>NC_058109.1:25067080-25399580 GCF_914725855.1 Thunnus albacares | reverse complement strand
CCTCCTCTTCACTCCACTGCATCACTAAATGCAGCCATTTTGGCTCCCGTAGGGCCTGTGATAGAGCTTTGGTCGCCTCCCGGCCACATTCATACCACTGGGCCTGTAATGAAACTATGGATTTTCCATCGGAGTCCTGACACTAACTGCCTGTTTGTCGTGCATCCAGTCTCTGCTGCACTACTCGGTACTGTATATGGAGAGGAGAGGAAATGAGAGCAGATTCCCCTCTTAAATTCTTTTCACATCTCTGCCAATGGCAATGCTTTATATGCTGCAATGCTATATATTGATTCACAGTCAAGAGGGCGTAAGACAGCTTTTAAACTATGTTAAAGGAAGCCCAAAATATAGGATATCTGTTTAAGTAAGATTCAACTGTTCTTGTTTTATGCAGTGTTACAGAACACTCACATTTTATTAACTTATAACAAACTGGGAACATTGGCATCATATATTCCTATATTGTAAACGTAATATTAAAGCAACAGAGAATGTGGACTGAATCCTGTTCACAGCCACTGTGTTGTGCATGGCTGAGCATGTCCTCACAAACACAGAGCTCATCTGCACGCACACAAACATGAAGACAGAATGAACATGCCGAGGGAGTTAATGAGCGAGTGTGCTGCCTCTGCAGTTTCATCTCTCTCTCTCTCACTTCTGTCTCTTTCTCTCTACCCCAACACACATACAAATACACACGCGCACACACACACACACACACACACACACACACACACACGCAGGGGTAAACATGACCTACAAGCCCACTTATTTCCAACCCCAGTTGAAGCCGCACTCCCAGCACTGTGCTGGGTGCAACTCTAACGTTCAGCAACGTTGGATCAACCCAGTTTCAATGTTGTGACTGTGTTCAAATCCCCTGCCTGCAACACAAACATCAATGCTCCCTATGACTCTCTCTCTCTCTCTCTCTGTCTCTCTTTCTCTCTCTCATCCTTCCTCTTCCTCGCTATCGCTAGCCGTGGCTGCCCTGACTACTGTTGCCATGGCAACCGAGGAGCAGGCCTGCCACTGGGGGATTTGGAGACAACTTGGAGTAAAGACCCCTATGTTATTGGAGCCTTATTATTGGGTGGGTGCTTGTGTGAGCTCGGGTGTGACTGTGTTTATTGTTGTGTGCTTGAACGCTCTGAAATCTTCCGCGCAATAATAAAACAGGTCTCTCACGGGGGGCATCGGTGCAGTTGAAAGCCATACCCCCGCAACGGCACGGGAGGACAAAAATAATTTAGAGGGAACATTGAAAGCTAAACCTACACACATATTTAAAGTCAGACCTGTCATTGCTTTAACTATAAGAGGAAACCATAACAATACTGAGTGAGAGAAAGAATAGAAAACAGAGGAAGGAGAAGAAGAATGAAGCGAGCTGAACCCACCGCCCATCACTGTCTCCCTTCTCTCTCTCTCTTCGACACACACATACACACCCTCAGTGATGGCCCTATCCATTCCAAGGTTATCAGTAATCCAATAGGTTTCCCTGGAAGCAGGCAGTTTTCCAGAGACACAGCCAATATCCTGAAAGCAGAAACATCCGGAAAGGAATTTCTTTTAAGTGACAAAGCGTTCCCTCTCTTCCTGTCTTTCTCTGACAGGATGAATGGTTTCCTTCCGTCCACCGTTATGTCATTCATCTGTCCCACCCATTTCTTTTTTTGTCCCTAAGACAAGTTGGTCTTTCATATTTAAGCTTCAGTCACACTTGGTATATGTGCGGACTTGTTTGATATATGGTATGGTAAGTATGAACAAACTCACCTGCACTGTATACATATTCAAAATCAATCATGTCCTAAAAAACACCCTGACTGCTGCACTACAGAAACTACAAGCCATGTTCTCTCAAATCATGCACACACACACACACACACACCCATAAAAACACACCCACACACACCAAGGCTGAAGTAAAAGGATCTTGTGTTATATCTAGGCCACTAGTTCACTGCAGTGACCCATAAATTGACAGCACAAGGCTCTTACGGATGATAACACATAGTTTGGAGTCCTTAGGCTGAACCTTGGAGCGCACACAGTCTGAGGATGCAGCGTTAGCTTTGATGTAATGCATATTGACGTGGAGTTACATGGACTTAAGCTCAGTTCTTCATTTATGACAAATAATTACATCTCCACAGAAATCCACTGAAATCCACTGAAGAGCAGTTTTAGTCTGTTTGCACTATGAGAAAGTGGTCCATAAAGTATTTACATGATACTTTGATATAATGGGCCACACTGTAATATATGGTTACGGCACGAGCAAACACTATCTGCTGCTAGTTCATGTAGAGCGTGGTGCATGTCTTTGTATGTATGTGAGCTTGTTCTCATGTTTCCTGCCTGTTTTTCCTATTGTGTGTGTGTGTGTGCGCTTATAATAATGTGTGTGTATGCGGCCACTCTCTGGAGACCCTGTTTGCGGTGCTTTAATTAGCTTAATCCACCGGCAACACATGGATGGAGGAGCGGAGAAGGAGAGGGGTGTGATGATGGTTGCGAGAGAGAGGGAAGGGTAGACAGAGGAGAATATCTCTCCTTCTGCCATTTGTTACTCCCCCAACACACACACACACACACACACACACAATCGCCACCACCCCTCTGTCTCTGTTCTTGGCAGTGGCAGTAGCTGGCCAGACCATTGTAAAACCCACAGGGAGGAGGAAACTGTCTCCGAAATGGCCACATGTGCTGCGGGAGGCCAACTAAACCATTTCCAGGGAGACACTGCATTCAAATTGTAGCCAAGCTAAATGACCAATTAAATATAATAGTGAGGGCTTAATTGGTGTTAGCCAATTTAGGATGACACTGTGCAATTAATGCTATGGAGAAGATATGGAGGAAACTGGGGAGGGGGGGGGCTATTGGGAGTGTCTGTGTACCTTGGTGTGCTAATTCAGCAACTCACACCGATATTTGTGGCCAGGACCATTTTAGCATAGACGCTGAGGAGAAAGTGAGGAGGGAAGGGGTGGGCGGGTAAAAAAGGTAGGGTAGGGTGAAAATAAGATGGGAGGAGAAAAAGAAAGGCTGTGCTGGGGCAGAGTGGGTGTGTACTGAGGGAGGGAGGGAGTGGAAAGGGGAGGGAAAGGAAGAAGATGCACAAGTCAGTCAGTCAGTCAGCTAATGACTGACTCCGTGGAGAAAAGAGAGGAGCAGAAAGAGAGTGGCAATGGTGTGAGTGAATCAAAGAGAAAAACAGAGGGGCTGGGCGAAAGAGACTAGAGCTGAAGGGGGAACAAGAGACAGGCAGGGAGAAGAGAGATAGATGCATACATGACTAATTAAAGACTCCATCAGTTTGAAACATTTGAACCAAAGGAAAGGATGGATAAATATTTTACCATGAAGAGGAGAAGATGAGCTCTCTCTGTCTCTGAGACTTAAGAGACTCTGGATGGGGAGAGGAGAAGGAAGAACGCAGGGAAACAGAAAAGAGAGAGGCGGTAAAAAAGAAATAACCCTCTGCGAGAGTGAATAACACTGTGCCCAGTGAGCCTCCTCTTAAATGCTTAATTCTTCATTTTTAAGGACTTAACAGATGGAAATGGTAAAGCCAAAAGGTCAGCTGCACCAATAATAGAGCCATTAGCTGTTTCTTTGCTAGCTCCGCTAACGTTAAAAACAAGAGCCTAAGCCACTGCTGGTACAACAGTTACTCCTCTTAATTAGCACTAAATGAAATCTCGACTCAGTAATTAAGAGCGGACTTGCCACCCGGCACAGTAGAACAAATAACAAATGAGAAAGAAAATGAAGTAAGTTCACTTTAGCCAACTGTTACACTAAAAGATTAGCCAGAGGGCATTAGACCAGCATGGCGGATTGGCTTTCCGCTTGGCTATCACCAACCCTTATGCTAACAGGATTAGCCACAAGGTCAGTGCAAGATGGCTAGCAGTAGTCAGGAGGCGAGTGGGCTAAAAGCAGACAGGTTGGGGGCAAGTTACCAAGCCAGCTAACATTGTGACTAGGCTCCAGGCTAAGGCTATTCCCTTTGGCGGATGCAGGGCAGGGGGGGTAATTAGTTAAGACGGTGGGAGACGCCACCATGCTGTGTGAGAAGGATTAACATGGGGAGCTGTTGAATTCTGAGTTGTTTTTGTGCATCTGTGTGTGTGTCTCAAGGGTATTTTGCTGTGTGTGTGTGTCTGTGTGTCTGTGTGTGTGTGTGTGTGTGTGTGTGTGTAAGAGAGAGAGAGAGAGAGAGAGAGAGAGAGAGAGAGAGAGAGCGCAAACTCTATGCCCAGCCTGAACATTGTGGCCCTGAAATGCTCCCAAAGCATATGACAACCATGTGACAGAGTTACACACTCAAAACAAAACACTGGAAAATCACTCCAGCAATAGCGTTTTTCTACTAACTAATCAAATACTGTGCGCTAATGTATGCGTGTTGCGTCTTTGACCTGCGTATGTACACAAACGTTAATCATCTTAATGTCACTAAACCAGAGGAACTAATCAAAAACAATCTATTAAGAATCTATTAGCTTGGCAATGGGTAATCTGATAAGCCTGCTACAGTCGCTTCCCATAAGAGAGTGTGTTTGTGTGTATTGCTGTCTGCATTCTTCACGCTAGATTAGCTCATTTGATAGTAACTCATGTATTTACACTCATTTATACTCATCATTTGGCGTAATGCAGATGATGAAGCTCCTCACATCCTGTTGTTTACAGAGATTTAAGGGAGGCATCAGAGATCCGCATCTCGCGCTATCATGTTCCCTACTTCTAAGTGTGTCTTTCTGTAAACAGTTGATCAGTCCTGCCACTTAATGGCTAAGAGGTTATGTCGCTTCCTTATATGGTTGTTAAGGGCTTGTAGAGAGCTGCACAGCCATTTGAAGAGAGTCTCTTCGAAGCCAAGGCATATACTGTGATCAGCTGGGCTTAATTGCAAGGAAATGAGTGTGCGAGACGTGTGTGAGTGTGTGAGTGTGTGTGTGTGTGCCTGTATGTAAGATACAGCCACTGTGGGCCAAAGGTAATCTCTACCCACTGTGCCACTCATGCCTAACCCTCTGGACACTGTGCTGCCGTCCAACTTGCCCCAGTGTGAGTCCAGGTTTGTATATACCTGCATGAATGTGCTCATTTTGGCTTGTTAGCTTGAGATATGACATCCCTTCTGGTCTCAGTACACGTGTGTGGGGTGTGTGTGTGTGTGTGTGTGTGTGTGTGTCTTGCCAGAAGTGAGTGTGCTCATGGAGTCTTGGCACGGGGCCATCCACCAGGTGTGTTGTTGGCTGAGTCAGCTGGCATGGACAAGGCTATGCCAGGACACTAAATTCCCTTCCTTAACCACAACTTCCCACTCTACAGGAAAATAAACATCGTCCCATGTCAACAACAACAAGCGCTCACTGTAAACATGACATAAATATTTAATTTAGAGCTATGATGTGATATCAACAGCCTGATAATGTGCACAAAAATTCCATCCGTGCCTAATAAGGCATACGAACCTTATATCTCTCAATACCACAGGTTATAACCCTTCCTGACAAATGAGTAAGACTGAAAACTGAAAGAAAAACTCAATTTAAAACATCTAACTTTGCACATATATATGTTATTAAAATCAGGGATTCTTTGATGTTCTATCCCGAGATGTCTAATGGAGATGACCTAGAAACAGGCTGGCCTAGCCCTCACTTGGATCATGTGAGCATCCCAGCCTGCATCCAGACTCTTCTAATCTTCCCTTAAAAATGGATTCTAGCATGGCACATTTATTATTCATCTCCCTCGCTCTTTCTTTTCCCTCTGTCTCCTTTTCTCCCGGCCTTCTCTCAGCTTTTTTCCCTCTCTCTATCTACTCCTCACTTTGCCTCATTAACCCCTGGTAGTAGCGAATTAGGATGGGAACGCAGAGGTAGTGAATGAGTGCCGCGCAGTGCAGTCACACTCTGCTGAAGCGGGCTGAAGTGCATTAGCACTGAGATTATCAAGGACTGAACTGTTCTCATCAATGGCATTAGCTAACATAGGAGCCCACCGTAACTTATCCTGTGCTTTAAAAGTGATTAGCTTTGAACATTTAGCACTGCAGTGGTGAAATTACCAGGTAATAGTTGGCTCCGAGTTTAGGAAGAGATATTTGTTAGGAATTGATAAGAGGATAATCAACTTGCAGCAATTCATAGTGTCCCTTAAAGTCACCAGCGCTTGTTAGTAAGGTAGGAAATATGGATCATTATGGCAGATGAGGCTCTTGTAGGATAAAGGTGTGGAGTGTAGAGACGCTGGTTTAATGAGACTGTGTGGGTGGATCAGCGAGTGTATGTGTGTGTGTGTGTGTGTCTGTGTAGGAGATGGGGTGGCATTAAATCTTTTAAGAAGACCCCTCATTAATGTCTACCCTTACAACGTGAGTGTTACAACCCATTTTCTAAGATGTGAAAGTGTGTGCGTGTATGCACAGTCGCGCACCTACTTTTACATGCAAACTCACATGCATGTACATTTCGATGTCTACGCTCTGCGTGCGTATGTGTACGTGTATGCACGCTCTGCCCTTCTCTTTAATGAGAGGGAATGATTAGAGAAAAATAGCGATCACTGCATCTCGTCTCTACGCATACACAACACTCAACTATTATCAGGGAGAGAAATCTTTGATCACAGGAGGAGACAGAGACAGAGCGGAAAGAGAATATGTGAGCAGCAGATGAAACAGAAAATGAGAGGGAGAACAGAAGCGGAGAGGCGACGTGAAGAAGCGATGGATGATTCATTTTACTAATTCATAACTGTGGTTATACAGTGGCTATTGCAGTAAGAATGACTGTTATGGATGCATTTTAGACATTATTTAAGCTTACAACATCCAACAATCTATATAGCTGTTTTGTTACACAACGATAAACGCAGGAGGTGGCAGCACCCAAGGCCTGACGTCACAAATATATCTCACATTCACTGTATGAATTGCTGCAACCTGCGAGGCCTAAGTGCGTCTTTATGTATAAATGTGTGTGTGTGTGTGCGTGTGTGTGTGCGCGTCCACAAGGACATGTTGTGTGCTGTGCTAGGTGGAGTGTAGCCACACGAGAGGACATGCCAACAGATGGGAGAAAGACCCGGTATGATGATGATGAGAGATAATTCATATCCATATGTTTCAACAGGACGCACGCATGCACACGCAATACAGGAAACACACTAATTCTCAAAACCTGACAAATATACAGTGTTTCCGACACAGATGTATACACACATGGACTCTCAGTCACCCTGAGTCCAGCTGTGGTAGCCCTGAGCGTCATTGGTTAGGCAGTAAATAGCTACAAGAAGCTAGCTGGCTAGCTAGTTCATTTGACTGTTTATTTCATGCCAGGTTGCATGCTAAGAGATGGTCCTTGTGGTGAGAGAGATATACTCTATATGCTTGGCTTGTCACACTCACACATTATGGCTTAACTGGGCTGTATGTAATAGGGAAACGCCATTTAAAAGCTGTGCTGTGGGGAGAAAGGAGAAAGCGCTGCAGAAAATGACACATTTTGCTGTTAATTTGAGAACATCCTGATAAGATTGGATGACTGATGGCGCTCTGGGAAAGAGCTAAATTAAGTGGAAAAACTCAGTATTAAACGCAAAGTGTAAATTATCTGTTTTGTCTTGAACGCTCGGTCTTAACTTCTCTTCCCCCAGACGTATCTGATCCCTTTCATCATTCTCCACATCTCCATCTCCCCCGTCTCTCTCTCATCCGCTCTGTGTGTGTGTGTGTGACCGCATGCAGTTGTGTGAACTAATGACCGAGGGCGACCAAACGCCTACACAAAGCCAGCCTCTGTGCTGCTGCCCTGGCCAACTCGTGGCTGGGCCGGCTGAGCCAAATGATGACACAACCCCCCCCCCCCCCCCCCCCCCCCCCCCCCCCCCCCCCCCCCCCCGCCCCCACCACACCCACACACGCACACACACACACACAGAGGAACAAAGTCTCTAGACCATATTTTCTGATGAGGATTTTAAGATTAGTAACTTATCGAGCAGAACAATAACAACACACATAAACAGTCACACAGCTTTTCTATCATAAAACCTCCCTGACTGTAACTACTGGTCAAATGTTACTGGTGTGTTTCCACAGTGTGTTTATTTTTCTTCCTTTTTTTTTTTAGGTGGAGGTCCTGTCTGTAAATCTGGGAGGTGGACACACACGTTTAAATGCAAAACACAAACACACGTGCCCGCATACACAAACACATACACACAGGGCAGCATTATGCACCAGTAGAATAACAATCGTCAGTCAATTAGGCTGTGACACAGTCTCCTGATGGTGACAACGGCGGTCCCGATGGAATACATCAGTGACCTCACGCAGCGACATACACATAGAAACGACAACCTGTCACTTGTTATTAACCCCTAGAATGCCATGTGACCAGTGCATGTACTATGAAAACAATCTATGTACAAGATGACATGAAAAGATACCCCCAAAACACAAAGCACAAATGCTAAAGTTAGCATAAAACCACATCCTGCTTGTACTTCACAGTAAAAGTCTTACAGAAAAGAGAACTGATCAAAGCTTCTTGGTCAAGCAGCTGCAGAAAGAGTTTAATTGTAATTGCTGGGATAGTCTAATTTAGGTTAGTGAGGTTTTACAAAGGTTAGAAGTTGTTTTAAATCTAGTGTTTTACATTTTCAACACTAAGTCTGTGAATCCATTCAAAGAGCTGAAGGTACTTAATGCAGTTTGGGCAAAGCACAAACCTCGAGTATAAATTATAGTATCATCCCCAGGACAAACTGTCTTCCTGTGATTATTTTGTATTACCATATTTAATACAAAGCTTAAGAGTTTCTCATGCCTACATTAAATATTGGTTCTCATCCTTTTGATCAAATAAAACTAGAGAGCCATCCTTCATAAAAACCCAACTGTGGCTTCTTGGGGCCTACTGTGTGTAGAGCAAGTACAACATGTCAAATACCATCTGGCACTTAATGTGTAGATTGTAGCTGCTTAGCTGATGCCGTCATCCTCTCATCCTTTATAATGAGTTAACTGATAGGGGATCATGTTCTTGCTCGAGGACACCAGAACCAATGTTGATTAGGTAATGGAAACACTTTGGTTGGTACAGAGGTCAGTCGTGTTATCTTTTGGCTATGAGACATTCACACTAACCACAAGGTACTAGGTACAAATGCCCTTTGAAGGACTTTTATACTGCAATGATAAAACTTTTTGAAATGTTTATATAAATAGAATGATTGTCTTAACTTTTCCAATTAGTCTTGTACCTAGAGCTTCTGGGTTTTCTTCACTGATGCCCTGATGAGATGAATGGGGGTTGGACGGCACCTCCGCACCCACCCACCTGAGCCTGGCACGGCCACAAGGTGCACACAGCGGGCACTGGGGGCTCCTACCACATGGCACACTGGCCACATGCACACAGCAGATGGCTCACATTGGCCCCCGATGGAAGGCGCAGCTGAGGAATCCTAACTCATGTTTGTGTGTAAGTGTGTGTGGTATAAAAAAAAAAAAAAAGGGCTTACAATAGGTATTGGATTATCGCCTGGGATCCTCCCTTTTGTCTCATCTCCTCAGACCACCTATTGAGACTTTGTATACGTGTGCAAGTGTGTGTGCGAGTCACGGTGAATGCCCTTTCATTGTCAATGTTCAACAGTGCTTTAATGTGCAGAAGTGGCCGAGAGAATTGGCCAAATTGCTCGAATGTCCATCTGCTGACTGCTTTCCTCCGCAGACAGAAGTGGCTTAGTTACAGTGCTTCTTCAGACAGGAAGACATAAAAAAAAAAAAAAAGGAGAGAAGAGAGAGTGAGATATGCAACAGTATGTAAAGCTGGCCTGCTGACAGATGAACACAGACACGTGGTTGACCAATGACAGGCCAAGCCAAGCAGACAGAGATAATGAAACAGTCAAAGTGAATGGAGGCTTTTAATCCTAAATATTAAGTGCAGCGGATGGCCGGCTCGCCGCTGTGTCCTTGACCGCAGCGGTATCCAGATGACCGCTGGAATGAGTTAATCACACCAGTGGACATCACCTCTCTTCATCACTTCCTCTTCTTCTCCGCCTCTCGTTGCTCTTCTCTCTATCTGCCTCATCTTTCTCTCTATCTCCCTTCCTTTCCTCTGTATCTCTCCTATCTACGTCCCATCAAACCAGGACTCATTAGTAGAAGCTTCCCCCGTGAGAGTGTGTGTGCGAGTGTGTGTGGCCACCAAAGCACAGAGGGACTTCATTAGTGCACTGAACATGTTGTTTATGCCACTATCTTGTAGCTGTGGACAACCTTGAGAGGCTGAGCCAAAGAAGCTGTATAGTCGGTTAAAAATAGACTCTGACTGTAGATTGAACATGATATCAAAACACTTCAAGTCCGACTAAATGAAGAAAGAAATGATCTTACATGTAAAATAATGTTTCTTAATACATTTTCCAGGATCCTGAAGAGGAAAATAATCCCGTCCGGACATGCTTGTTCAATAATATCTACGCAGCCATTTACGAATTCTATCAATTCCCCGCTCTTTCTCTCAAACTGTGACTGAACAACATGCCAGAAAACTTCCTCCTTCAAGCGCATTCATCCATTCTACCAATATTCTCTCTTTTCCTAGCCCTCTCTCCCTTCCAGCTCCTCAGGCATGGCTATATAAACAACATTCAACACTAGTGCTCTCCAGAGGACAAGTGCAAGAACGGGGAACATGCTCCGTCATTACATCATGGTCTGCGTGCGCCCCCACAAAACTGTTGGATGCTAAAAAACATAATCCTGTAGAAACGTATCCTCAGGAGTCAAACTACTTATTTTGCTAATGAGATAATAATCGCACAAATAAAAATCACTCATAGAAACACTGACCCACTAACACACACACACACACAGCGGAGGAGGACGAGCGTGTGCCGAATCAGAGAGGCCCGATCGCTGACTATTAATTCGGTTACTCTTTTTCCATTTCATCTGTCTCTTTACTACTCTGCCTTTTCTGTCTTTCTCCCTTATTGTCACAATTTTCATTGAGTTTTTCTTTACGGCAGGACACACTGGCACTGCTGTGAATCTCCGTGTGAATGTGTGTGCTCAAATGTCAGGTTTTAGATACTGTTCTTTCTATGCAAGTTGAAGATTTTCCAAGACCAGATTTCTTTTTGTTTGTTTTTTTTTTTTTGTTTTTTTCTTCAGGGTTTCCTCTCTGAACCACAAGGCAGCCAAAAGAACTCCAAGCTCTGTTGTTACATGCACACAGGCATTAAAAAAAACAACACACCTCAACAGCCAACTGTAGCATTGCTTTCCCAGGTGATGTTCCATACACACACACACACACACACACACACACACACACACACACCTCAGCCAGAGTGCACAACAATGCGGGAGAAAAGAGAATAGCTAAATAAATAAAGGGACTGTTGCCAAGCTAAGTGAATGGGTGTCACTTTGACAAATGCACAGTGCTGAATCTTAGTCAACATTGTATTGTTTGTTGTCTCTCGTTCCCTCATAAACACAAACGCGCGCGTACGCACACGGATCCGCGCCGTCGCGAGCGCACACATTATTATGCGTACTGTGAGTGACAAACACACAAACACGGCGTGCATACACAAACGCGCATTAAAAGCGCACAAACACATGGGCTGATTATACATTCATAATATTGAATGGATGACAGGTCTTGAGCAGTGTGGAGGGAAACGGGGTGAATTCTAATGAGCTACCATTTACCCCGAGAGCTCTGTCCTCCATAGACTGGAGACATCACACACACACACACACACACACACACAGAGACGTGACACACAGCAACAAATACACAAGCTGCACGCAAGCATATTACACACAGAATTGTAATTATAGCATATTGTAAGAGTGTACAGCTAACATACAGACGACAAATTATTTACAAGTCAGCCGTATCAATCCAGAGAATTGCCACTCTGTTACTTGAATGTACAGTTAACATGATTTCACCCGAAGAGATTTCTCATTCCTCCTCGTGAGGGTACAACAGCTACATCACTGTGATCGTACAGAAATTCACTCCAAAATTGCTCTCCAAAGAAAAGTTACAATCCATTAATGCTTTTAGAAATCAGACTCTAAAAAGGAGTTAATAGAAATCAATCCATCATTACTCTATCCTCTGTCCTTCCCTCAATCTATCCACCCGAATTAGTCAGTGCTGCACAGCTGAGCAGAAAAAAAAAAAAAAAAAAAAAAAAAAAAGACGACACAACACAGCTGAGCCTTTCACCGGTCATAGCTGTTGGGTTGATTGAAGGCGAGCTCTTAAAATTAGAGGCGAGGCTGTACGCGGTGTTGGGACACAGCGCGGCAGTAACGTTTTATGTCTGACGTGACTAACATGACAATCAACGAGGGAATAGCCGCGGACTCGCTTTACATTACTTGTTAAATGAAACAGGCTTTAAAGAAGCACTTAAGTGTCCTGTTGGAAACGGCAGCTCATGAGAAAAAAAATGGTGCTGAACGCATTTAATCCTGGCATAAAAAAAAGTGTTTGTGCAGTGATTGGTGTAAAAACGATTAAGTCTTAACCCAGATTCACTCAGTGACGACCCTGACAAACACCACTGGCTGGCTGACAAGCTACTCGCCATACAAAACAGGAAACATATGTCCATAAATGAGTTACATCCCTTTGGCTATATTAAATGACAAGTTACAAAAAGCAAGCAGAAAATACTTCTCAACTTCAACGCTCAAAAACAACCAAAACAAAAAACACTTTGTTCTGTTTATAATGGAAAAGGGGAAATCCACACACGTAAATAAAAAAAAAAAAATCATTCATACCTTCTTCAGCTTGCCGTTTCGCGTGCCGACAAAAGCCACAGTGTTGCCACGGTAATCGTAAGCCGCCACCGAGGTCATGCCATCATCTTTGTCGATGAAGAGCGGGATGCCCTCGATGGTGCTGGTTCCCCCCAGAGGCTGGTTGAAGTCCTGGCCGCAGAAGTTATCGTCTATCTGCAAAGGCTGGAGGAAAGAAGAGAAGACAAGGATCAGACAAGAGGCCTGACAATAGTTCAAAACATCATCAGCATCATTTTATAATGTTGATTATCTACCTTAATATGAAAAAAAATCATTACAAATGTATGGTTGTGAGAGGTGGTGGGTGATATGTTGAGTGTTTTTCTCACACCAAACTTAATACACAAATCAAGGTGTTTATTTTGGTACTTAGTGTGAGAAATGTGAAGGGTTGAAGAGAAGGAAATAGAAGGATTGTAATAACAAACGCACTTCAGATTCACTTTCTTCCTTTATAAGTGTGAAGGCTTTCATTCTAAAACTCCACAAAGTTTATTTGATCTTGTACAGTTTTCTTCTGATTCAGTATATCCAGAGTGTGACAGTAGTGATGTATGATTTAAATTATATCCTTTATCGTATTTTGTAGCCTTGTTTTTGTTAAACAGTTCAAAGCGAAACAGAACAAAGGTCCTGGGCCGGATCAAGCTTAAGACGTCAAGTGATTCCCCAGGACGCCTCACAAAGCAAAGCTTGAAAGCAGCGGAGCCGCCTGAAACTCCACTTGTTACTTGAATTCCATATAACAGTGGGAGAGCAGAGAGGGCTGAGGGTGCATCATCTAACTTAAACACTTTTATTTGATTATCCAACATGTTACGCAGCCTATTCAAACACGGGCCATTCATAAACACAGCCTTCTTTCTCCCAAACAGAATCCCACCATGCAAAAGCTTTAGCATATTGTAGAGTGTTCAGTCACGGCAGTGACACGGCGGTAATGCTGGTGACCATGTGACAATATCTGGAGCATTCCAATGTCACAAGGGGACTATCACCCCAGGCAACCCACTGGCCCATATGATGCCTTAACCACTTACCACACACACGCACACACAAAGTATAATCAGTCCCCTATGAAGTAGGTTAAAGTGGACAATGAACAGTTTGTAACACATTTTCTCTATCATGGACATTTTCAAAGTGAATCTAGTTTTAGTATGCTTTGATTGGTGCTGAAATAATGAGTCGATTAATCAGTCGATGGACAGAAAACTTATTGACAAGAAATCTGATAATTGTTGAAGTCATTTATCAATCAAAAATGTTTTATCTTCACTTGGTCCAGCTTCTCAAATGTGAAGATTTGCTTCCTTTCTCTGATTTACATCAAAACAAACTATTTGAAATTTGAAGAACTGTGAAATTGTAATGGGCCTTTAAAATGAACATCTGACGTTTCATATTCATCAATTCATCCAAACAATTAATAATAGTCACCATTATTAATGAAAAATAAATCTTTATTGTCATTATCAATTTATCTGTCGATTATTCGCTCAATTAATCAATTAGTTGTTTGGTCTATAAAATGTCAGAAAATGGTGAAAAATGACGATCACTGTTTCCTAAAGCCCAAGATGCAACCTAATACGTCTTCTTTTATCCCAACAGTCCACAACCCAAAGATATTCGGTTTACTATTATCAAGGACTAAAGAATACAGAAAATATTCACATTTAAGAAGCTGGAACCAGAGAATTTGGACATATATTCTCAAAAAATGACTCAAAACAATTCACCGAGTATCAAAATAAAACATTTTCTGTCCATCAACTGATTAATTAATCGACCGATTGTTCCAGCTCTAAACATTTGTGTGTCCATTTTTTTTTAAGTCTTGTTTTGGATGCTGCTTTGGCGATAGAGACCAAACGTGTGAGTGTGAAACATGCGTGTCAGACGAGAGGTTTCTGACTGACTGCTAAAGTGTGGAACTGAATGTGCGTTAGTGTGTGTTAACAAGAGCCAACACACACATGTGTGAGTCGGTAAACTCACACACACACACACTTGGGGAGTGTGTAAATGGCGGTGTAATCCACAGTCTTATCACTACATCATCTGATTGATCCACACAGGAGAAAAGATAACACCCCTCACACTCGCTCTCTCCCTCCCGATCTGCCTAAATTGCCTGCAGCTCAGCGCACGTCAATAACCCGTTTTTCTGCCTTTTCTTTTTTTTTTTTTTTTTTTACTTTCTCCCTCTTTCTGTCCGTCTCCTTCCAGCTGCTACAGTAACTGAGCACACATCGATACCCCCCTCCCTGTCCTTTTCTACCTCTGTCCATCCATCCCTCCTCCCCTAATCGCTCTGCATCTTCCTCTTCATCCATCCCTCCATGGCAAGTCTCCCTCTGCTGCCATCTCTCCCCTCGCACACCCCTTTGGACCTACATTATGTTCTCCAAAGAGTGTAGAGGTGTGAGGATGTGTGTGTGTAGCTGTGTGGTCAGCTGGCTATTAAGTGAAGTCAACAAAGAAATTGCTCTATCTTTCTTTCTCCGCATACTGATGTCACATGGTAAAAGAAAAAAAAAAAAAAGAAAAGAAGACATTTTAATGGCAGCCTCTGTATGTATGGAAGTGTGTGTGTGTGTGTGTGTGTGTGTGTGTGTGCGTTTGCTTAAGAAAGTGAGAGACAGGAGCACACACAGCCATTACCTGAAACAACTTTCTTTTGTAACCACTATGGCTAGGGGGCAATTTCTTTCCAAGGAACAAAGGCTACTGACAGACAACAAACACCGACAAATACACATGTACGGACTTGTAAACCTGTGCACAAACACACATACACACTCCAGTACACACGCAACTATTCAGCCAAAGCATCCAGTTTATTTCTTCAGCGTGTGCGTGTGAACAGATTTTGCTACAAGCAACAAAACAAATCCCACCGTCTTCATATGACATACAACTAGGGGCAACAATTTTAAACCATATAGTCATGGGAAAGAAACCCATCAATCTGGATTAGAGTCAGACCCACACACATTTACACACACACACAAACACACACACACTTACACACAAGCAATCCCATGACGTCAGAGCCTAAGGGAAACCAGTTAAAAGGGTTAATCCATCTTATATGGAGGAGACTAACTGTCGGAAATACTGTATACAGTAGCCCCGAGAGTCCATACGGTTTAACACACACACACACACACACACACACACACACACACACACACACACACATACACACACAGTAGCCTATATAGGTCTCTCTGGGGCACTGGAGGGTAAAGGTGCTATAGCATTCCTGCAGGTCTGGAGGGTTTAAACAGCATGGATCAGCATAGAATAAAAGGCATTTTCCCTTGAGGTTGGAAAGCATTTTAATGGAGCCTAGATTCTGATGTGGGTTCTGCAATTTAAGGCACTAAAACATTCCCACGTGAATTAAAGCTGTGGAAAGAATATTCCCCTCTGTGGTCTCTGCAGGGTTGTTGGCCGGAGACTGTATTTAACGTTCTGCAGTGTTTTTCAAAGACGAAGAACTCCTCCCGGGATGAAAGAGTTAAACCAACAACCTTCCACTGACTTTGGCAGCAGGGTCTTACAAATGCAGAAAGAAGAGGATTCCTGCTTCAGTTTTCACAGGGTGCATGCAGCACTGACGTAAGAAGGGTGTGTGTGTGTGTGTGTGTGCGTGCGTGTGTGTGTGTGTCCTGCCACAGGCAGTCATGTGAAAACTGATAACAGGAACTAATGATGTTTTTTTTATACTACTATTTGAACCAGTTCTAATCTATTATTTCACAAAGACGAAGGCATTTATCAAAAACATGATTATTAATATGTGCATTTGCATATGAAGGCTGCAACTAATGATTATTTTTATTACTGATCAATCTACTGATTCTTTTTTGGATTAATCAATTCTACAATGTCAGAAAATATTATCCATTAGAAGTTCCCAGAGCCCGGGGTGACATTTTAAAAGTATTGTTTTCTTCTGATCAATAGTTCAAAACCCAAATCTATTCAGTTTACTATCATGTAAGACAAAGAAAAACACAAAATATTCACTTGTGAAAGAGTGGAACCAGTAATTATTTGCAATTTGAGCTTTAAAAATGACTTAAATAAGTAATCAGTTATCAAAATTAATCATTTTTCTGTCAATCAACAAATCAATTACTTGACTATTAATCTGTTATATGTCCAAGCTGAGAACCACATAAATCTCCCTCAGCTGTGATCTTTAATGGGAGTTGACATGCAGGCTGAGAGTCAACCATTATATGTATGGTGTTTACATACAGTATACAATCCATGTGAGCTGTCAGCTGATATTCAAGGTCACAGAGAAATACATGCCCTAGTTACAGCTGATACAATGTATGAGGATTACACACAAGACACACACACACACACACACACACACACTTATAAAACCAGAGTGGTCTAGAAACTGCTCGAGGTCACGTGTTTTGCTGGCAAACAGCCACAAGTGTGGTTTGTCCCTGGGTGGAGCTGCTTTCTACGGGCCTTAGCCACTTCACACTGCAAAACGATGAAATATAGTCATTCATATGGCACCAAACACGCGTGTACACACAACTCAGCCCACAATAACACTGACTGATTACAGATGTGCACTGGCTGCCCCACACTGCAGGAAATGGTTGAATAATCATTCCCCTATGATGGCTATTTCTCTAGCATATTACGTCAGGAAAAATATGTCTGGGCACACATTACGCCGACCTCAAGTTGAATTCGTCAATAGTCACCTCCGTTCAGTGAAACATATGTAAACAGCAGAATACAATACGGGCTTATGTGCAGGAACATATATGGTGTTGTTGATTTACAGCAATTAAGGTGATAGGAAAACATGTATGGCAAACACAAACACGTTCATTCATTTAACGATAGAAAAATGAATCGGGCTGCACCCAACAGGCGCTATGTTTCCAAATAAAAGAAACAGAGTTATGTTTTTGTATCACGGAGAGCAGGGAAGAAGTGGAGAGGACAGAGGAGAGAGAGGAACAGAAGTGGCTGTATTAACGCTGACGGCATGGTTTCAAGACAGGCCTGCAATTCATCTGTGTGTGTGCTTGCATGTGTTTTTGTGTATGTGTGTGTACATACACGGAGTCAAGTCTGCACATCTATCCGTGTTACCTCTAACCTTACACAAACAACGAGAGCGTGCACACACAAACAAGCACACACATACACACTATTAGGAGTACATTGGCTGATGCAGGTGCCTTTACTAACGTGTGTGTCTGTGTATATGCTTTGTTTACAGAGCAGAAGAGCAACCTAGCAACCTAGCATCTGATTGTATCCATAGTTACACATTCATGATGCACAGCTTGTGTGCCGGTATATGTGATCAAAGCCAATCGACACCACTGTCCGAGAAGTATATAGGTTCCTCTCTCACACTTATTTTTAGCCAGAAGCAATATAATAGACACACACACACACACACACACACACACTACTGACCTCCCACCAATTACAGGCTTCATGATGTTTGCTTACTCTGACAGCTCTTCAATGTACAGCACTGACACCAGTGCACTGGAAACTGTCAATGAACACACACTAGAGTACAACTGCAATATGTCAACACTACATATATCTCTGTGACCACACAGTGGAAGTTTTATGATCGGATTATTATGATAATTCATGATGATAGAAAATGATGTAGCCTGAACACTAAAAAGGTTTCTACAGTTTGATTTTTAGTGAATGCTCACTAAAAATGACACACTATAGGTTTATACTGTGATTAACTTCAACAACTAATGACTATAACTATTAAAAAGGCAATTTTACATATAAAAAAAATGATACATATAGAAAAATATGAATATTGTAAGAAGGTCCTCTGGCTATTTGTGATATTTATTTCTTCCACATTTCTTAAACCCACTCAACTAATTTGGGGATTTTGTTCGACCCAACAGCAATTCATGTTTCAATTAAGGGAATTACTGGAGGTAATACAGTTATGACTCACCATCTTATTGCACGACCACCAAACGCACAGCGAGCTTTTTTAATTTTGCGGTGAGCTACTTACTTAAACCTTCAGAGAATATGACAGTGAGTTTCCTATTTTTCTACGAATTTGTTATTTAATTACATTTAACTTTAAGAAAGTCACTGCCATAAGGCAATAAACACCCTAATCGCAGAGGTTTAGCCTACATAAAGACAGCACAGTACATGGCAAACGATGAAGTTATATAATACATGAATATAAAAACCACTCACACGCCTTTAAAAAAAATGACCTCTGTGTTTAGGATAACAGGTAGAAATCTCATGAGGCTTATCACCAACGTCAGCTGTGACGCCACAGACTCCTTCCAGACAGAGTGTGTTTGATTGGTTGTGTCTCGAAGGTGTTTGACAAAACACAAGATGCACTAACAACATTTTGAGGGAAAGGTTTTTCATTATCCTAATTTTATTGACTGATTTACAACTCAGGACTAGGGGTATACTAGCAAAAACAATCTGTTGCAGGAAGACATTTATTTTTGTTTACAGTCTATGAATTGTTTCCTTCCAAGACGCTGTAGCTCTTCCCTAGAATATGTTACTTGATCCTCACTGATCAATAATTTAGAAAAAGAGATGACTGCACCAGTTCCATATTCATGGGTTGCAGGGTAGTCATTTCAATGTTGAGTGCACTCCAGGCAGACAGTGAAACCTCAAGGACTTGGCACCTTTTCAGGGAGCTGCTTCCAAAAGCTGTCACCACATATTTAGACCACAATCAAACTGAATGGGTGAGACACACAAGAAATAATACATACTGTATTGAGTACATACAGGAAAAAAAAAAAATACAACCATGAATGCACACAAAGAGGCATACAGACACTGAAAATGAACCAAAGCCAATGTAACCTCACAGGCAGTTAGAAACAAGGAGAGTGCTTGTGAGCAGATCATCAGTTCAAATCCCCACACCAGCTGGGAAAAGTGGGTTGGGGAAAATGAATGAGTAACACACTGCCTCCCACCATCATCAACCACCACAGGTGCCCTTAAGCAAAGTACTTAACCTCCGACTGCTCTGATGGAGCTGCTCTGTGACCAGCAGTGGGTCAGCAGATTTAAAAGGTTTCAAGAAGCAAAAGATATTTCAACAACTTCCAATGCTACCTATAATAGATCCGAGCCATATTAAACGTCAGACAAGACGTAAATAAAAGGTCAGCTAGTTAGGTCAGTCAGTTCATCTAAAAGTAAAACCACTCACAACTCACAGCGCATAAATAGGCAGTCATCGGCAGTCAAAAACACATTTTTATTTTATACTACCTCATTTCACATCTGCAAAAATGTTTTATTTTTCTGTATGGTCCTCTCCATAATGTTGTCAGACACTTATAATAACAATCTGAGCCTGTCAGTGGCAAAAACAAGCACTTTTAGTGGACGTACATTGATGGGGCACTATTGCCCCGAAGGATTACTATTCGCAGCTGCTGGCTACAGCGCTCTCACGCAATACTGGACCAATTTCAAAAATTGCTGTCCCCATTAGTCACTTAGACACAAAAAAATAAGAAACTGTAATACAAAACTTGATTTTAAGATTTGCAGTAAAAAACATTTTTTCTTACTTTGAGAGAACTTTCAACTTGATAAAGCATTGAGTTTTTTTCATAACAATATGATTTTTTTTTACGGTTAACTGCAGCAAAGAGTGTCTTGTTGCAGAAGGCAACAAAATACATTTTGGATTTAGAGGGACCATAACATCCAGGTGTATATGTTGGATATGATCTGATCATCTGAAAGAGGACATGTTGAAAGTGGCGAAAAAAGTGATTGTTACTTATTGCTTATCTAAAAAAGGATCCACATAGGGCTGTGAAATATGAGGATATATGTCGTGTGGCAGTGGTAGAATGTGATAGAAAAACGTCTGTCGTTTCTTATTATGCTCTATCGTTTATTTTCTTAGATATGTCGCAAATCACACTCTTCACGGCACATCTTTTTCATCATTTGGAGTCTTTCCATCTTTTGCGCTGATTACATTAATAAATTACTCTTGGCTTTTTAATCACTAAGCTTTTAATGCACTTACAGTAACATAATGAGTGTAGTTACTGTCAACTCGAGTACTTTACCTGGTTCACTGTCTCTCCTCTGCTCCGCTGTGTGTGCAGCACAACTGCACTGCTATTTATTCTTTGAATTAACAGAAAATGTGCTATATCATGATATGTATCGTTATCGGAATATGAAATGACCTATATCGGGATATGAGATTTTGGCACAGCCCTAGATTAACAATTGGCAAAGTGGTTCCTCTCCAAAGCACAGAAAAAAAAACACACACACACAAATTTAAAAATAAATTTAAAAGAAAAACACACAGACTATTGGCATGCACAATACAGGCACAACCCCAACCCCGCATTTACTGATTACTCCTGATAATGATGTATGCAACACACCACCCACACACAGTACAGATCAATACATAATTACACTGACAATTAGTATCATTAGAGTGGTGCTAGAGATGGGGATTTGTTGAGCTAAACACTCCTCAGAGAGAGAGAGAGAGAGAGAAAGGTCAGGAAAAAGAGAGAATTAAGCAGCTCACACACAGTCTGCATGGGGTCTCTTCCAAAAGGTTTTCTATTGTCCTTTAATAATGGGATGAGAGCGACACTAGAGCACAGAGTGGGCGTGACATTGTTGGCTCATGGCACACAGACACACACACACACACACACACACACACCACTAGAATGTAAATCAAAAAGTCTATCCTGTATGAAAATGAACAAATTCCTCATTCAAATCAAATCAGCAAATATTAACCGAAACATGACCTATTAGCACCAATAGCGTTTAAGACAACCCACCCGATCGGTGTCTCCTAGCTCAACTCATTTAGACTGTCAATTAACTCTGCTCATCAACTCTGGCTCAATTAATCAGGTCTAATTACTTAAACACATTTGCCGGCACATCCTTTTAGATTAGGTCCACAGAAACGGGACTGTGTTTTACAAAGACCACAAGTGAGTTACGTTCATTTGATGATGGATAATATAATATATGATATAATGATAAATATAATTATGGATTTAATAAGGTTAGGAGTTGGCCTCTGACTCAATTCCACTTTGCCTTTTCTCTAACAACGCAATGTAAATCTTTTCAGTTTACGGTAGAGAGAAAACCTGGTATTCCATTATCACTTCACAAAATCAGAAACTAATCTAAGAGCGAATGAAACAAAGATAAATAATTGTGTGCTCAGATGGATCCAATTCAGTAAGTTAGTGTAATATTCTCCTATAAAGAGCGTTTTTATCAGCCATAGGTAAAAGGGACTGGTTATAACATTTGCATCTGCTAGACTGCTGTAATCAGTCTCCAGGGTACAGCTCACCACAGGACGCTGCTTATTCTGATAACCATGCTCCTCTCAGCAACTACCCTGACTAGACCAAAACATACACACACACACACACACACACACACACACACACACATACTTATGCTTGAGCAAAGAAAAGAGCCCCGCCTATAAGAAAAATCTAAATCACACATCAGGGCAAATTCCAAGGAAAAGACATCATACTACCGCCCACATTGTCTCACAAGTAATGCTTTGTGAGGGCACAAACACCACAGCAATGAGCACTTATCACAGAAAAAGCCACCAAAAAGTCAAAATAATGTTACACAATAAGAACCACTTCAATATTGATTTCAGGTTTAGCATCAAATGTCACCTTTGAAAGCGTATGCCACAAAAACAGCTGGCCTATGCAGTGTCACAAAATGAACACTTGATTGACTCTTTTTTTTTTTTTTTTTTTTCTTGGTATGATTGATTCTCTGATTGATTGATGCATTGGCTTGTGACAAAGTTCAAAACATCACCATCCATCTGGTGATGGAGAGAAAGCAGCTTGACATTTTGAATGGTCTTTGGGTCAAGATATGAGCCTCATGTAGTGACAAGTTGGAATGTTGTGATCAAGTTTTTTTTTTTTTTTTATTTCTTCCCCATAATCCAGATTGAATTCAGTCATTCAATATTCAGTCTGTGCTGATTTTAGGTCCTAAACCAATATTTCTATTTTTGTTTTTATGTTTAACAGCTTCATAGCCCTGCATTAAGGACATACAGCTTCTTTCAATGGATTCCTCTGGTGTTTTGTATCATTTCCATGAAGAAAGGTTTGTCATTGATACGGATGTTGCAGAGGGATTAAGGAAGGATCTGGACAGCCTGTCTTCACACTGAGCGTGAACTAAATATGCAATCGTATGTGTTTAACTGAAAGCTAATATTTATGTTTTTGTGTTGTCATTCAAAGTATTTTAACAGAGTGCAAAAGAGTCATTTTTGACAGCTGCTATACCCAGAACATGATGGTTTACAACAAAGTCTTGGAAACTGATCAGGCTCTATGTATAGTCTAAACTGATAAATTAAAAAAATGCCCCAAAACCAACCTTGAGATCGTCATAATACATCTTTCTGATTTTAAATTCCATAACTTTTCCATGACTTTCCACAACTAAATAAGTGCATTTTAATGACCTAAAAGGTTATTGCTTGCTAATGTTTTCCTTGCTGTGGAGAAAAACAGCTGGCCATCACTTACATCATTTACCGTGATAAATTTAGTGAGTTACAAAATATATTCAGCAAAGTGACCTCGTGGCAAAGACACGTCCTGAGAATTTATCCCATTTCTATACCAGAAACCCACACAGAAAGGGGTTCTGTTGTCTTGAGTCCACGTTATTATAGCACCTACTTGTAGAGATACACACCCTGTCAGATGAGCTACGACACACACACACACGCGCACGCACGCACACGCACGCGCACAGTTGACATGACAGAGAGGCGTGCTGCTGAAGAGGACAGTGTAGTGGCCAGGTGACGGACACCGATACTATTTGTGCAGCAGCCGGTGTTCAATCACGCTCTCCTCTCCTCCCTCTATCTCTCTCCCCTCTTTCTGTCATTCGCCCTATTCTCCCGCTGTTCTTGGCAGTGGCAGTGAAAAGATTTCTGGGGCTATCACTCTTTCTCTCGCCCTCCTCCTCCTCCTCCTCCTCCTCCTCTCTGTGTCAGTGAATCACTGCCTCTCCTCTGAGCACACCCTGGCTGTAAAAGGCTTGCTGCTCTCTCCTCCTCTTCCTGCATATCATCCTCTCTCAACCTGTTAGTTCCTCTCTCATTAAAAAAAAAAAAAAAAAAAAAAATCACTGGTGTCATTCTCACTTCTCTCTCTTAAATGCACTGTTAAGGTTGGCAGCTCACATGTGATTTATTTCTCCCTGCTCACATTGAACTGCTTTTGTCAAGTCTGGACACGACAACCATAAAAACTAACACACATTGTTTTAAAACACATTCAAATGTGGTTTGAAATTGGATTTTGATCATTTTATAGAGATGATCCGTCTGGCAAGTCAAGTCAATATAACAAACATAACACTGAAGTTGCAGCCAAAGTGCAGTTAGCCAGCCGTGACCGCAGCACAAAACATGGCTCCACTCCTAACGACTCATATTGTTAGACATTTTACAGTGCCAACGGTGACATATCCTCATTCTTCATCTATTTTGTTTTGGTTTTCCTGTTTTGGGAATTGCAACATCAGTTAGCTTCAATATGCATGTCTACAGTCCAGAGAAATCAGTGCAGACAGGTTAGAAATGCCTCAACGCTCAAACCTGATTTGATCAACTGGAAAAAAAAAAACAGTGTGGATAACTTTGCGTGCCAAAGATCAGGTTGGAGAATTTTGTAGATTTGTGTGCACTGTGGACAAAGTCAACAACACTGTCATATTTTCTTCCTTTTTTATGCTTTCTCTTTCAATCTCTTTCCCTTCAAGCCTCCTTGGCTCGCTCTGTTATTTTCACACTCACTCTGTCTCTCTCCTCTCCTCTCCTCTCTTCAACGCCATCCTTCAAATTCCCTTCCTCTCTCCTGTACATTGCTTTGGCGTTTTCCTTTTTCTCCAACTCCCTTTCCTTCTCTCGTTGTTACACCCACGTCTTGCACTTCTCTCTCTCTCTCACTGGTTCTAGCTCCCTCTCTCTCATTTACTTCCTGCAACTTCCTCCTCCCTTCTTGCACTCACCTCTATACCTCTCTCTTGTTTTCTCCCTTTCTAACTTCACTACCTTTATCTCACCTTTTTTTTTTCTTTTTTTTTTTTGCATTCATCTCCCTCTCGCTCCACCTTGTCTCTCACCCTCTTCCTCTCTCTTTCTCGCTCTCCCTCTGTGGAAATGGTTTGTATTGATCCACTCTCAAACCGAAGAGAAGGTCAGGGGTTCACTAATAAAGCTCAGGGACAAAACAGAGACACACAAGCAAGAAAATGGTCTCACACACACACACACACACACACACACACACAGCAGACAAATATAGCCAGGTAAACATGGCTGAGGTGATGAATGGTGTGTGTACAGGTGTATGTGAGCTACTTGTAATATGGCCAAACATTTGTGTTTACAGAAAATAGCCAACATCTCACTGTGACCATAAACACATCATCCTAATGATGGCCAGAGGCTAGAAATTATGATCCAGCACAAATATGAACTCTACACAGGGAGCCGACAGAGCACCTGGTCATCGATCATGGCGGTGTGGCTAACAGCTGTCCCCCCCCCTCCACCCCCCACTCTCTACTCTGCCCTCTCCACTGCTCTATGGCAGGGTCATGCTTAACTTATTCACCCTCCACCCCCACATCACAGAGGCTTTCCCACACTGCTCAGTCAAATGTAGCTGTGATAGGCTTTTATGAGTTTGCAGCCTAGAGGTTAAAGAAGCGCATTTGAATTCCTGGGGTGGCTGGGAAAAAAATCAGGGTGGGGCTCAGTGCCAAACACCAGTAGCTTAAAGGTTAGAGGGCTGTGGAGTAGCATATTGCCAGTTCATATATCTGCCCTATAATAGTAGCCAACAGTGAAAACCTGACACCTGGTAGCTGGTTAGTTAACTGGATATTTAATTAGATGCAATTTATTAGTTCTTTACTTACAGTAGCTATAGATAGATAAACTAAATGATAGTTCACACTCACAGGACTCCTTAAAAAGTTCAGATTCTAAATGGTGGAGATCAGGGCTGCAACTATTTCCATTATTTGATTATATTAATCAGATTATCATTTGGTCTATAAAATGCCAGTGAAAAAGGGTTCCGTCACAGTATCCTAAAGCCCAAGGTGACGTCTTCAAATTGCCTGGTTTGTAAGAACAACAGTCCAAAATCCAAAAATATTCAATTTACTATCACATTAGATGAATAAATGTGGCAAATCCTCACAAATGACTGGCTGGAACTGAGAAATGATTTAAAAATGACTGACACGATTAATTTGTTATCAAAATAGTTGCCACTAATTTTTCTGTTCATCAAGTAATCCAATTAATCAAGTAATCGTTGCAGCCTTAGTGGAGATAATTGATGAAAGAAATACCAAATTGTATGAAATCAAATCTTGTGGTTATGTAAAGGAGTTGTGCGCTTGTCAAAATATGTGTATTTTATCCAGCATATTAAGTGCCGAATGAAAAATGTTTTTTGCAGCAACTCGACTGGGATATAGTATGAGCTTTATTGTTTGCAATAACAACACACACCCATAATACTTCATTCTCAGTTAATACAATAATACCATCTCACATGTTATGCAGTGTGATGCAGTTCTTTCTGTGTTTCTCTGTTCTTATTATGTCAAGTTATTTTGCACAGCAACCGTTCCCGCACACTGAAAAATGACATTAGGCACTCTGAGGTCAGATTTGAGGTCCTTGGGACCGCTGACTGTGGTTAAGGTCAGTGGTGGGCAGCTGACATTAGGTCACTGCTTAAGGGGAATGTGGCAGACATCATTAACCTGAGGCTGACCCCTCGGGCCTTGCTGCTGTCATGGGGTCAGCCAATCAGCTTATCTCTGACGCTATTACATCATCATTGCTGACAGCTTATATGGGACGAGAGTTTTTTGAGAGGATGTTTGAGTCATGATAAATGATGGGTGAATGTAATGATCCTCAAAAATTCCAGTAACCACGGTAACAGGGATGACTGGCAGAATGGGACGGGGAGCGGAAATAATGAACAGAATGAAGCACAGAAGGATCAAACAAATGTAAAATACCTTTAGATGAATGTAAGGACAGATGATAGTTTGACCTAAAAATAGTTTAACATCAAGGTTGTGGCACTAATAAGAAGGTAGATGCATCACTTTTTAAAAGCAGGATTCTCTTCCAGAAAAACTAAACTCAGTGACAGAGTAAAGGGGCAGCAGACATTCTGATATGTTGAAACAAGAAAAGTTCAGGTGTAAATAAGAACATTAATGATGGCTGCGTTTCATTTGGGTGTGCTAGTTGCAGTACCCTGATCTTGTGAATACTGGCTCACTAGCATTACATACTGGGACACTTCGATGGAAGCCATTATTAATGGAATTAGTTACACCTGTTATTGTCCTGCTACAACGAATAAAAATGCTCTAAAAAAAAAGTTCCATCGGCTGCACAGGTGAGGCCTCCTACACAGTTCAGGTAAATTTAGGTGAAATATAAACCACTATGTCTAGTTTGGAGTCTTATCAAAAGCACAGACACTGCATGGTGGTTTATATTCCTTTGAGGCTGGATAGTCCATCTACACAGAGTTGTCATGACAGCAAAAACTTGCTCTTCCATCCAAATACGGATGGGGTAAGCAGCATATCAGCACAACAGCAACAAAGTAATCTACCTGGCATGTGCGCTCGCACATATAATATTTGAGTGGACTGATTTTGTTGCACTGCACCGCATAAAAAAAGTAGATCCAAATTTTTCGCTTCACTACCCTGCAATTTTGCTCCACAGCACTCTGCACATGAAGCTTCTGCAGCACCAGTGCAAAGGTCTAATTGAAATAAATGAGATAGCCTGTTTTTTGTTTTTTTTTTTTGCCTCAAAGCTATTGTCAGTGTGATGGACCCTTAGAGACAAAAGCCACAAAAACAAGAATGAAGACAACCACTGAACAGGAAAGAGACTACATCTACAGAAGGTGGCAAAAGGGAAGGTGAAAGAGACAAACTTGACTTGGTCATTCACATCACTTACACTACCACACAAGAACACACCTGTGCACTCAGGCTAATGAAGACTTATAAAGAGAAGGAGCGCTGTTCTTACAGAGTATCCCACTCCATTAGACGCAACACAGAGTGAATGGCGTGTGTGTGTGTGCGTGTGTGTGTGTGTGTGTGTGTTTGCAAAGACACATGCTGGTAAAAACGGTGTGCACTGACATTTAAAGAAAAAGCTTTAAAGAGGTCTTTTAATTAAGCTATCTTAAAAGCGAGCAAGATGGAAGGGATGGATGGGTGGGTTTAAAGAGCCCACTGGATGGAGAATGGGGTCACTGAGACAGGTGGTCAACTAAGAGTGAGGGACACAAAACACTAAAACACGAAAGAAAGATATAAGAGGATTCAAGCAGCTGCAGCCTGAGGAGAGTGGGTGAGCAGGGGGGAGACAAAAATGAATGAGGAATGAAGGTCAGACAGTATAAGCACAGTATGTGAGCAGGTATATATGTTCGCCATAGAGAAATCTAGACCGTGCGATGTTGTGTGGTGTCTTATAGTCTGCAGGGTGAGTGCATGCGTGTGTGTCTGTGTGAGTGTCCTCTGTAACGCATGCAGGGCCATGCTCCGTGGATCAGTTAGTAAAAAATAAGTCTAGCTCGTGCTATCCCCCAGGATCTCGCACTGCGGTGCACCGAACCATACTGTGTGTGTGTGTGTGTGTGTGTGTGTGTGTGTGTGTGTGTGTGTGTGTGTGTGTGTGTGTGTGTGTGTGTGTGTGTGTGTGTGTGTGTGTGTGTGTGTGTGCGCGTGCTACTCCTGAGTGACATTTCACAAATCCAGGGGACTGGGCTAATGATGTCCCCTGTCTGACTAAATCAAAGTACCAAGAGGTTGTGGAAAGAGGGAAAAATGAGTAGAAAAAAAGTGAAAAAAAGAGTCAGCAGGAGGAAGAAACAAGAGCTCTTCACACTTTACATTGTTAATCAATGCGGGCCTGCAGCAGTGGTTCATTTGAATGGATGTTGAATGGGCAGGCCAGTAATCAATTAGCAACCATGTAACAGAAAAGAGTAATAAGGTCAGGGGAAGAAAGAGGACTAACAGACTGTTTGAGGGACACTAAATTCACTGACATCAAGAGTAGTTTCCAATATTTGGATGTTTATGTGTTTATACTTGTGTGTTCATGTGTGCAAGCAAGAAAATTTTCATTCATGTTCTTGACAAAAGGCAGTATCAACCATGTGAAAGCAAGCTGTGCACTTTTGCCGAAAGCAACGGTATGATATTCTCCTTTTAGACCAGTTTCTAAATGGTCAACTAATGCTACTGCTGTGTGCATCAATGTCAAAGCTTAACAATAAAAAAAAACAAGCGTGCCTTGGTGGATGAGTATACTGAATGGCTCTAAGGAAAGAGCTGTGAAGAAAGTGTTTACTAAACAGAACTCCAAAAAAAAAAAAAAAAAAAGAACAGATAGAGAGGTTAGAGCTTACCGAGTTGATGCAGGCGAGCTCCTTGTTGAGCAGCCAGGGTAAGGAGAGTTTCCCATCTCCCTTGTAGCAGGATTGAATCCTTTCTTTGATCTTCTCCTTTATCCTCCTCAGGGTGAACAGGCACAACGCTGACTCTTTGGGTGGTTTGGCCCGATTCTTCTGACCCTGAGAGAAGACCGTGAAAAGGATGTCTTCATTCTCAGAGATCCCCAGAGAGTTGGCCAGCTGACGGCCTGGCCGGGCCAAGTAGGCATCCTGCACCAGCCGGTACTCTACCCCATCTTTAGTGCAGCCGATGGGGAACTCGACGTAGGAGTAAAACTTGGGGTCATCCACGCAGAGGCGCACAATTTTGGAGGTGAAGAACTGCTCTCCGCTGGCATCGGGGGAAGTGAGCTGAGTATCCAGCTGCATTGTTAGATAATAGACAAACTGCTCGCTGCTGAAGCTGTACACATAATAGATGTCAAAAGCGGGGAACTTGGACAAAGTGTCTGAGGGGATCTTGAGCTGAGAGGAGACAAACTCATCCTGATAGACGAAGCTGAACATGTCTGCGTTTTCCTCGTTCTCCATCAGCTTGCGGCTAGACAGGGTTGGGAAGTACTCAGACTTGCCGTCAATGGGGGTTCCGATGAATAGCTTGCTTGTAGGACTGTGGGGGGAGCTTATGATGACCCCGGACATGGTACCCGACTCAGCCACACTGGACAGGTAGTGCTCCTTGCGATGGTGGGGTTCGCCCAGCTTAAAGAGGTCATCCAGACGTAGGAACTGGCAGATGCCCTGCGAGGTGCTACCGCAGGCAATGAGGCGGTTCTGGGCATAGTCTATAAGGAGAAGCTTGTTCACGTTGGGGGTTTGGGCTAGGTCGTGAGGGCAGGACTGGACACTGGGTGGAGGGTAGCACTTTTCATTGTCCACTACTGGTCCAGTCATGTGGTTGCGCAGTTTGGTTAGGTTGCTAGACAGCTTGAAAATCCAGTTTACAGCTCCCACATAGACCTCTCCAGTTTTGTTGTGGATGGCCAAATGTGTAAGCCCCCACTCAGCAGGAGTAAATCGTTTGAAGGGTGGGGGTTGGCCTCCGGAGAAGGATGGGCTCATGATAAGCAAAAGCCCCAAGAGGAGAAACAAGTTCCCCAGGCCAGGGGAAGCCACTGACCGAGCTAGGGGACACATATCTGGGCTGTCTAGAGGCAAGGCTTAGGGGGACGGGGAAGGAGAAAGAGAGGAGAAGGAGGAGGAGGAGGAGAAGGAGGAGGAGGAGGAGGAGGAGGAGTACGAGCTCTGGTACCAAGTTCCAAGTCAGGATTTTCTGTTTTTCTTGCTCTACCGTCAAGGAATAAGGGAGGAAACTGAGAGGGAAAGAGAGAAGGATGAAGAGAGGGGAATAAAACTCCTATCAATCCGCTGTCCTGTTCTCAGCGTTGCAAGCCGTCATCAGGAACATCATCCACTGAGGCACGAGGTGGGAGCCCTAGAAGGCAGAAAGAAAAAAAAAACACTGTGAGTGTCCAAGGAACATTTCATATTGATTATGCATCAAGCAGGCAGGGAAGCCTAAAAGGCTCACAAATTGCACAGCCAAAATTAGAAAAAAAATCCAAGCTGACATTTGCCCCAGTGATAAATAAATGATATCAAATCAAGTCTGAAAGGCAAATGTGTGTCGGCATTTAATTATGAGGGAAGATAGCAGAGGAGGCATGGGCCGATCATTAAAGGCTCTGTACACATAATGTGAGTCTGGCTGGAATGAGTTATAGACTCACACCACTGAACTCTTTAATATTTCATAACTTTCAATGTTACCATGGTGGCTTTGGAGGAGGCATGTGTTTGAAAAACGTGCCAGTGGGCACTGTTACATTGACAGCAAGCAATTTATAGCCAGGTCTGCTTGAAGGCTTTCCTGTCTGTTTGAACAGTATCAACACGCAAACCAGTAATCCACTGTAAATATGCCTGCAGTTTTGGCAATTGCATCCAGGCATCAGGTTCTCGTGGCAGCACAGCAGGTTGTCCAATATTCTGTTTTCCCTCAGGGAGCTGCGATCACTATATATACTCTGTGTGTGTACATATTAGTGGTAACGGTACACAAAGTGTACGGTTCGGTATGCACCTCAGTTTTGGGGACATGGTTCAGTATGTTTCCAGTACAGCATGAAAAAAAAAAGAAAGTTAGAAAATAATATTTTGGTCCTTTATTCTTGAAAAACATCCAACAATGTCAATCTATTCTAGCAATAACCAATCATTTTCTGTCATTTTAGTCAAACTTGTTTCACGTAAGATTTTATCTCATCATTATCTGATGAAAAACACGGGTTGAATGATTAAGAATGCAGCTTTGCATAAAGTGTCTGGTCTGATGGTATCAGTTTAAGGAATACATCCAGACATGGAACGTGTTCTGATTTGCATGTTTATTTTGAACCGACATGATTCAACAACCGGGATTCCCATTCATGTATTAAACTGTGGTGGGCCCCGACACCGCGCACTCACACATACTCCACTATATAACTGTGTTTAGCGTAACACACGGAATATAAAATGAAATATGAAAACTGTTGATCGACATGTGTGCTGCCAATACAACACAATTAACCCATCGCTGACGGGTTGAAGGGTCCTTATCTCACACATTACCACTCAAGACTCCCATCTCCCTCTACACAACAAACACAGTCAGCACACTCCAAACGTGCCAGTCTCTTGTTTTTCTATTGCCTATGTGGAGAGGGGTCTGCCAAAAAAATACAGGGTCATCACAACACTTGAACCTGGCTTAACTTTTGAGGCAATGCAATGCGACATCCAGCAAGCCGGACTTCTCTGGATTGTATTTAATCTTCTCATCAGAACCTGAAGCAACATGCCAGCATCAATGTTTCCGCTTGTGTTTTTTTCTTTTACCACACGGTGCTATTTTTGGTCTAGACGTGGCCTAACACAGCCCTTCATCAGATATGAACATTATTTCCTTCCTCACTGCTACCACTGCCTTCTCACACCAGCTAATTCTGAGGAATGAAGAGGTGAAGCTTAGCAAATACACATTTTACTCAGGTCTGCTTTCATCTAGCAGCTTTTCACAAATGCATAAATATTTTTCATACAGCACACGCTATATACCCCAGAGCTGTTATCCTTGGACAACCTGAGATGCAGCAGAGAACAGAGAGGGAGATTAAAGGGCAGGAGTACGGTAATTTATAGGATGGAAGGTTTGCAGGTAAAGGACAGGGAGGAGGAGAAGAGGAGGAGTCAAGAGGGTGAGTATTTGGCTCCTTTGGGCGTCCTCCAACTACAATACAATGATGAGGAGGAGCAGAGTTTGCTGTGTGTGTGTGCTGCTACTTGACAGGCCAATCATGTTTCTGCAATACTGGGACATTAGTTCTCCTGTAAATGCTGATTATGCAAAAGAGGACGCAACGCTCCCAGAGACCCCAAGCTTCAATTTCACCTTGACTATCAAAGTGTCTGCGCAAAGGGTGTTTTATGACCACACCGAATCGGAAAAGATGAGAGACACTACAGATAGACGAGGAGGGTAGGGAAGGGAGGTGGGGGGGGTGGGAGGATGAGGGAGGCAAAAACATGAGATAGAGGAAAATCAAAAGGAGAGGAGAGAGGAGAGAGGCAAAGAGGAATGTGGGTTTTTCCTTTATTTTTCTCCTTATCTTGGTTTCTGCCTCCTGCTCCCCTTCTGGTGAGCCTCTGAGAAGCAAGGCTATCTTCCTATCAATCACCAAGCATGCAGGTCAGGGAGTGTGGTCAGTTTACCAAGCTCAGAGGGATGAATGACTGTTTCAATATCTGTGTGTCTCTTATGTTTCAGCCTCCCTTTTGAAAGGCAGGTACGTGTGAGTAGACACTCTGAGGGGGGAAAAAAAAATGCACTTTCGCAAGTATTGAAAGAATTAAACACCTCTGTAAGAGGAGTCATTGAATTGCACATCAATTTTAGTCACTGCTGTTGCAAATTAAGTGCGAGAGAAAGTCAGGGAGGGAGAGGCTGAGCGGGAGAGAAGAGAAATTGTAGCGGCATTGTTCGTGGAATAGCAAACCATAGCTCAGCTGAGACAAAGCCAGCCAGGTTCAGGGAGAGGTCCACAAATGAAAGGCCGGGAGAAGACAAATATATAGCAGAGACAAAAAAAAAAAAAAAAAAAAAACAAGGTGAGAAAGAGGAGCAGGGCAAGAAAAAAGAGAGAGGAAGTAAGAGACTAAGGGAAGCAGACATTGCAGGGATGGAAGGAGAAGAGAAGAGCAGAGGGGTGAGCGAGGACCATCGGGGAGCCAAACAATAGGCAGCACTTATGCTGCATTTTAATCAGGGCTCTACCTGCGCTTGAATCAAACACCAGGGGAGCCCTGTGGATCGAGGCACCTAAGCACGGTAACAGCAGACAGAAGGGTCTGAGCTGCAGTTACCAGATATACCCCCACTCTCCACTCCGTGAGATTAAAACGACTCGACGTGGATCGCGGCCTCTTCGACATAAGCAGCCGCAATAAAGTGACGAGCCAGCCTATAAAAAAACTAATTTCTTGCTCAACGGTACAGTCGCGCCTCGCGACGACAGCAGATGTCAATTTAAAGCGTGGCGACGCATAAGGAGGCTGTCTGCCTCATTTTCCTTTGTCATTTCCAAGCGAGGGAAAGATACAATGAGGCAGAGTGAGCGAGTGAGCAAATGAGAGAGCCTGATAAAGAACGAGAGAGAGAGAACCTGACCAAAAAAAAAAAAATCCTCCCTACAGTAATTCCTCTTCATATAGGCCAGCCACAGCTTGATGTAATAGAGTGTGAATCACACAACAAATTGCATCTGGGGGTCTCCGGCTGCTTGTTATCTATCCTGGTAACAAGATGATGACATCACAACACACACTTTAACAAACACACGTTTGTGAAAAGACAACATACAGTTATCTTCTTCCATGATATAAACTTTAAAACTACCAGGAGAGGAAACAAGATAAATTAAAGAATTGCACTAAAAACCTTTGCAAATGGCCTCACAATTCTCTCACCCTCAATCCCTCTACTTCCATCCCGTCATGGCGGACTTGTCCAACTGTTGAGGATGTAGTCAATCACTTGGCATCTTACAGACATTCTCCTTTTTTTTCTCCCCTCAAATTTCTCCATTTTGTCTCACCCTCCTTATCCCTCCAAACCCTCTTCAATTTCAATTTCCTCCAGAGCTAAAGTGAAATGGTGGGAAGAGCGGCTGGAGCAAGGTTGCAAGCCATATCTGGCAGCATCAAGGAAAAACATGTCAATCATTATGGGCTGGTGCGTGTCTGTGGCTTTGGGAATGGGCAGCCACCATATCGGGAGAGCCGAGGCCGTTATCACATCAGGGGAAAGCATTAGAGAGGATGGGCAGTGAGGGGCCAAGTTGATTGGATTTGATATCAGGAAGCCCTATCAATTGACAGAGGGTTGTAGTGCGTCACGACGGGCACTAGGAATGGGAATACAGGATTGAAAAAGGAGGTGGAAGACATAACAAAGAGGAAAAAGACTTGGAAGGGAGGAGTCCCTCTCTCGGCTTTTACTTCATTTTGTGTATTTAGTTTAACAGTGACAGGAATCCTGAGAGGAGATGGTGGTGGGTGGGTGGGTGGGCGGGTGGTGTGTTTCCATGTACATCATGAGGAAATTCCAGAGGCTGGCGAAGTGGTGAGCTGTTGGTAACTCTTGTGAGCTGAGCTGCATCAACTCTTCCCTCTCTCAGCCTCTTCTCCAAAGCAGCTAAACCTGTCCGTTCAGATAATGGTCACTGCTCAGCCCCAGAGCTGTGCTGATTTATTGCCAGTGGCATATCAATTACAGCACTCTCCACTGGAGGGGAGAAAGAGGAGGAGAAGGTGGCGAGAGAGGGATGATGATGAGGAGGGAAGAGGAGCAGCACAAATTCTCTACCCTCTGCACTGCATCACACAACATGTGGGTCACATCTGGGACAGGAGGAAGAGGAGAGAAGGTGGAACTGAGGGTTTAAGAAAGAAGGACTATATAGTAAGGGAGATGGGAAAATAAAAATATATAGGCTATGTGAGAGAGAGAGAGAATGGGGAAAAGGCTCTGAAAACAAATGCAAATTCTCAAAACACACTCTCACATATGCACAAAGTCAATTATCGTAACCCTACCATAGTGTAATCGAGGAGGCGACTGCAAGCAATATGACTTAAAAGATGCACATTGGACACACTCCAACCCCCCATACACCCACTGCATATCCTCTCTGTGCACAAATGGTATGTATACGCACACAAACACATATAAAAATGCACAAAACAGAAGGAATCAACCAATACGTTATGCGCATGCAAATCAAAACACACAAGCACAAAAAAAAAAAAAAAAAACCTAAATGGTTCTCTATCTTAATCTGCCCTCCACCTCTTCACTCAGCAGCCAAACACACTCTAGAGATTGGAGATTTGCCCGCGGGAGGAGAGGGAGACCGGGGGTGGGGGGGGGGGGATGAGGGATTGAACAGCAAGAGGAGGCGGCAGGAAGCGGGGAGGTGGTGGTAGAGGGGGGGCTGGATGGTTAGAGAGGAGGTAAGATAGAAGGGGAGCCAAGCCCCGAAGCCTTAATCCTCTCCCAGGGTCTGCCTAATCTCACCACCGCTATCTGCATATGGGAAGAATGGATTACCACCCCACCCCCCCACGACACACTGACGGATGGACGGATGGATGGGTGGCAATCCCTGGACAGACGACATACACGCAGTCAGACATAAACACGCGAAAAGTCTGACTGGAGTTATTACAGGGTAGAGGAAGTGGAGTTGCTCTCCAACCTATTTCTGTGATTTGAACACACACTCAGGACTAACCACAGACACACACTGCAGGTATGCACTGTGCAGACTAGTCATTTGCAGCCTGGTTAGCCCGCTCGTCTGACATATGTCCCAGTGAGAGGCAGGCAAGTCAGTCTCAGGGGGAGGGGGGAGTGTTTGAGTGTGTGTGTGTGTGTGTGGGGTCAAGCTACCAATTCAAATCACACCACACATTGATTACACACCGATTACTTGCCCACCACCCCACTGTCATTTTGCTTCTTTTTTTTTTTTTTTTTTTAATAGAAATAAAACCCATTTAGTTCATTTTCATGTATCAGCGCCCACATTCATCAAATAAAAAAAACTCTAATTTGTAAAATACTAAGCTTATTATCGATACTTAGTCGGATGACAGACACTCAAATTATAAACTTAAAGTGTCTGCTCCGTGACTGTATGCAGCAGCAGTAGAGTCACAGCACAGAGTAGCAGAGTCAGATTGCAAAAGCTATACCTATACCTACAAAACCTATATATTTTGGATTTGAACCCAATGCTAATAGGGAACCTGATAATGTTAATGAGGCAATCTGTAAACTTTGTCTGATAAGGGTGGCAGCAACTGGAGGCAACACCTCTAATCTACACACCTTCAAGCACCCAACAAGAGTGAGGCTGCCAAAACGGGCCCTGCAGCTAAAGCTCGATCGGAGAGGCCAGATGCACAGTCATCCGTAAGTGGTGCTGTTTGCACGATGCACTAAATATAAGAGGGACAGTGTGAGGTTGACCGAATACATATCTGCAAAGTCAGGGGCAGATCTAAAGATCTAATGTTAAAGACCAAAGTAAGATATTGAGCGTCATCGACAAATATCTTATTTTGTAAAAACGTCCTGTGTAACACCAGTAACACCAGTGTTGTCACAAGTTTATTAACCGGTGGGAAAATTTCCTCACTATGGCATCCCTACACACTACAAACTCAAATCTGAACACTGAAACAAAGCAATCACACTGTCTGCTGAGGATTATCAGAGAATATCAACATTATTACAATAACTCACTGGAATATTATCAAAAAATATTCAAGCCCATCTGTCACTGTCCACGGGAATTTGTTCATAATGGTCCTCCTTTCTTTCAATAACAGCTGAATGACAGCAGAAAATGTATTAATAACTGAGTAAAGATAGTATTTCTTGAGTGACCTTCGGGGTCAATTTAAGCAGAAACAGTCACCCTGTGATCTGATATTCATTTTTGTGTCATTACTTCATATAATTACTTTATTAACAAGGGGGAAAAAAAGTGAGAAAAAAACAATTGGTGATGAGCAAAGAACATCTGAAACATGAGCTAGCGCCAAAAACACAAATGTCACCATATTGTATTCAAGTCATCCGGCAAGCCAAGACAAATTTCAGAGGAGGTAAGACCAATTTCTAAGAGGTTAGACAATAAAGCAGTATTGTATATCGTGGTATCTTGTATCATTTCCTTCCTGCCTTGGCTAGGGGGAAAAAAGCTGACTGGCAAGTCTTGGGGCGTATAAAAAGCCCTTATGAGTTCTGTTTTAGTGCCAACGTAAATCAGTTTAGTGGAGGACAAGCGCCGGTGCCCTTTCTCTCTCTCTGTGTGGCAGGTGGCCTGCCAAAACAAATGCCTTGTTCCAAAGTACAAAAGTAGTGTATACGTGTGTGTGTGTGTGTGTGTGTGTGAGGAAGTCAGACACTGGAACAAATTGAGCCCCCTGTCTTTAAAGCACCTTGCTGGGCTGACTTTCAAGCTATCAGCACGGCTGGAGTGATAAAACCTGATCTAGACTTGTCCAGTAACTACCCTTGATGTGAAGGAGTTGAAAGAAAACTACGGATTTGAAACAACAACCTCAAACATTGTCCTCAGTATGCTCTGTATTAATTTTGCCAAAGTACATTAGCCAAGAATAAATTCTTTACAGCAGTCAATTTACAAGCTCCGTTACATGGAATAATAGCATTTGAAGATTGTAAAATGTTTTCTGAATGAGTATCATGAGCCAAAGGGCCATAAAACACATAATAATAAACAACATGAAAAATGGACATAAAGACTTTATGCCACAGGCTTTTTTTTTTTTTTTTTAGCCTGTTCATTAATTTGTATTAATCCGACACGCACGATGATGTCACTTATTTCCGCTGTCCTCTTCCATTTGTTTCCCAGGCTTAAATAAGCAGCCTGCACAAGGACGAGGGTAGAAACTGACAATATACTCGCACATTCAAGGACTGGTGTGGTAATAAGTGCAAGGACAACTGCTTCTCTGACACCCAGTGTGCTGTGTGGATAACAGACGTGTGTGTATGTGTGTGTGTGTGTGTGTGTGTGTGTGTGTGTGACAGCTGCCACTCCGAGACAGTAGACAGACTGTGGGCACTACATCACACAAATTCTTCTTCTCCTCAGTCCCTGTGACAATAAACACACACACACACTCTTGTGTTTTCAGAGGTAAATGGGATTATACGCCAACAGACGTTACTTAAGATACACAGGGAGTGTGTGTGTGTGTGTGTGTGTGTGTGTGTGTGTGGCAGTTGGTCATATAAATATATGCATGTGTGCCTGTGCTCTGAGGCACAGTGTACAGTTGTCCCTGCTCTGCCTGCACGAGACAGAGGGAGCAGAGGGTCGTCAACTAGTGTCTGTGTATACAACACACACAAACACACACACACACACACACACACACAAACTGCCCGCTCCTGCAACCTCTCTGAGTCTGACCGCTGACACCAAGTCAGCTCCAACATGGAATGCAGAGGGAATGTGCTGCAGACAAACCCCTACAAGGAATTCATCACCTCATCAAACACACACAGTGTTCAAGTTTGTGTGTGTAAGGTAATCTATATGACAGGTGTGCGTGTGTGTGTGTGTGTGTCCTACCCCATCCTTCAAATCTCTAAATCAAGTTCAATGTTCAATCATCAAGAAAAACTATGTAAAGATGTCAGCAATAGATTTGTGAACAAAGAACTACTGATAAGCATTGGCTGGGTAACGCAGTCCAAATGTTATTTAACACCAATGTACATCATTTCTAAGTGTTGAGAGATGAATGTGAACATAAACACACACTTGAAACAGCCATCGTGTTTTAAAAACACTTTCTGAGCAGCTTGAGATTTGAGGTTGGATAGAGAGTGCCACTATCTCTGAGAGGTTTGTGAACATTACATCTGATTTAGCTGGTGAACACAGGGCTGCTGTTGTCATTACAATAACACATGGAGAGCAGGCAGGCTGTGTTCCATCTTTATATCTACCTCCATCTCCTCCGGCCCTTACGTCAATGGATCCTCTCGCCCTCATCTTGTTCCCTTTCTCAGTTCTGCCAAATGGCTCACATGTCTCTCTAGTTCCACTGTCATGTTCTCCATCTTTTATGACTCATAGCCGTGCAGAAACCCAAATAAATTACAAACTGCTCAAAACACCAAAATTATGTGAATCACAACAAACCAACTATGAGCATGGGAACATATTTTCTCCTCCCCGCTTGTTCTCACAGGGGTGAAATTCCTGGAAAAACAAAGGCCTTCGTTCCAGCTGCTAGGACAGAATGAAACACCGTTGAACCAGCCATTGCATAAAACCTGCCCACATTTAAAAAAAAAAAAAAAAAAGGAGCACACTGACACACAAATACACTAATGCAGGCACCGTCAGATTAGTGGTTTACTCTTAATCTCTCGACTGGGTCTTTCTTTCCATGACAAATCCTGTGTCTGTCTGCGCCAGTGTGTGTGTGCCAGTGTGTGAAGGTGGAAGAGGAAGGCGATGTGGTGTGCAGGTGGAAGAGGTGGGAGATCAACATTTCACCACTGGCTCACACCACAACACTGAGCCTGTACTATTGTCTGTAGCATAAAGCTAATGCTTTCTCTGTTTGAGATGGTTTTAAGAGAAAACCAGCACAGGCGGCTGATCAGAGGAGGTGATGACACGCAACAGCAGGTTGTTGACTTAACTTGAACTGTATTATAATAAAATTAAGTGACACCACAGAAATGAAAACTTCCAAGCAAAATAAGTGAATACTGCTGCTAAAACAATACATGTTGGTTTATTTTCACATGACTGGATCTTTGCATTTTTAGCCAGTTTACTTTAGTTCATGTATGCTTTTTATACTCGTTTTATTACTGATTACATTGTCAGACTTAAAGGGTGGATTACAACTTTTAAAATGATAATACTACCAAATAATTCACATCATTCTCTGTGCATCATCCACATGTACTTAACCTTTAGCTGGGTGCAATTTTATGCCTCAAGAACGTAAAACAATATTTGACGACCAAACTCTCTCAGACATCCAAGTATTTCACAGGTGCCTGAACGCATCATCAAGGAAAAGTATTCAAAACTATGCACTATGATGCAATGTGAACATACCTTTTGACAAAAGAATACAGGTAGACTGTGGTAGATTACTTATCTCAAGCAAGTTTCAAGTCAACCACAGCCTAGCTGGGGCAGAGTGGTCGGTGTGTCTCAATGACCCTGAGTGCAATGATGTCAAAACTTGTTGTTGGTTGTTCACTCGGGTCAGACTTGTTGCTGCTGACTGTCCACATAAATGGCGATTAATTGAGATTTAAGAGAACCTCACCGAGAACAGGGACAGAGCCAGGACTAGGGACAGCATGCACAAGAGAGAGCCTAGTGATTGATGACCACTGTAATTTCACCAGGAACAGCCCAAAAAGCAACAGTTGAACTCTACATGCAAAAATACAAAGCTGATATTTTAGTGAACTACCCTGGTAGAGGTGGGTGATATGACCCTAAAATAATATCACAATATTTCAGGGTATTTCTGTGATAATGATTTTCTTGATGATATGACAAATATACTCTTCATGGGATTTTTGGTTCTCCTCGTGCTCATCTGGGTGATTCTGCTTGAGGTGGTGAAATAAGTTTGTTGTGATTCCCCCTTTTTTGTTATAGTCTTCTTTCACTTCTTAAATATTACCATGGTTTGTTGTACATCTGATCTTTTGCAACCAAACCATTCCACACTTCTGAAGTCATCCCCTTTTTTGAACTACTGTAACTCCTCCACTGTGCAGCTGGTAGCAATGTTACTTTTGCTTTCAGTTACGCTTGTTGTTGCTGTGCCTAACAGTGTGACATCATTACATCAACAAGTCAGAATATTGCAATTATCATGATACACGATGTATGAATTTTTTCCATCATATTGAAAATTACACTAATATTATCGTGAACGATACAATATGGTGAGTGTGAGCGGTGGTGAGCTTTGTTGTTGTTAATCACAAACCCAGCATGCATCTACATGCCACCTTTAGTCAACACAGAGCAATGCCAGTCACAATGAGGGTCAACCACAAACAACCTTGTGGTTTTCCAACAGTCATTCACACTATTGTTGTGGTCTGATCCTTTCAAGCTGGTTGTACAGGTGTTGATGTCAAGAAACCGAGAGTGAGGACAGGTTCAGTCGGTGGACTGGTGGAATCTAAAATGGGAAATCGAGGATATAAGTGAAGAAGAACATCTCATGATATCACTTCATAAAACTAACTTTAAAGTGCAACGAAGTGATAAAAAAAAAAAAAAGTGGGCCGTGTAAGGTATGTGAGCTCTTTCTATTACGACAAAGCCAGAGCATTCCTCCATAACACTGCTTATATTCTCCCTGCTGAGTTCACTGTAATGGAATGCAGCCCGCTCTGCCCGAAACAGCTTATTACCAAACGCCACTGTCCTCAACTGCAACTCCAAGCTTCTACATTCTCCTCTTCACACCCTCCATTTACGAGCTTGGTTAACCCTTAACAGCAGGGGGGGGAGGGGGGTTTGCTAGGGTGGGCTTGTGCCGCACTGCTGTGAAAAAAAACTTGCCAGACAGTGTTGATTGTTGTAGAAACAAGTGGATGCCATTATAAATCCTCTCTCATAGGATTTGAGGATGATGATGGTGATGGTGATGGTGGTAGTGGTTGGAACGGGAGTCACTTCAAGGAGAAAGGCATTAAAAAGAATCACTGTCTCCTTTTGTTTTAATGGCATCATAAACGTAGCCTGCCCTTTTTCGAATGTAATCTTTCCAAAGTGAGCATATGTGGACCATGCTGCTGCATTTGAGCATCAACTTGCAAGAGAAACAGTTAATAAGATAATATTTCAAACCGCTCATCTCAGGCAAGTTTCAATCTCGTAGAGTCGTAGAGAAATACTTTGAGAATAAATGGAATCTGAAAAACAAAAAGGAAGTCCAAAGTACAGTCTGCTCTTGGCCTTTTCATATCTGCGGCATCACTGGTTTTTGCAACAACAGGAAGAATGTGATGAAATATGCATCTCTAGATAAACACTATCTAAACCAGAATCCTTTTTGATTTCCCTGCTGAGATTAGATCATAAAGAGACCAATATCTGACCTGAGCACTTCAAAGACTTGACATAAGTCTAGCCTTAATCTAGCTCATATCTTCTCAGCTGTGAATTCTTCTGGTGCCCCATCGCGCTTGATACAGTCTCCACTTATTAGCTTTATTAAAACAGACAGCCAAATGACCATCTGCCGTCCCTCTTCCCTCGGTCTGAATCATTACGTCATTCAGCACAAGTTTATACAGATGAATGTCCTGCTTTATTCGAATGACAGCGCACGAGCAAAAGCACTCGTACGCACACACTACACACAGCGTATCTGGGTTGGTTCGCTATCGACTCGGACAGCATCCTTATCCATCTTTGTCCATTAAGGGGCATATTGTTTCCGGATGTGTGCTGTTGAGGAGTATTAGTAACCATATCATTGGCTATGACCGCATGGTTTTATCCAATGCTCTAAATGCTTTAAGACAGGCGTTTGGCTTGTGTCACATGGCGTTTAACCCGATTTATGTCTTCAGATGGGTCACAAGACATCATGGTTAATGCAGATGTCCGGGCTTGGGGGCATGCGGGTTCAATTCATCAACAGGAAAAAATCACTGAAAAACAAGGGGAATCTCCATGTAAGATGGTGTGAATGCAAAAAGGGTACAGAGAGTAGTTCTAGCAGGTTATTGGGGAAATTAAATTCTCATAGAGTTTATTGTATATTCAGAAGACAAGAAGTAACATGAGCTTTTCTTCAGTAAAAACCACCAACAAACAAACCAGCCATCCGAAAACACACTGACCCGCATGGTCAAAATCATCACAACATACACAAAGACCTGCAACAGAGTGCTCAACAAAGACACCCTGACGTCCAGAAACTCAGTGGGACAGCAGCATTTGTTTTATTTAAATGACACTGTTACATCTGAGTCATTTGAGGCCAATGCAAATTATCTTCAGTCGCACTGTTGTGGAGCTGAAACAAAGGAAGCTCATCTATCCTGAGCGTTTTTAGCTCATGAGCCTCGTTTTAAGCCGGTGAATATTCAAGCCAACCTGCAGTGTGTGTGTGTGTGTGTGTGTGTGTGTGTGTGTGTGTGTGTGTGTGTGTGTGAATGTGTGTGTACCCATAAATGGTTTTCATGAGGAAGAAGAAAGGGGGCTTGTGAGCTCAGAAGATTTCCTGTCTTGTCCCAGATAGTCAGCACATACTGTATTCCTGGTGAAGCACATGCATCACTGATTCACTATAGAGGCAGCGACAGAGACAGACGAGGGTTGGTGTGTGTGTGTACATGTGGGTGTGTGTGACTAATACCTTATTCACAAACAGCAGTCACCGTTAACTAAAAACGCAAACGGTACCAGCGTCTCTTGAGGTTTCACTTTCTCCACAGTTCTCTTTTTAACTACCAAAAAAAAAAAAAAAAAAACTACTTAAATGCACCATTTAATGTCTACCGGCTTTAAAAATCTGAATTAGATATGGGCTGGAAGAGAGAATGAAAAACTATAACGGAGAGAAGAGGGGGTGATCGAGTGAGAAAGGCTCTAATAATCAGGCTGGAGATGAGGAGACACGAGAGAGAAAATGGTGCAGGTGAAAAAGCGAGGTGATGGAAAAAGAGAGAAAGAGGGAGCGATAGAGGGGTGAAATGAGAAGAGTCGACGATACCTTTTCAGATATCCGGCGAGGCGGAACGAGGAGGAATGGAGGGAGATAAGAGGAGAGCAGTCTGTGCATGTTTAGCTAAAAGGGAAAGTTTTTTTTTTTTTTTCCCTCAGCAAGTGGGCAACTGAGTGCCTGTCACATAACTACACCCAACACCACTTCAACTTAGACTAAGTACTTCAAAACAATACTCTTTATGTTGCCGCACTACAACTTTCAACAAGGATTCCACATTTTTTAAAGAGTTTTAATCGAGTGCTACAATAGTCAAGCAGTTATCACTGTGTGGGCTTTAAATAAGAGGAATTTTTTTTTTTTTTTAAATGGCTTAAACCTGTTTGGTACTCTCAATTGAGACAGATAATCAGAAAAAAATGTCTCTCAGCAGACCTTGAATTCATCTTTTTCCGTTATTATTTCCAAATAGAAGCTAATTCAGGTCTGTGTGTTACCAAACACAACAGACTTGAGAATATTTTTTCCAAGTATTGTTATCGTGAAACTTAAATATTACATGTGATCATTTTTCTTCATCTGTTTTGTCTTTTGCTAATCACATCTACTGAAAAAAAAACAACACATACTTGTTTAAGAAGGATACACATGAAAAGAGCCGTTTTGTTATAATCTTAAAAGCTTTGATAAGTAACATAAGTGACATCTGTTAACTCAGAACGTGTTCATTTTATCTACATAGTTGTATCTACTGAGTTGTTTGGAATTCATCCAGCAAACATCCAAACAAATCAATTTTAATGAGAAAATATTTCAATATGAATTAATTGTATGCACCATTGTATCAAACTAACATTTGTCACATGTGAACGTGGGGAGAAACACGAACAATGTTTCCCTAAAGGTAGAACAGATTTTTGTCTTTCACCGTTGATGAAGAACCAACTGGAAGTCTACTGACCTTTCTACCAAAGTATATACTTTTAGGCTACTCAAGCTGAAAACTTTCAGCACTTAAGTCTAAGTAGAATTCCAGCCTTCATTCCAACAAATCCATTTCATGATCAGAGCATTGGAGCCATTTGGGAGGCGCCTGACTGTTCTTGGAGCCATCCCAAAAGGAAGGGCCGGGCCTACTGGTTGGTCCAGAAGGACAAGTAACATCAGCCATTGTGAGTCAGTCACAGGGCAGACAAGGGGTGGGAGCAGGGAGGTTCAACTGAAGACAAAACACACAGCAACCTCGAGCACACGCTCATTAGGTCATATTACAGTGACTGTCTTTCAACTTGGCAGACAGCACAATTAATAAAGCTGGCGCTAGTGTAAACAGGGCGTGTGTGTGTGTGTGTATGTGTGTGTATTCTGTGGGTGTCCGACGGTCTTTGTGTCCGTCTAAGTTTACACTAGACATCCCCGTCTCTAAATGTGGCAAGTGACAGAGGGAGGCGAAGAACTGCGAATGAAAAAAAAAAAAGACGAAAAAAAAAAAAAAACTGTGTCCAAAGAGCTTGAGTCAGTATCGTTACAGCAACAGAGCCCAGAACGAGGTAGAGCCTTGGGGAGGAGGTTTTAGCGTGGGGGAGGATAAGAACAGACGTGGAGCGAAAGAAAAACACAGAGGGAAAGACGTGTTGGGAAAGACAGAAATGTGAGTGCAGAGGAAGAGAGATAAGGAGAGGCTGGTGGGAGCGGGGGAAGATGAGAGGAAGAGTGGTGAGTGAGAGGAATGCCAGAAACAAAGAGGGGAGGAGAGGAAAGAAGACAGGAGAGAAAAGGGACTAAATATATCAGTGTCTTGCTCAACATAACACTGAGCTGGATATGAACGGTCTTGGGCATGGTTTATAGGACAACCACAACACTGGATGCTACAGGCCCAAACTTTCTGACAACAGAACTCACAAAGAAGAGAGACTTCTCTCTAGAAAGCCCCACACAGAGTGTACCCTGCAGAGGAGATGAATAAAACCAGTAATTTTAGTCTCAGGTCTGAATATTGCTGTGCATGACAGACACAGCATCACTGGGGGATGCAATCATTGCAAGATAAGAAATACTCTGCTCCCCGTGGCTTTCAATGTGTTTAAATGTTATTTCCTCTCATCTGATTAAGTCGCCCGTGTGTTACTATTGCATTCCAGCCTGCTGAATAAGCGCCTCGCTCCCTCTACCTCTCAGCCCCCTCCTCTGCTTTCTCAGCCGGCCACCTCGCTGTAATGTATAAATATATCACCGACACTGGCCAGGCAAATGACCTGCCATGTTGCATGGTCCCCCAGGGACCCACTCCCACTCATAACTCCCCAATCTCTCGCTTATTTCAGCCACTCAGCCACTTTCAAAGCAGATTGAAAATATGGCAGAGGTGTTATTTGAGCGGCGTTATCGCACGTTGTTTGGGTGTTTATGCCAGCTAAGTCTCCCAGCTTCAAAGTGATGTAAATGGCGTTGGTAATGATGCGAGAAATGTTGGGATATATGCTGTGGTGGAAGGTATAGGATGGAGCGGTGACATGTGGGCTGTTAGTTTCAGCAATTCATAAACATAAAAGACAGACAATGTAGTAATATTGAAGTGGTTGATATTGTTGAAAGCAGCAGGTTCTTGTGACCAGGGAAAAGTGCTGAAAAACAATCAATATTTATAAAAGTAACAGCTGTGGTCCTAATATCAAGCAAAGTAAACAAGACAATAATTCTTGCTGTATGTTTGCAGGCCCTCTAAATATTGCCAGCCTTGTTATCAAGGCACTCTCTTCAAAGAAACTGAGATCAAGCTTTGCCTTCAGTCCAGTGTCTGAAAGTACTTAATACAAGCAACCTTTTCTTCTCTGGCAAATCACTTTGCACAGAGAAAAATCTGTTATACAAAGCTCTGGAATTAAACCACAACGTAATATGTCATTGGTACAAGTGGGCCTTGACCTATTATTTGACAAACGCTGTTTGATAATGGGATTCAGCACTAAGCCAGTCTCCATCGCCGCACTGCAATCCACTTTCCTCTGCAGGTCGGCTGACCCTTCCCTTGATGTGCTGAAGGATGGCTTGTATGATCTGTTCTGGCTTGTTAAAACTCATGTGATTACACAAGGACAAAGGTTAAGACTCACACGATGGCAAGAACCTGTCACCAGAGTTGTGTGCGCGACCTCTTACCCACAATGCCCACGCGGGGAGAGAGAGACATCCTCAGAAGATCCCTGGCTCTCTCTCTCTCTTGAGGAATACTCACATCTCGACCTGCATGCCTCATTTGAATTTCAACGGCTGCCTCAAACTCAGTGGCAAGACACATACACCCACACACATAGGCAAACAGCAGGTTTTCAGCTCAATCGTCCAAGAGAAAGCATATTTTCCGAGAGAGATGATGCATGAATCGTGAATTTGTGTGTCGGCGAGGTGTCTTGCTATGCGCCTTGACCTTTGCAAGGAGAGAACGAAGTGAATCCATTTCTCCTGGCGGTGTTTGTGTGAGGCGCGAGGCAGCAATTATTAAAGCCTAATGAATAACCGGGACAAAACAAAGAGCCAGGCCAGCATACTCTCGCCATTTCTGCTCACCCAAAAGGCTACATTAGCATCTTAAATGCAAATGAAACTCTTACTGGAAATGCAGACAACTCTCGCTTGGGGGAGAAAAAAAAAAAAAAGAAAAAACATTATCCCCTTTCCCTAACCTGCCGACCCAAACAGTATTCAATGCAAACACAAGCCAAAATGAACTGTCTTTGTGACGGCCGTCATTAATTCCTGTAAAGACAGGAAGGGAAGAGGAAAAACTTTAGGATTTTGGGAGCTATATGGTTACAAAGACTGCTGTTGGTCAGTAAATGACTGTGTTTGTAAAGCAGACGAAGAGGTTTCAAGGCTCAGTCCAGCAGTCTTTATTTTAATCTTAATTTTGGGTAGTCACATGTGTCATTCTGTCACTAAAGAAGGGATATTGTGCAGCTACATATGGAGCTTAACACGTGCACTAGAATATATGAAGCTCCTCTGTAAGCTGATTCACTGGGGACAAAGGGGGGAGGGGGGATCGGGAGTGGACCCGAAGTAAAAAGAGATCGACAGATTATGTAGGGTGACCACAACCGCTTTGACCACCACCAAAAGAAAACCCCTCTTAAAGCTGTTATCATGTCAAATAGCAGAAATCCTGGAAAGCCTCAACTGCAGCGCCGCTCTCTGAACATTTATTTTACAAGCTATTGGCTGCACAAACACAACCAAATCTCTCACCTCACAATGGATGTCTGAGTCATCCATCAATATATGGACTGCTGTAGTTGTGTGTGAATGGATGGTGATGGGCAATGCTTGAGGTGCTTCGTCCAGCGAGCATGACTGCGTGGCCCAGATCCAGTCTCGGGAGTGATAGGAGAGCCGATGCTGCTGATTTGGGTCACTGTGTTGCCGGGTTGTGGCCTGTGTTCCTCCAGGAGACGATATGAATGTGTGTGCATGTGTGGCTACTTAAGTGTTATCTGTTTTCTAGCTGTATATGTGTGTGTGTGTGTTTTTTTTTTCCTGTGCTGAGCTAAGCTAAGTCTCTCCCTTTCTTTCTCATGTTATAATATGGTCTTGATTAGCAGGCCAGTGGCTGCGGTAGTTGGCCGGTGGAGTTATTCAAGCTATGTGTTTGTACTGAGGGGGGGGGGTCCTCGGGGAGAAATGTGTCAGCTTGATCCACAGCTTGGACGAGACCCTCACTGTCACCTCACACCATGAATATGACAGGGCTTGATGAGAAGCAGGTAGGGGGGGGGGGGTGTATAAAGTTTGAACACGACCAAGGAGCAAGCAAGAGCTCTGTGTGCAGTATTGTCTTTGTCTCCTGTGGTTGTAGAAGTACAGCCAACTATTTAAGCTGTAAATACACACAAATGTGCACACAAAACGTACGCACACTTGGCCCTATTGACAGGCATAAAAACCTCAACAAGAACAACAGTGAAACAGGATCCTGCGCCCATCTCCAGAAACTGTGAAGTCAACTGTTACTCAAGTGCTCCCAGAACATCAGAAATAGGGGAAATATAGATTTTCCTTGCAGTCTTTGGAGTCTCTTTAGCCGCTCAGAGCACGTCTGTTCTCATTCACTAACTCAATGTGATCTTCGAGAAGTGGCAATAAGAAAAGCATTTTACTTTTCCCTCTGTGATGGCAGCTTAAAAGCGCCAGCTCCTCTCAAGTAGCAACAGGAGATAGATGTAGGATTTGAATGGAGAGATGCAGCATGTTGCGTAACAATACGATGCATAAAACCACAGTGTCTGCTGAGCAAACACAACGATGTGTGGTCTTTCTTTTAGCTTTTCCTGTTCCACCTGTAACTTCTACACACACCAACCCAAACACACTCGGGGTGCAGAGACGAAACTGTAGCTGGCACGCACAATGAAAACAAACCTGCATACATGCATGTGCAAAGACTGTAGAGAGGCATCATTGCAGCTGATGCACAGAGTAAACACAAACTGAAACGCCACATATCACTCAAACACACACACAGACATGGGGCTGGGGCTTTACCACAGTGGCGCCGGGGCAGGGCAGGCGGCAGCAGCAGCTACTAATTAAGAGTGGTTGGCTGAACAGCTATAGTTAGGGCTGGAGCTGGAGGGCTGAGGAGAATAGGGCAACAGGTCTGACACCATGTCTGTGTGTGTATGTGTGTGTGTGTGTGTGTGTGTGTGTGTGTGTTACTAGCAGCCCCGGGGCTATAGGCTAGGGCCCCAGTTCAAGTCTTGCTGACTCAGATTCAACACTGCCTGTCTGGCTGCAATACTGCTGCTACAGCTAGCAGGGGGGAAGAGTGATTTGCTCTTTCACAGTCTTTTTTCTACTTTCTCTCTTTTCGCTCTTCCTCCTCCTCCTCCTCCCTGTTCGCTGTGTTTTCAGTTTCGCTTCCTCTTTTCTGCTTTTAATTCCCTCGTTCCACTTTCCTGCCGCCCTGTCATTTACTGTCTCTCCCTCTTTCCTCCCCGCTTCCGCACACAGTCAATATGATTCAATAAGCTTTATTGGCAGCGAATGTGTTTGTGAAGCAGAGGTGGGGATTACTGTGGGGATCAAAACAGGAAATACATTTGCTTTTAATGGTGAGCAACTGATAAAACACTTCCTCAACATTGATACTCAGAATCAATCCTTTTCCGTCTGTCCGTCTCTATTTGTAACTCTGTTTTTGTTCCCACGTGTGGATACTAGATGTTCTTGTTCTGCCGCAACTGTAGTCAATCAAACTTGTTGGACAACTCCGGGAATCAACAGCTCTACTGTCTGAGTGCATCATGCTGTGAAATGTAAACACAGACAAGACGGGAGACACTCGCCGTGGCCTGAGATATCCACAATGCCACTTTAACAGTAACTTTGACTGTCTACATTGAAATAAGAATTCTTCAATTCAATTAGAATTATCATAAGAAATATTTGAGTTCAATTTATTGAACAGTACAAAAATAGTTATCTCTAGCAAGAAATATGCACATATTTCTAGTGTGATCTTGAAAGCACTTATTGTGCACCTTATTCATAGGCAGTTTATTGCATTAAAAGAGCGGGTGACCATATTAAAACACATTAAAAAGGGCCTTGTGACAGTGTAAGAGGCTTGGCCTAGGCCTTAGTTATTTAGCGTGCTGGCTAATCCTATTGTTGTTGTCTCTGGAGCATAAGTGGCGGGCTTGATGTTAAATCCTTGCTTTTGTCTCTTTGTGTCTCATTAGCAGCCATCGAGCGCCTAAAATAATAGTCCTTCACATTTAAGTGTTGACCAGTTTTGAAAGTCAAGTACCCTTATTATGCATACTGTGAATACTGCGAGGTACACTGTGAATATCACATCAAACAAACTGTACATGACAGAGTATTTAAATGTAGTTCCCTATTGGACTGACTTCATTCAGCTATCGCTGCCTATCCACTGCATTCTCTGCATTCTTGAACCAGAAATGGAAAGTGACGTAGTCGACATTTGGACGCTTGGTACCGTGGGAAGGTAAACGGCAAGAAATCGGCGAGTTGCCATCTTTGTGCGTCAGGTCCTGCGCCACAACCCGCCATTCTCTTCTCTTTCTCAGAACTGCAGTTTACTGTGGCGTTGGATACACACAAACACACTTGCTCATTTGTGTTTGCAGTCTAAACAGAGTGTTTCAGGAGAGTGTGTCAGTTTATTGTTTGTCTCTTCCTCTCTCTGTGCTCCCTGATGTTTACCTCTGCAGAACAATGGACTGGCCTGGGAAAACCTGGGTATGGAAGGTTGATCCTGCGTGTATGCATGATTTTTCCGACCAGGTGTTGTAATTCTGGTTGCATTTCCATTATTCCTTCATACTAGTTTCCTTGATACACAAAACACAGTTACTAACCTCCACTGAGTTGTCTGAGCATTGCGGCCTGCTGTCTATGTTTCAGCACAGTACAACAGCCACAAGTGGACAACCACTAAAGCTCCACACAGTTGGATTAGGACATCTCCCAGCAGACACAAGACCCTTTAAAATATGCACCTTAACCCATAACAACTTCTTGTGTCAAGTAGGAGCTAGAACCAGAGTGCATTTTCTGTGTGCAGGCCATGCAACAGTCCTTTAGTGAGGGAACAGACTTGACTTATATAAGCCAAAACATCAAAAGAGATTTATTTAAAATACTATAATACAGGTTAAATGTTGTTCCAGCTGAGTAAAATGAACAAAAAGGCCTTTAAAGTATCTCTTGAGCGATCAACTTTACTTATTATTTCCCCAGATTTTCTTGCGCGTACAAATCCTCTGAAAGCACCGATATTCATCACCAAAATACTATCAACACAGAGGTTTTGTCAACATCGCCCAGTCATACTGCCATGAAACTTTTTTTTTTTTTGTAAAGGATACCAACATGTCACTGACAGAAACACCTACTTTACCCTCATAATTAAATACAGGCACTTGTATTTTTAAAATGGATAGAGACACAAACACTCAGCGGAAAGGTCGAAAGGCCATTATCTGTAGCTACAGGCTGTTAATTTAGCCAGCCTTACATAAAAACCACAATGCCTGTGTGTGTGTGTGTGTGTGTGTGTGTGAGAGAGAGAGAGAGAGAGAGAGATCTGGGCCTCTAGCCAGCCAACAGTTGGGCTAACTGTCTCATGTGGGTTTACAACTGAGGCTAAAACTGATATGACTACTGTGGCTAGTGGACTGGGCCCTGACTGAACTACTTCAGTGTTAGAAGGTAAAATTAATACCAGTAAGTGTCCTTTTCCATGGTTCGCTTGTTTCAAAGAAGATAAATATTTTCATTATCAGTACAAGAAAGAGAGAACTCATGGTGTTTTCTGAGATGAGAAATTGTATCAAAAGAGCACATGTTATGATAAGTAAATGCCGTGCAGCCTCTCATTATGAGAGCTCGACACAGAGACAGACAGACGGAGGGAGAACAGAGAGGCCTGCACTGTGCCCATCCTCACTCTGGCCCTGTGCCAGGCCCACTCTGATAGAGGAGGGGAGACAAAGGGAGGGTGCTGTGAGCGTGTGTGTCTGTGTGTGCAAGGGGGCAAACATTCCCCTGGCAGGATCCCTGGGACCCGGCGGAGGGCAGGGTTCAGCCGCTGAAGGAGAGGCTGCGTGCCCGGCAGTCAATTAGCGGCTCGCATTTACACAACAAATGGAGCTCCCACGGTTTCTCCTATACACACACACACACACACACACACACGCTCACACACGCATACACGCACACACACAACACTCATGAGTGTATCCACTCAGCGCTCATCAGCACAACGACGCAAGGTCAGAGAGATGGGGAGGGAGGGAGAGAGGGAGAGAAAGAGAGAGTTAGAGAGAGAGCAAGAGGCCAGCTATCTGCTGGAGTGGTACTCCACAAATACTAACTCAGTGGCTGTATCAGAAACACAAGCGGGTCGCCGTGAGCACAAAGTAACAAAATCTCTACTGCTGAATACTGCAGCTGTGAAACGGCCATGGATATGTGTTCTCGAACTCCCTGAGCCCTTAGCCTTAGTAGATTAACAGAAGAGATAACGGAAAAATTTAACTCCTGATTAAGTGCTGCAAGAGTATTATTTTCATTATCAATTAATCTGCCAATTATTTTCTAGATTAATCAAGTAATTGGTCTATAAAATGTATGAAAACGGTGAAAAATGTCTGCAATAATTTCCTTAAGCCCAAGATGAAGTCTTCAGTTGTTTTTGTCCAACCAACAGTCCAAAATCCCCCAAAAGATTCAGTTTAAAATCATATAAAAACACAGAAAAGTAAAAAAAAAACCCACAACTGAGAAGCTAAAACCTTGAATCTTTGGCATTTTGCAACAATTTATCACCTATAAAAACAGTTGCCAATTAATTCTCTGTTGATCAACAAGTGACTAGCTGAAATTTTCTGCGTTTTGTATTGTATGAATTGAATATTTTTGGGTTTGGACAAAAGCAATCTGAAGATGTCACCTTGGAGTCTGTAAAATTGTGGTAGCCATTTTTCACTATTTTCATACATTTTATAGACTCAACGATGAATTAAATAAATAACAGACTGATTCATTAATAATGAAAGTAATCTTTAGTTGCAGCCTTGATCAGTATACAAAGTTGGGGGACACAAGGAGACCTTTAACCGTCTGATAATAACACAGGTGAGGAATAAAACTGACAAATTACTGAGTCAAATCAACACCTCCCACCGCACACCTTTACATTACCTCCCTCTTCTAACCTTGATGACCAAAGTCTACCTCTCCTGCAACAGGTTGCCCAAATGTCTGTCTGTATGCAATTAGTGGTGCCCTCTATATGTAATTGTTCCCAAACTGCAACAGCAGAAACAGACAGCATCGTGAACTAGGGTACAACGAAATAATCCAAAACAGAAATGTAAAATATAAACTCTGTATGACTAGTCAGGGCGAGGCTACTCACCGGCTAACAATACACAGCTTTCAGAGAGATAGACACAGAGAGGAAGCAGAAAACAGAAGAAGAGAAAAACCCTGAATAGAGACAGTCAGGCGGAAAGTACAGGACAGGAGTGACAGAAGTCCCCTTCAAACATTTAGCTTCACCCAGAAACCTTGTGGAAAATTGCCATGTCAAGGTGATGTGTAAACAGGAGCTAAAGTCAATATTGTTGACTCAATAAAGTTGATCAGGCAATACCCTTGTCAGGAACAGGTGAAATTCCCTTCAATCTTTCTTTGTGACGCTAGCATGAAAAAATACAGTTTCCAGATAAGGGAAGAAAAAGGTTACATTACACTTCCATGCCAAATGAGCAAACCAATAAAAAGAGACTTTGGGTGCTAAATTTCATTCTGCGAGTTGAAATCGTAGGAAAACCTCAGTAGCAGTCAAACACAAATAACACATGGACATCTTCTGTCTCTGCTGTTGAACACATCTGACCAGCACGCCATTTGTTATGGCAAAAGAAGGCATCATCTAGCACTGCCATGGCAATAATACAGGTTCTGTGTTTAAAACAAAACGAGAGAGACAGAAAAAGGAAAGAAAAAGTAATGGAGAGAGGGAGAGAGAAAATAACCCTGCAATGACTCAAGACATGTTATTGCTGTTGGGTCAACATGCGTTATCAGCTCTTGGCTATTGACCCTGTTCATGAACAAGATCACTTGCAGGTCCAAAAACAGTCATCTTTGGTGTTACCGCATATATAGAGGTTACTATAGCAACTGTACAATAAAGATTTATTTTTTACAACGTCAGTAGAGTAGATAATGGCACCAACGCCCAACCTCTCAGCTGTAAATTCCAGTCTTCTCGATACTTATATCATAACTCTTGTAGAGCAGAACTTGTTGCGTTAACTTTTAATAAGGTGACCACATAAAGAAGTCAGTCCGCACTGTCTGCCTTGTCGAATCTCCGGTGTGAAAACACTGTTGCAACCACTTAAATGACATTGAAACGTGATAATCCTGTTAAGCGCACAGAATTATACGAGCTCTGGTAAAATTCTGTCGTAGCAGTGGTGTGTACGAAGCTACAGCCGTGTGAATGACAATGACGAGCTGGTCGACCTTTGCATTTGCTTGGTATAAATGTTGGAAGAAAGGTTGATCATGTATACAACTCATTCTTTTTTTTTTACTTATACTCATATCATAAACTGGATGTTGTGGGTTTTTGTGTGAAGGGAACATAAGACAATCACCGTCTGTGTCCGTCTTTACTTCCCCTGCTCCTCCCAACCATCTGTCACCCTCTCCCATTGACATTCAGGTGAGAACTGCCCTGCCTGCAGACGGCATTTCTCTGTGTCTGTGTGTGTGTGTGTGTGTGTGTGTGTGTGTGTGTGTGTGGTGAGGAACTCGGCAGTTACGGTGGAAGCGGCCTGCCTAAGTTAATGGGAGGAGGATGTGGGTCTATACTGCTGTTGATGAGGTCGTGTGAGTTTGAAGTGTGTGTATGTATCTCATCACCGGCATGTCGGCTTCCTAATGCGAGCGTCTCTGCCAATCTGCCCTCTACCCGCTCTATCCATTCATCTCCCTGCCTATACATCAATCTATCAGGTACAATTATTAGTGAAACGAGACCAGTGGTAGATGCATGAGAGGTGACCTGTGCCATACAGCAATCAAACCCCAACCTGTCTCTCTCTCTTTCTCTGTGTTTCCCTGTCGCCCTCCCTCTCTTTCCCTGTTTCCCTGTTTCCCTCTCCCTCCAGCTGTGCTCTGAATAGGCCCTTAAATCACTCAGCCCGGGCGCTTTGATTTGTTGACCTCTCTGCATGATTAAACAGCCATTTTCATCACGTCCTCCATAGGAGAGTGACAGAATGAGCGAGAGGGAGAGAGGGGAAGAGACAGACACGACGATAAGGGAGGTGAGCCAGCCCAACCCGACGAGACCTCTCCGCGTTGATGATGTCAGACATTTGGATAAGAGAAGGCACAGAAAATTGAAACTCCGCAGCGCACGGGCTGGTGTGAATGTCACCTGAAAGTATGACACACAGTGTGAGCTCCAGTGGACATAGCTGGCATGCCTAAACGCTGACCACAAAGGACAAGTACAGCACAGAGTTCATCATCAGAGGAGATATGACAGGCTAGAGCTGAAAGATACGACCTCATATCTATATCACATCTACCTTGATAACGACAAAGGTAATGATAGCCTTATTTAAAGTCCAGCATTATTTAAAGCAATGAATTACAAATTACAGTTTAGGATTTAGGTAGTTATTATCCTACGCAGCTCGCAGTGAACAGAATGCATAAGGTACAATTTATTTTTTTATGCCCTTGAATTACGTAGGCAGGCAGTATCTTGCTCAACAGAGCCTGTACTCTAAATATCACACTGTAATGTGGGGAGCTAACAAGATATCACAGGGTCACAATCATCGTGATTGTGACCAACAGACCTTAACACTAAATCCTTGAAATCACCAGTCTAAAGAGTGGGAGAGTTTAATTTCCTCCTCTTCCCCGAAACCAAACCTCTTGTCCGATAAAATCGCCACCCACTCTTAACATCTGTTTGGCTTCCAAATAAAAAAAAAAAAAAAAAAGCCGTAAAGCTGGTGTGGCGGGGTGGCGCAAGCAACAGCAGCTGTTTCGATGCTGCCTTCGGTCCTTAATTAAAGTTTGACTCAGCTTCTCTGAGTTGTTGTCATCCTTCTTTCCCCAAACTCTTTCTTTCTCTCCGCCCTGCCTCGCACACAAGAGCTTCTCTCCACAACGACATTATTTATTATTCTTTGGTGCGAGCTGGCTTGTTCTGAGTTAGCTAGTGCTGCCAAGTTCCCTCCCTCACTCCTCTGTTGTTGTCTTCTTCTTCTTCTTCTTCTTCTTCCTCTTTTCCCTCAGCCGTTTCTGGCCGAGGTGCAAGCTCTGGCATCATTTTGTTCAGATTTCTCCTATCCCGCCCTTTCACAAATCTAAAACGCTCAAGGCTTTTATGTTGATGCAGCTACAAGCAGACTGGGAGCCGGGCTACTTTTTGAAAATGTGTCTGTGCTGTGGCCAAGTTTGACTGCAGCGCTGATTGCCGAGGGCACAATGAGGTGTGCCTCTGGAATGGGCTAAAAAACAGCTTGTGCCCATGTTTTGTGAGCAGCACATGTGGCGATGGCTTTTATATCTGTCTACAATAGTAGTTTGGGAGTCATGTATAACTTGAAGTAACTGATTCCAAAATATGTTTCAGCTACATGATTTTCAGCCGCACCTCCTCCTCCTCCTCCTCCTCCTCCTCTGAGAATGTAACCTTTCTTTGGCCTGTTAAGTCTGTTCGAAAATTAATCTTCGGTTGTATGTCATTGTTTCAGGCTACAATCAGCATTCAGTGTTGCCTGAAGTGCCAGTTGGACAACTATTATCTGCCATTTGTCAGAGGGCAGTCTGCTGGTGCACTACGGGCTATGTCACGTTGATCTCAAGAGCCAAATGAGGTCACACTCGGGTAACAATGGAGAGTGGAGCCGATCAACCAGAAGAGCCGCATTCCTCCACATGCAATGGAGACCAAGGAAATCATGGATCTTGGTGAGGCGGGGAGGGAGGACGGCCCCAAGAGAAAGACTTGGAGAGAAAGGAAGCAACTCCTCCCAGCTGCTACGCATCAGCACATCACACCAGTCACAAGTTACACACCCCATTTCATTTGGAATGCGGCGGCCCATCAGGAGCTGAATGGTATCGCTGACGCATTCCTTCATGTTTGCTGGCTGGTTCGTCACATGCTCGGCCTCCTTATCCGCCCCAGAAACTTTACCAGCTGAGAGAACAGGACTTGCTGGGGCAAACTAAACAAGCGGCGAGCGACACACTCGAAGACGCTCTTCACTACTCTAACTCACCTCACGTGAGAGTCACTGACCTGTGTGGCAGCTCCTGGTCAGGGGGAGAGGAGGCCGGGGTCAGAGGTCACTGAGCACAACTGGAGCCATCATAGGACAGCGATGTGTAGCTCGCGCTCACACCCACCTAAATGCCCCCTCCCCCATGACGCAGTAGCACCTCAGTGGTTCACCCCAGGCTGGGCAAAAAGCAACAAGAGGGCCCTGGCAATAAAACCTCCATGCCCCCACTCCACCTTTAAAGTAGGGATCAGTCTAACCTCTGACCTCCCTCTATCCCACCCCTCCTTCCAGTTTGGGGGCCACCTCCTCCTCCTCCTGTTGCTGCGCCTCTTCTATTTCTGGCTACAATCTATACCCCACCCCCTTCCCGGCGGTCCACCATTGTCTGGTCTGGAGTACTTATTCCCAGAGTACCCCTGCTCTGCTTGCCTCTCCTCTGCAGGGGGTCGAGGAGGGAGAGGCGACTTAAAAGCACCCCGGGGCCTTGTGCCGTTGCGCAATCGAGGTAACCCAGGTCTGCTAAAAGAATTAGGCTGAGCAGCCACCAACATTCTGCACAACACGCCGTCGAGTGGTTTTCCTCTTAACAAGCTATGTAAGGTTGGAAAGGGAGGGAAACGGGGGTTTTATGGTCCTCGAGCAGATGTTTCCACTGAGGGAGGAGAGGGAAAACAACCAATCTTTCTGGTGCATCCCAAAAGTCTGAAGATGTTGAATGTTTATGGAAGGTGCTCTGAGCTGCCTAACGGAGCTTGTAGGAGCTTGTAGTCCAAAGAATGAAGCAATGCAAAAGTCAAGCTTTTAGATCTCATTTGACTGAGGTCTTTTTGCATTGAGCTGCCCATGAAATGTCAGTGTTATCATTAGCCTGCTAACCCCACTAACCTTTGGAAAGTATTTGCATTGATTTGCAGGAGGATAGTATTACTGGGTAACTGTAGCGCCTGTGAATAGAGAAAAGTCCCTTGTACATGTGTCTATGGTCGACATGCTATGCAGTGGCACAATGCCAACACACAATGGAGGCCAGACACGGCGGGCTACTCATCACTTCTCCCTCTTTAACCCTTTGGGAGAAGCACAAAAGAGGGAGTTGACAAAGGGGCTGTGAAAAGAAAAAAAAAGGTAGGAGAGGGAGGAGGTGTAGGATATTCTAGGCTGCTTCAGCACCGTTTTAAAAAGAGAGTTTCAGATTACATTTGTTGTTTGAAAACTTGAATTTGGCTGCACCATAAGCATGGGGCAGTGGATGCCAGGAATGCAAGCTATTTCTCAGAGAAGGACATAACACTGATGAGGGCTGTAGAATAAGTAGCCTTATTCCCAGTATGAGGATCCAACAGGCTTGCAATATTATGTATGTTCCAGTTTTCTTCAACATAGCATTTCTGTGGTTCTTCTAGACATCTGTTACCAGCACCTATCAACTGTCATTTGTGCGACAGTTTCAAATAAACTAATATCGCTTTCGGTCAGAGCTTAGAAAAGTTTTGAGCTGGCCTCAAAACCTGACAGGTCCCACTTGGCCCTGCTGTGAAAAAGTGGCTACTGAGAGTTTTAACGTGGGGACGTGAGAGGCTGGGATGTGCTCCAAAATGATTTAGGGCTAAAGCTACTCAAAATCTACCCTTCTTTCTACAGCTGAAGTAGGATTGCATAGTGGATTTAGTGGGCTAACTGCCGGTTCTGTTACTCTGAAAAACTAAAATGTTTTTTTCCTTTATTGACTGGTTTTCTGTGAAGTATCTGTGTGTCTGACCTCACCAAACACGAACACACACACACACACCAAACTAGCCAGAAGCACCAGCCCACATCTAAAGAGTGCCAGGCACTCAGGGGAAAAACGAGTGGTAAACAAAGTGAATAAATCAGCACTTATCGCCATCTGGTAAACACACATGCAGGTGCTGACATCAGAGAGCGTGGTTTATGAGCCACGGAGCACGTGTCCATGCGCGAGTGTGCACAAACATAAAACAATGTGCATCTGAGGGGGTAGAGAGGAAGAGTGATCCTACCTGCGTCCTACAAACATATACACGTGATTTTTATCTGTCCATCACTGCCGAGGGCGACGCCAACGAACCAGTGACCTTTCTAGAATGAGTCGACCTCTCTTCCGCTAATGTGGAGGTTGTTGCTGGCCAGCCCTCAACACTACCACAGTAAAAGGGCCAGACAGAGGCGGCTAGCTAGCTGATTTATAGGCTAGCCCACTGCCATGCTTTCCCTGGGCAAGTGGCTCTCTTTAAAGGCCCGCCTTCTATTGGTCTTATTTACAGGGCTGGGGAGTACAGACCTCCTGAATTATTTAAGATTCCCCTTGGTAAACACAACAGAAACCAAGAGGGTGTGTGTGTGTGTGTGTGTGTGCAAGGAGGGGGGGGATGAAGGATAGAAAACAGGAATGAAGAAGTGGGAGATACAGAGTCTGAGAAAGGGGAAAAAAAATAGTGAGCAATTATGGGTTGCTGCACCATTATCATTAATCACAATAATAAATGTCTATGTGCCTGTGTAAACTCTTCCCTTCCCCATCTCCTCCACAGTGCAGAGTGTTACCTTATATTCAACACGTGGAGTCCCCATACACACACGCACACAAACACTTTCAGATAGCATCCTGTATATTTTCCTCCTGTACACAGCGCACATCAGCAAATGCACACTGACGATGCACTGCTTATCTCAATGCAAATACATGCACAGGCACACACCCACAGTGCGCTGCCTCCTCTCTCACACAGTGGTTCTCATTAACAAGCCAAACATGCCTGAAGAGGCAGACAGACTCTAGTGAGCACGGTAAACAACCAGTAGGCTCCCTCATCTAAACTGAGACTATCTCAGCATCAGCAACTCACACTTTCTGCTGATGATACTGACAGGCTGGGCCAGATACAATCCATTCCAAAGATCTGGTTTTTTTACATTGAACCAGTGGAATTCGGTGTGTTTGGCTCAGGGGCACCTTTGGGAGACTAACGTTGGGTATACCTGATGGTCCCGGCATCTATGTCTATGTGCACTCATATTCTGACATGACTGTGTGATCAATACTGTAGATCTACTGTAGTGTGTACTCACAGAACATCACAGGCTAATCATTTTCAGTTTTTAGTGAAACACTGAACACCAGATTTTTGCCAGATTTTACGCCCCCACAGTGTTCATCACCACGGTTTACTATGACTAAATGACGTCCTTTGGAGAGGAGTACAGCCCAGAAACTGCTAACATCAATAAAGACATGGAGAGAAATACAAATGAGCTGGTGATTATGCACCAAAATCTCTCTACGCAAGTAATAACAAACAAGAAATGGTTAAACTACAGAGTAGTTGCCTTGCCCATCAAAAAATTTCTCACATTTTTAAATAATTAATTTTTCCAAATAAACATTGATACATCCCAAACATTACCAAATAATAGAAGAAAATAATGAGTCCTGTAGTGTACCATTGACCACCTGCTTCTGACTTCAAGGTAAGTTGAATGCTGAAGCGATCTGCAACTCTTCTTCACTACCCACGATTCTTACTAGTCTGAGAGGAAGTTGCAAAACTGATCTGAGATCCACCTAACAATAACTATTATGTGTAGTGATTTTGGAAGATTAACTTTAAGCAGGAAAAAGAATAGAAATGATACGGGAATAACCAGAATAACTACAAGCACTGAGTGTGGCCTCCCCTGCAAGTTGCGCACCTTAGCAATAAAATTAGAGTACAATACAGACGACAGTATAGGTGTTGTCTTATGTTACAGGAAGGAATTGTGACTTCCTGATCAATAGTAAGTCCCAGCTCTTCTTCACAGGAGGGAATGGAACAAGAGAAGCCGTTTTTTTTATGTCGACACAAATCAGGGACCCAAGCTGCCCGTCTGACTCGGTGTCTGAGAGGAGATGGACAGAATGCTGACAAGAGCATTAGCATGCCAGTAAGGAAACCTCATATGCTGAGGCTGTGCCCACTAGCAGCAGGGGGCGGTGGGATTTCTACTCAAGGCCACCAGGTCAGAAGTGGAACCGGGGTCAATGCTGCATCTTTGGACCTTCAGGCAGAACCTTCAGGACGACTGTAACTCAATCTCGGTGTTGACGTGCCAGAGGCTGAGGGTCAAATGCAACCAGTGACAGTGTTTGTTTCTTTGGTTTGGACGAGAGCCCATTCTTACAATTATATGCAAAGTCAATTTGACTTTACGAGAAAATGAATGCGATGCAGCGCTCCCGTCAATACACCACCAAGTGCCTGCAAAACGGTGAACAAGAAGTTCTTTGCGCCCTACTTAAGTCAATCTCGTCACTCTGCTTTACAGTTCAACCAAACTAATCAACAACCCTTTGAACAAAAGGAGCCCATGTAAATTCTGTTCCCCAACAAGCGGCGCAGACTACAGTGGAGATGGAGCTTATTTTCAATTTGCAGCCAGATTAGCAGGCATGTTTTTGATACTGTCAGAACGGCAGAGAGATTTTTCTATTCCAAGTCGTCTTGAGTGAGTGGCCTTTTTAGTGCCTGCTTCAAAAAGCATCCCCCGTACCCGAGCAGCTGTCACTTTCAGCAGGCACTGTGGAGGACGGAAGCGGGGGAGGGGTCCTTTGAAGGAATGGTTAAAAGTGGGCGATAAAAATAAACTGGGAGAGAGGAGAAAATTAATTATACATAACAGACAGTTCACTTGGATGAGCACGACAGAGACAGAGAAACTAAGGCTGCTTTCCTGAGAGAGAGAAAAAAAAAAATACAATTTTCTGGCTGGGAAAATTTCTGCTCTGCCACCACAGTGGTCATATTTATTTGGCTACAGCTGAAGTGAAGAATGCAACAAGAAATCTTTTTTTAAGAAGGTCAAGGCATCAAACAATACAAACCAAGCTTTCATTTCACATTCTCCACACTGGCACTCACTTCATGCATCCTCTCTAATTCCAGCAGTTTCCTGGGACCAAAATAAAACTGCCAGCCTCGAGCGCACCCTCCTTTTTTCAAAAAAAAAAAAAATGTGATGAAGCTTGGAGATAGCGCAGTCTGCCTTTAAATTCACTTCTTGATTGGCACTGATGAGGGTTTATGCTGCCGGCTCACCTGCAAACTCACCTCTTGATAAAATTTGTAATGCACCAGCTCTTTGCGGTTCAACACCGCCCACCGACTCTCAATTCCAGCATCTTATTCGGGCCAAATGGAGGTCATTCCTATTTGAGCAGTCAGTCAAGACAGGCCCGCCAGGTATTGGCGAGTGAGTTTATTTCATATTAAGGCTTGTCGGCTGGAGAGGTGTTAGCACCATGAGAGCTGTGTGTGTCTGCGTATGTGTGTGTACAACAGGGCCTTTGGGTAGAGCCCTGCTGCTGTTCCCTCTTTAGTGCGTTTTAATATTGCTGCTGCTGTGTGGCTCCTCGCCTCAGGGCTCCACTCAAACCCCATAGACTCAGTCAAAACACTCACATGGAGAGAGAGAGAGAGAGACACAGAGGATGGGACAAGGCTCAGACAGAGAGGTGACGATATAGAGAAGTAGGAGAGAATGTTACAGAAGGAAGGAAAGGGAGGAAAGGTCAAAATAGAAGAAACATAAAACTGATCTGATATATATATATATTAAAAAAAAAGAGCAAGAGACAGGATGAGCGCAGAGTGAATGAAACGCACTCAGAGCAGAGTGCCAGCGACACAGCGCTCCAGCTAACCTCTTTAGCAAGACTGACACAAATGAAAACTTATGTAATAAAAACATGCAATCTCCACCGGCTATGATATGAAAGCAGATTGTATTACAGTGCCGCCGTGCCAAGGAAGCCCTCCATCACACACATGGGTGAAGATTTTACACTAAGGTGCCCCCGACACACTCTGACATATACTCTATTTCGGTTTGGGATGGGATCCTCTTTCACTTGTAGTAAATGCTTCTTCATGCATTGAGCCAAAGAGCAGCAACTGACAGGGACTGATGAGTTATGAACACCAGTACTCCCCTCAGAAATGTACCAGGGAAGTGGTTGAGGAACTGAAACGGGGGAATTTTTTAGACTACTGGAAATTTTGCAATATATACAAGGAGTCTGGACGCAGTAAGTGACACTGGATGATGATGCAAGTATGACTAGGCCTTACGTGTGCATGAATTTTTTTCTCCAGAAAGGGAAAGATAGAGATGGAGGGACGGAGGAGAGAACCAGCATGTAACTAGACAGTTAGTAAGAGAACAGAAGAAAGAGAAGACAGATCAGGAAAAAACGGAAGGTGAGCAAAAGGCGGAGAGAGGTGGCGCGGAAGGAGGGAGGTAGATGCAGACAGCGGTAGGCTCCTGACAGAAAAGGAGGGAGAGAAAAAAAAAAAAGGGAGAGTGAGGGAGGAAGACGGTGAGAAAGTCTGAGTGGCAGCATGAGGCTGGAGGCATAGAGAGAAGGCGAGAAAAGGAAATGCCTGAAGATGAGGTTGTCACACTGGTTTAAAATGTCGAACAGTAAGGGGAAACTGGAAAAGGAGCTGGATTTTGCAGTCTAGCACCACACACACACACACACACACACACACACACACACACACACACACACACACTGTGAGGGTGAACACAGTCTATATATCGGCTCGCTGCATGAAAGCAATGAATCACAGTACAGTATACCCGGAAGAATACAGTTATGCACTGAAAGTCCTTTCACATATATAAACAATTTCAGTGACCCAGTGAAGTAGTTTTTCACTCCAACTGAGAAAATCCCGCGTGAGCTTGATGGAATCTAACTCAAACCCTTCATTGATATTTGCACTAAAACAACCTTTAGGGCCAGACTTACAACGCCAAGTCGCAACTCACTTCTCACTTGAGTACAGCTTCTTGTGCTTTGTCATCCATCTACAATCTAATTAGACCTTAAATACGCCGCTCACTGAAAAGTCCAGAGGAATGCGACGGGGGTGGGGGGGGGGGGACGAGCCACACAAAAGCAGGACCAGAGGGGTGCAAAGTGCACATGTCAGCTCGAATTCCAAAGTTTGGACATCACAGATTTTACCCTTCACAGCGGCAGACAAACCGGACGGGGCAGACTTTCAAAATTCATGACACCGCTGGTCTATTGTGGGCAGATCTGTATCATAATTAGGGAAGATTGAGGCAAATTGCTTGCAATTTTCTGGCTGGGTTGCCAGCTTTCATGTGAAATGCAAGGTCACAGTTTTGCAAAAAAAAAAAAAAAAAAAAGATGGATAAAAGTGGAAACTTAAATTTTGATATCATGAAGTATAGATATTTTTTCAGATCAGCCATTGTATTGTGATTTAAGTATGTTGTTTCAACACCTGTGCCAGCTACATGTTTTGTTTGTTTTTTTTAAAGTGTGCTTATACAGTCCTCACACAAAGAAAGCCATATCTTTGGTTACATTACTGCCACTCCTTGCTATCAGTCACACACTCACACTGGAAAGTGACGCTTGGTTTGATTGAACAAGTCAGGTACCGCTTCTGTGGTACGGTTGGAAAGATGTCAGTCTGTCTGGAGCTCAATGATTTAGAGCTGTGACTGGGCACCACCTCTTAAATAAACACTCATGTCACGGTTCAAATCCCACATCATCTAGTACATGTGAATACCGGTCATCACATTGAACTGTCAATGAAGGGGCTGCTGCTTGACTGAGCAGAGGCAGAATTTGGGTCATGTCACTTATGATAAAGAACTACAGTTGTGATAGTGCTCACATTACACCTATAGGGGTGATCAGGTGGTGCCATAGAAGAAGAAATACACCAGTGACCCACCTTAAATGCACAGCAGATACACTATAAGACCCCAATATTAATATTAAAGGAATAATGCAGTGATTTTATTATCCATAGGCTCTTGCCTCTCCCTCCTTTACCTCAAAAAAAAAAATGTCTAAGCGCTTGTTCATCCAATATGATTCATGAATACATGTTTTTTAAAATGGGCTCCAAATGAATTCACGTGGCGTGCGGGGTCGGGGTGGGTAGTTTAATTTGGTTAACCGGGATTTGATTAAAAAAAAAAAAAAAAAAAAACAGAACTGAGGAGAATCCGATAGAGCAATGAGAGCATTTCCAATAGCTGACAACCAATGCGCACTCAACACACCCACAGACAGCCCTCGCCACTCCATCCCTGCTCAAAAGGGGAATTCAATTGCTGTCGAATAACAAAGCTTACAAATTGCCTCTCATTCGTTAGCAGATTAACGCTCTTTTCACACCACACCAACACTATTTCTAATTATTTCAAAGCTAATAGGGGAATCGATTTTTTTTCCCCAAAAGCAAGCAGCACCCCCCCTCCTATTCCTCCTCCTCCTCCTCTTCCTCCCCCTAGAGAAATCCAACACAACTCCTCCCTTAGGTCCATTTAAGAAAGCCGGGGCAGGCTACATTCAAATATGAGAAAATAAACAAGCATGAAAGCAAATGTTTAATCTCAAGCCATGCAGCCTCCTCCAGTCTCCCCGGACTATTTATCCAGGCGACAGTGAGTGTCAGCCCTGTGAATACCTGTAATTATGTATGGTGGTGGAGGCATTCCTCCTCTGAGGCAATGCAACAGCTATACGCACAACAAACACACGTCCAGGTGCTCTTTCTTTCTTTCTTTCTTTCTTTTTTTGTACAAGACTCCACATTTTACTGCAAGACGAAGCTTTTCCATTTCAAAAAAAGTCACTGCAGCCGATGTTCTCCAACCAGCCAAAAACTCACCTCCTCTCACTGCACCAAATCCGAGCTTACTTGTAAAAAAAAATACAAAATATTTTTTTTAGTTTCAAGCGCCAAGTGCTGAGATAATTAGAGAAGAAATGTGCAAATTAATTAAGTTCGTTCGGCGCCTAAAATATCCGCAGTTTGGTGTGGATCAATCCGACTGGTGGTCACACCGGGGCGCACATTCACCACACCGCTCACCGAGAAACGAGCCTCTACACACCGATACACACACCTCAATAGCAGCATATAAGCGCTACACTACATGTCCTCTTCATGTCGCGGGGTTTGGTTGAAGCCTCAAGCTCCTCAAACTCGTGGAAGACAAGGAGAAGACAACGAGGAGAAGCGGAGGGGGGAAAAAACACAACGACAAACTCAACCGCACGGAGCAAAAAGCAAAGGGGGGAAAAAATGTAACCTAAATATTTCATCCGGCTCCACCAAAACCCTGCTGCTTCCCACACGAAAAAAGCCCTGCGCAGGAGTTTTCACGGTACTTACAGGTTAAGTGATCCTTAGGATAGATATCCTCGCCATGGTTTTAAATTCCAAAACTTGGGGACATTTCCACTCTGGTCACGGAGTGGCGGTGCTCTCTCTCCGGCGGCTCCCTGCGTGTGAATGGAGCGGAGAGGACAGGAATGCAGCTCCGGCTCCAGGAGGAGGGGAGGAGGGGAGGAGGGAGGAGGCGCTCTGCTGCTGCAGTACCTCCCTGAGCCCCTAGAGGGCGCCCCGGGCTGACAGCTGGTATGACAGGGACTTGTGTGGTAGCTTTTACATTTCATAAATACTAATAAGTAATCCCCTTTCTACACTTTTACTGTTTTTCAATATGTTTCATCTTATTTTATTTTATTTATGTTTTATATTTTTCTTAAATTAGTTTAACTTTTTTTCTGATTTTCTCTGTATTTCAGTTGTATTGTGATTAATTCACGGTCTGAGATGCCTGTTTGAACTTTTGTATAAATGGATGGTGGACTGTATTTATTTAGTGGTTTTCTAGTCTTCTGATCACTCAAAGCCCTTTGCATTATATGCCACATTCACCCATTCATACACACATTCATGCACTGATGGCTGAGGCTGACATGCAAGGTGCCAACCTGCTCATCGGGGGAATTTTTATTCATACACACACACACACACACCAATAGCACAGCCTTAGGGAGCAATGTGGGGTTCTGTATCTTGCCCAAGGACACTTCGACATGGATTGAACCACCAGTCTTCTGATTAGTGGACCACCCGCTCTACCTCCTGAGCCACAGCCGCTCCATAGTAAACAGTGTTTATTGAAGCACATTTTCTCCCTGTAAGGTGAGCTAAGTCCAACCATCAAAAGCAGGGTAGTAAGAGATTATCCAAACTCTGTCTTGTATTCTTTCACTTACATTGGCCATATTTAAGGTATCATAGTAGTTGACAGAAAGAGTAAGTGGCAAAATACAAACTGATGATTTTTTTTTATTGTATACAATAGCTAATTCTCCTCCGTGCCTCATCTTGACACAGACCACCTGAGGCGATTTAAAATAGCTTTTGGGAGTCTCACAATCATTGTAAAAATATTCACAGAAATGATCATAATATTGAAAATGGAAACCAGTCATAAGAAATTAAGGCAACATAACAGAGTAGAGTGTAAGTACAGTAAGTTAAACATATTCTGTTATTACTCAACCTTACCTTAGAACCAAACTCAAAAATGTGTATAAAATAGAAAAATAGACATTGTTGAAGCCTTCTATCATCATCATCATCATCATCACAAATACATTTTAAAGCCCTTTTTTGACTCAAAGTTAAGACAAATAAAAGACAGGAACAAGGTTATATAAGAAATGGACAACAGTAAAGGAAAAACATAGTACTGTGTGTTTACTGTTTTTGCAATATTATATCATTATATTATATTTGCAATATTTAATAGTGAGTAAAGCCCTGTTAGGCACAGTTTAGCCTCAGTGTGGTGCAGAGTATTGGACACCTGCAGGTTACACCTATAACAGAAACTTAAATTTACAGTGAATGGTGTTTAAAATAGAAAATGCCTTGGAGACAATGAGAGACAGGTTTGGTTGTGAGCTCCAAAAAACAAGGCGGGCTCCTAATTAAATGAGGAGGCCTGAGGCCGGCCTGTCGCATCCCATCAGCTGACACATTCACACCTACTAACTTCCTCTGAGTGACACTCTGATGACAGAGTTTGGATACAAACTGAAGCCGCGAGGCTATCCAGCCAACTTTTAATTCTTACTCACTGCTTATAATATGCAACCAAAAGACAGTGAAAGTGACTTTGAAGGCTGAATTTCAATATTCATCACGCAGTCAGTGAATATCAGGAGCTTGGACAAAGTGTGTTTTGGGCACTGTTCCATGATGTCTCTGCAGCAAGGCAGCTTTTGGGATAACTGAGTTATTCAAACAGGCAGCTCGGGTTACCAATTGCACTCAAGAGAGCAGAGAGCAAGATCTGGCACTAACCACACCACCTGGCTCCATGCGCTCTGTGTGTGTCTGTGTGTGTGTGTGTGTGTGTGTGTGTGTCAGAGGTAGGGAGAGGAAATGTGTATTTTTGATTGAGAAAGATAGAGACATGTATGTGTTATGTGAATACAAGAGCAGCTAAATTTCAGTACTTGCCAGAAATGTTTCCCCTGAGTCTATCACACCACCCAGCTTTCGATGGTTTTCAAAAGCCCACTGTCTGCCATTAGAAATGGTTGGTTTGGCCTTAGTAATATGAAGAGATTAGCCTCACTTACCATGTGAAAGGCCTCTGGACAAAGCAATTCTCTATCTCACACTAAAACACTAACACATTGATTAGCTCTGAGTTAGTGCAGTTCACGTTGGTCCAGTTCCACTTCAGGCCTACTGTAAGTTCTCATGGGAATACTTTTATGGAGCACAAAACATATCAGAGTACAACATTAGCTTTATGCAAACAAGCATCAAAGGACCGCATGCAAAATGAGCAGTTGATTCATTTCTTGTTGAAAAGCACGTGTGTGTTGCATGCTACTCAGTCTCGTATTATACATCAAGATAAAGACACAGCACCTTAAAGATGTTTATATAAAACACTTTTGCCTTTCTATATACTTCACTACAGTGTACAACCAAAAGTTGTTTTGCATACAGTGCTCAGTGATGTTTTTTTTAATGAGCCAGATTAATCTTGGCTGTCATGATTTGACTAGACAGTGCACAGGCTGAGCAGCTTGGGCTGAAAGCACAGAGAATATTAAATAAATTTACGCATTGCTGTTTGGTGGTTTGCTGCTGTTTTGCTCTCTATTTGCTTTTTTTATTCATGCACTATTAATGGGCTTGTGTTTGGCAAGAAGAACAAACATTTTAAGTGAGCAGAGAGATACAAGAACTGACTGATTGTGGAGAGAAAAGAATCCCAGTTGTCCTTGAAAACACACACAAAGAATACACTAACCTGCATTTGTACAGACCCATATGCATTCAAGACTGTTTGCGTTAAGACTGTGCAACCACGTACACAAAGCAAAGTCAGAGGAAAACAGATCCATTCACAGATTCTACAGCTTTTATGTCTACTCTATTTGAATAGTGAAGAAATAAGAAATACAATGGACTGTCCTCACAGATCATGATGTCATGCATCGACACAAACTTGTGTTTCCAGCCATTCCTGATAAAAATAAAACACACCAACAGATAATACCAAGCTCTAAAAATAAACAAAAACCCCTGTGTTTTAATCCTCAAAACCTGATTGGTTCCTCGGTGGTCAATGCACCTCTTTCACTGCTCGTGGAACTCGATCCCCCTTACTTAAAAGCAAAAAAAACATCTGATCTGTGCCAATTAGGTTAAACTAATCAGATTTGAGCCAGCGGGTGAAGTGCAGGTTTGGTGGCCTTGTAACCTGAGGTGGCACAGCACAGGCTAACCAGGTAATGATCCATTAATTGGCTAACAACAAGATGGCTTGACCGTTTGGTAGAGCAGTTACAGGATATCATCTGGCTAAACCTGTCTGATCTGTTTGTACAGTCGCTCCAATCCCATTTCATCTCTCAGGATGCCCTGGCCATTATGGAACCACGCCATCTGTACACACCACTGCCAGATCAGGACAAAAAGAAACTTCTTGAAATAACCATTTGAGTCCATGATAAGATGTTTAAACTGTTTTCTTTCAATGTGCAAGCACTGACCAACATACTAATCACAAGGGAACAGCAGTCTCCCTTTAGGCCGGTCACTGGCTGTGTCTGCTGTGCATTACTGTACTTTACTACATAGTGATAGTGAGTAGTATGAACAAACTTTTTATGGGAAAGTTATGAATATTGCAGCAACACAGATCCCACAGTCACTAGATGATCAAAAGAGCCATCCCATAATTCTCTACACTTTGTTGTTGCCATAGCAATGAGCCGGTGCGGGGATATTTTTAAATCAGGATGTCTGACAGCTTTCACTGAAAAATGCAAATTAAAATGTGTACATAATTGCATGGTGAAATGTGTCTTTAGCAAAGGAGCTACATAATGAATGATGAGAATTATGAATTATTTCATCTGAGTTGTTCTTCCTGTGTTCTAGGCTGACTTCACATCAGTCTAAGTGTGGTAGCTAGAACTCTGTGATAATTCAGTCATGTCATTTATGGACTTTCACTGATGTCATGATGATCACATTTTAGCTTTACATAATTCAAATTAATGATTCCAAGCAAATTGTTACAGTTTTAAATGTATGTATAAGTTTGATCTGACGTAATGCAACAATAGAACACAATACATTGCACTGAAGGTCAATTTAATTCTTTTATTTGTGACTTTGCAGACATATCTATTTGGTGTGATGTAAATCAATTTTTGGAAAAATACTTTTGTTAATACTGTGATACTGATTTCAGTCATACCTGCAAGCCACAGCGGTAGTAACATAATGCAGTCTACATAGTAAATAGAATGCACTTCAGTATTCAGTGGATACCAATAAGGTGGGTGAAATGTCAAATTTCTTTTTTTATTGATCTTAATTTTATTCCAGACCAAATGACTTTGTTTGCTTCTCAAAAATGATATGCATGTGATGGCCAATAACATTGTTGTTGTAGTGTGGTATCAATTTATGGTAAAGAGTGTCTAATAAGAGATTTATTTATGTACAGTGTGTTGCAAGTTATTGATGTGAAAGATGACAAAGCATTATATGTAAGTATATCACAGAATCATATCTAAAAACATGGACTCATTAGCAGAGTCACTGATGAAACAGTAGCATACGGAGACATCAAGTCATTAGGGGATTAAGCAACTTGGTGTAGGCGGAGGTTAAAGTGTTTATACATTTTAAAGTTATGCATATGTTACACGTTTGAAATAGTAATATCTTATGTACGGTAATATGAGTTAAGAAAATTTCCACCTTAATTATTCATCCAGAGTACATTTCAGTTGTGGGAAACCTTAAGAGACTCTGGAGACTTGTTCTTTAAATTGCTGCAACCTTATAGGCAGGCTCATTGGTCATGATTTAATGTGCATCTTTTCATAGACCTCAATTATCAATTAACTGTAAGTGTACACCACTGGGAATATCCTCAGTCGTGTCCGCCATATTAACATCCATTAGAAGTGAATCACCTGTCTGCGCTTGAGCTCCTCAGCTGCTGAATGTTTTCCTCTGGGCTACAATCTGTCATACTGGGGAGAAAAAGACTAGTGAGATAATAATTTGCAATTGCTTGTGAATCATTTTCAGGTGCTCATAAATCTCAAAATTAACAATTTGGATCACATAGAATGAGTGGTAAGCCTGAAGACTGATTTCTCTCATTTTAAATATGGCAGGAGAGCAGGACCACCATGAAGATATAACAAATTTGGAATGTCATTGATCCTCTGATGGACCTTGGTAAGCATTAAAAACATATGCTAGGGGTCTCATGTAAATTTAAGAACAGCTCAGACCTTTTAAGTCAAAAAACAAGGCTCTATAATTGCAGCGAGGAAAACAAAAGTTCGCCATACCATAAAGCTCTTCTGAGTCAATTAGCGACAGAAGCTCTATCATGTATATAATTGCCATCAAAAACAATAATGGCTTTGATATTACATGAATAGAGCAACATGATTAGAAGCATGTTGTACCAGAAAACACACCTCCAATTATGAAAAATAAGATGTCGCACTTCAAACACAACACTTAATTTCCCAGGTGCTGTTTGTTGAGTCAGGAATGCCGGCAGTAGGCTACTTTATGCTAAGCTAGTTAGCAGCTCTGCTACCCCCCCCCCCCACCCTCCACCCACCCTCCACCCACCCACCTCTTTTAGGAAGCTTGAAAGAAGGTACATAGATATTTGGTTGGGAAATTTTTGAAGTACCCAATCATAATTAAAATCTAGGTGAGGTGAACAGAACCTAATTAGCTACAAACAGCCTCTTTGTATCATCTCTCGGCTGCCATCAAACACTTAATGTGGCCGGCTTCTGATGTGTGTGCCTTGGGGTGTGCATGGTAGGGAGACCAGGAAACACCAGCCTTTTGATTAAACGCCACACATTTCATTATGATCAAAAATTACAGGAACTTGTGTCGTGACTTTCTTTTGATTTTGGCTGTTTTCCCTCCACTTCACGGCCATGAGATTTGGAGGACAATGAGGAGAGAAAGAGAAAGAGAAGTGAAGAAAAGGGAGCTTTGATGTTTCTAGTTGTTCAATTCATGGCTGCTTTTGTAGATGTCCTCTAAGAGTTTAGCTCACTTTAAACTACACTACTTTTCTGCTCAGTGTGTGGGCTTGAAACAATATTATAGCATATGGCTTAAAAGTGATCACAAAGCAATCCTCCCCCACCATGTCAGAAAATACTTTACCACATGCTGGAGCGGTGTGGTTTGATATTGACTGAGTTCCTATTGAGATCCTTATGCAAAAAAAAGTGTTTTCGTTATAAGTGCTAGATGTCAGCTAGCATGAATGAAGCATTAGGTCATAAATATATACTTATCCATGCTAGCTGCATGGCTCCAGAGATGCCTATGTTGATAAGCCCACCACTTTGGTCCCGACTGAAATATCTCACAAATTGCTGGATGGATTACTATGAAGTTTGGTGCAAATATTTGTGTTTCTGGACTATGTGTCTTAATGATTTTGGTGACATTTCCTCTAGTGCCACTATGGGGTTGACACTTGTGGGTTTTAGTGAAATATCTCAACAGTTGGATGCATTGCAATGAGATTTGGTACGTCCCTATCAAGATGAATTGGTATAACTCAGATTATCACCAAATACCCACAGAACTAACAGCACTCCCATCAGTCTCAGCTGTACTTTGTATTTAGTGCCAATTACACTAGGACAGTGAACATGAAACACTATACCTGCTTAACATCTGCTATGTAACATCTGTCACTGTGAGCATGTAAGCGTATTGACCTTGGCATTAAACTCAAAGCATCCCTGTGCCTAATTCAAAAACTCAAAGAGCCGTTAGGGTGGCTAGACTTTTGGTCTTGTTTAATTAAAGATAGTAGAGTACAACTTTACAAGCTCATTCTAGCTTTCATAAAGTCATTTTCTTTATGGCAGAAAATTAATATTGTTAATAATATATTTGATCAATAAAGTATTTATCAAATGTTGTGGTAAATGATTATCCAGTAAGAATGAACTTCCTCATTCACCCTCAGATGCCTACAATATTTTGAATGCTTTCAAACAGGTAAGATGAGCTTCATGATTAGTGCTGATCTTGGATCAGCTCCGTGTTTTATATTATAATGAATGAGACAGTTAAGGGATCAGTGATCCCAGATCAGTGCTTTTACTCAGGGAGACTCGATACATTTTGGTCTATTTCCTGCGTACCCGTGGGAGACATCATGTCAAAACACCTACTTCTAATGACTGCCTACTTTGTCTAGCCCATTCCAAACCAGGGGCTCTATGCCAAGCTTTTGCCCATGCCAGACTTTGGGTCTCAGTGACAGTAACTGTTTTAGTCATATCTTGGCAGGTATGCTTATGCTAAGGGTTTTAGTGAGCAGGAAGTTTGGGGTTTGGCTGGTGTTATATTAACAGGGTCTGTCATCTCAGCTGGGCCCAGAGCTGAAATCAGATCCCACACACCTCTCTGCGTAACATTGACGGATCATGTTGCCTCTTGACCACTGAGAACTTGCAGAACAATACTAAAACCAAAGATACACATTTAAGTTCATAAAGGAAATGTTGCACCTGTGTCTGCTGATTCATTTTTCATGTGTAGCATCGAGAATGTTTGCAACAAGGCGCTACTGAGGCCATTACAATTCTGGAGCTGATTTGCAATGATTATGCACTGAGTTAAGTTCTCAGTGAAAAACATAAACGGTGAATGTTCTCACAACGCTGTTCCCCCAAAATTACCTGCAGTTTCATCACCTCCCGGTAGCTGAGGTTTTTGTCATCAGTGGTGTCACAGCACACACTGTAGCTGTGTCTTAAGTCTCTCCAGCACTGTAAAGCTCGGTCCCAACCTGCCCTTGACGGAGGAGCTTGTCACCCTCACACAGTAATTATACCAGAGCTGATGTCTCCTCTTTCCATTGAATTATTGAGAAGGTGGAGAGGACACAAGATCCCATGTAGAGAGAGACAGTACTGTTCACATCCCAGTGGCCTAGGGGTAAATCCAAAATGGACACAGCTGAACAGAAAGAGAGTTCCTGTAGATGATACTGTTGAGTCTTTATGTTTTCAGTCAGTGTTACATCTGTGATACTATTTTAAAAAAAAATTCTAGTAACACAATTATTTTCAAATTATTGCACTGTATCATATACATTTTGAATTGATATTGGTCTGTCCCAGGCCGGAAAATTAACAGTGAAATGTGGACCGGAGTTTACAATTATGCACGCAAGCCTCTTGGTATGTAAGCAAGACTATCAGAATAGAGTGCCAGCTTATGCAGGATGTGTTTTACACCCCTTTGGCAACTTTAAGCTACAGCAGTGTAAGCGTAAATAATCTGTGGTGCTAATAGAAATACTGGACACCCATGAAAACAGCTCAACTGCAGCTGTAACACAGTATATATGAGCTTCTTACTCCAAGAAGTAAGACAAACCTTCTGTCGGTCCATTTGGGATTGATAATACAAATGTCATTCCAACAGACTTAAGCAACCAGACACCTCTCAGACTAGTGTTGTTGTTTTCACAGGAAATCCTGCCATGGCACTCTAAAAATGCAGTCAATGCTCATGCATAGTCTGCAGTTTGTGGTTTCTACAGAACATATACATTTCATAAAATGCACCGTAACCAACCTCAGCTGCCACAGACTCTTGTCATCAGAAGTTTGTTTCATAATCTAAATGGGCCTTATTTTATTGACAGAAAAGTCAGTGAGCCTGTTTGCAATGCTGCTCTCACATTCACTGCTAGTATTTTATTGTAGCTCCACCACTTGGCTCTTGATTACATGAATACGAGAGTCTTTTCTAGTTCTATGTTGAACAGCCCAAGGTCATAGAAATACTGCAGAATGTGCTCTCTGTTGCTTAGGCGGGGGATGTTGTCCTCAGATAAAGTAGCTTGGATTTTAAACCAGAAAGAATTGCAAGAAAAATAATCATGATATTAATTAACTGCCCTTCCAAGAAAAAAGCTTTATGAGTAAATGTAGTCTGATAAAGGCATTACAAATAGCAACCGCAGAAAAAAAGACATTCACCATGTTCCTCTTCATAACTCACCTCTGCACATCTAAGTTACCATGGCACCATGGCAGATGTAGTTCACACACGACTTTCCTTCATCCCACCTCCACTCTGTGTGTGGGTTTTCATTTTATTTCACATTTACAGTCAGAAATGTTACGCTTATGAAGATGCAGACTGGAGGGAAAATGAATCAACAAATCAACAAGTGGTGGCACATTTCACAGTTGGTAGCTGAGATGAACTTATATGTTTGAACTTATGGACATAAAACATAATGAGTTTTTTGCGTTTTATTCGAACTGAAATGTCTGAAACACACAACAATTACAAATCCTTTCAGCGTTTCTCACATCCAGCTGCTCAAGCTTTAAATGACACACTGTATGAAAACATTTTATGGTTTGGTAGTTCTTGTTTTCCTTCTTCTGAGAGGGTCATGAGGATGTCACACTCAGTGTTCCTTATGTAATCCGCACAAAAGAACTTATATAATCAATTCTATGGTAAGACCTTGAGGTTTCTGTAGGATTGTGCTCGAGGGCTTGATGTTAGTTACCTGAGGATTTTTCAGTAGACACACCTACACACACACACGCAAGCATACACAGGGAAATAAAATACAATTTCTCTCCTTTTCACTCCAGGCTGCCTTCCACACAGAAACCCATTACAGAGAGAAAAGGTGACATGTAGGAGTAGCACAGGACGGCTGGCCTCAGTTCAGTGCCTCCGTCTCCACCCATGACAGAGCAGTGAGTGGCCCTCACTCACAGCTGTCCTGGACTCAGTCAGCCAAGCACAGCTCAAACCGGGAAAACAACATGATATGCTAGGATGCTAAGATGAGCCTGGCGGTGCAATTTTCTTCCTGGAGGAAATAGAGGGACAGAGAGTAATTTAAATGCTAAACAATGCTACCTGTCGCTGTAACTCCAAGACAGCTTTCTGATGACTTCCTGGTTGGATTGGTCATACAGGAATGCGATGCGTGAGGCAATGTGATGAAAGTGGGGTTACAGGGCTGATTGTGGCCAAGAGGGGTCATTTTATTGATTCAGTGCATGTTACCAAACATTAGCATTTAAAGCTATTGTGTCTGCAGCTAATCTGGAATCTGACATGGAAATCCAAAGGCCAGAGAGGGTGGAAAAAAGTATTAAATAACACATCATACATATGATACTTAATGTTAAACAACATAATTGGAATAAAAAAGCCAATCACAAATTGAAGTGTCCATATCATTACAAATCATCCAGTGCCAAGACTACCCTAAAGTGTTTTTGATGTCTTTGATGTCTGTTTATGTATATTAACTCTTCAACAAATATAGTGGCAGTCAACTTACACCATCTATAAAACCAACATCATGAACAAGGTGATCATCATTGGATGTAACAGCCTTCCTGCAATATAACACAGAGCACTATTAATGCTGTCCCTGCACAGTTTCATCAGATGTGACACACATGCTTGGTACCATATGGAGAGGGAAAAAAGCTACATGCTGTAAAAGTAGAAAGTTTAATTAATGTTCATATACAGTATATTAACAATCTGCAGGAGCCATAACCTGACAGCTAATGAAAGGAGAAAAATGTCACCCTGGATGGGTGGAGGGACATAGAAGGCTGTCATTTGAGTTTTAAATCTCCTCCTCTGATATCTGAATATTACCACAGCTATTAGTGTTGTGTTTGACCTCAAGTGTGATTATTCCTTTCTGTATGAGGATTCAGGATATAATTTTTTTCTTAAGGCTTAAAGTTATGTATAATTAAGAGCGTGGCCGCTTTGAGTGACAGTTGGGTGTTGTCACAGGCAAAACGCTATCACAGCAACAACGTTGGTGAGGTAACGTAACCATGGCGTAACTTCAGATTCACGGAGTATAGCCGTAGCTGTTGCTATTTCAGTGTGTTTTCAGTTCATGAAAGTTAACTAACATTTTGGCTGCCTAAAAAGTCTTGTTGAGCATTTGGTTGTACCAAAAGACCCTCTAAGGAGTCGAATGTTTAGTTTTTCCAGTAGGTATGTTTTGTTTTAATGGTTTTAATCCTGCTTTTCACTAGTGAAAACTAGCATTAGTATTATAACAGTTAACCATAGATTGTAAATGCACCACGCTAACCAAGCTAGCAGCTAGCGTTAGGGTCAGCTCCACCCTCTTGTCCAAATATGGTCATTGGCTCCTAAAATCCAAGATGGCGATGGTCAAAATGCAAACTCAAGGCTTCAGAACGGGATTCTACAAACCAGTGGCTAACATTGCGGTGGCTACGTCCATTATTTTTTACATTCCATGGTAAAACCAAAAGAACAAGCTGAATGAGGCTAAAATGTTCTGTACAGCTGAGGGCAACTGCAGTCGGTTGATAGTTCTCCGAAGGTTTGCCACCATGAATGACACCTTTCGCAACACACATGGTTTTTGATATAAATATAAGTGCAGCTTGAAGAGAGGAAGAACATTGCTTATTGTAAATATTTGAGAGAAAATTTTAAGTAGCGATCACTCCAGGATTCCTTTTTAATCTTATTCTGTTCCAACTGCGCTTATAAAATTTTGTGTAACCATGGCCATTTTATCAAGGGCACTGTTCCATATTTGCAGCCAACATGTCTTACCCTGAGGCAATGGTCAGCAATAACTGCACCCACAACACAACCTCATCGCCTCACTACACTCTCCAAGGTTTCGTATGAGAAGTTTCACTTTAAGTCATCCAATCTCATCAACTGACCTTAACCGGCAAAAGCAATGAAATTCAGAGAGGAAGATGAGCAATACATAAGTTGGCTCGCGTTTTGTATTAAAAAAAGGAAACGATCATACCAAAAATGTGTCCAAGTTATTTAAATGGTACACTGATATAATTGTGATTTCTCTTTCACTCAGTCAGATGCAATATGTGGACACTACTAACACATGAAGGATAGGTGGATTTTACAACTATGAGTGATGAGCACAACAGAAACATCTCCCCGCTAAGAAGCATTCTTCCCCAAGAACTCAGAGGACAGTGTACAGTTAAATATGTGGGCTATTGTTTTCTATTGTAAGGTGTTTTTCAATACAGTGACTAAAAAATAAATAAAAGACATCATTCTGTCATTAATTTTCTTCAGTAGGTCTCCTATGACAGCAGAAAGAAGAGGGATGAAAAGCAGTGAGTGTGTTGAAAGGTGTACACACAAACCAATACAACCAATAGTAAAATAATAATAAAACCAATAGTTTTCTCTAGCGGCTTTTATTCACCGTATGAAGAAGGAATGATGGCAAAATTGTTTCTCAATTCATTTCTCTAAACTGACTGCAATTGCAATGAGTATGACAAGGTGCAAATTGTGCAATCCAAAATGTTATTAAGCAATGCATACAGGTAATCAAGATGAAGGAACTACACTAACTTCTATTGTAAAATGTTTCCAGCTCATATTTCCCTTTGTCTCAGCGTACACACACATACACACAAATACGTGTGCAGAAAGCTCCAGTGCTACAGACGTACTTATCTAATGACCTTGTACACGTAGTTAAGATATCCCCATTTGACACAGCTAATTGGCCGACATGTCAGAGGATGTTTAGCAGCTTAGGAAATCACATCTGCCCATTGATTTCTCCCCACTACACCCCCTCCATCAGACATTGTATTGCTTAATCCAGTCTACAACTCTATTGTTGTGAATCCTCAATGGATTCTCAGGCAGAGGAGGAGGTGAGAAAAAAAAGAGAGAGAGGGAGAGAGAGGGAAAGAGAGGAGAGAGAACAAGCGATTAAGAGGCACTTGGGATAGGGAAGGTAAATTAGAGACTGTGGGTTTTCGCATGTGAGAAAGAGAATTAAACTACAGTGTAGATGCAAACAGAGAGATCCGGATGCAGAAGAGAGAGCAGAACGCAGTTTACAGTCATGCTCCTCCTTTGTGCTGAGGCATATTTAATGGCAGGAGGTTGTCATGCAGCAGTATGCCTTCATATGCTACTGTGCCATGCTACTTGTGTTTGTGCTGAGCTGCTGTGCCAGCTGAAGCGTGCAAGGTTGTGCCGTGTCATCTGCTCTCAGCTTTAAGCTTGTCTTCCCTCTGGTTAATCAGGAGAGTTTCTCTGTCTTCCTGTCTCTGTAGTGAATCTTCTGATGCTTTTAAACCCACTTTTAGGGTCACAGCACACACACGCTCGCACACAGATACACAAGTGAAAAAGCTTGGATTGTGATCTCTGTGTTTAAACGAGGGCTGAGTGTCTTTGTAAATAATTTACACTTAAAATTATATACTGTATGGCAAATATAATTGCAAAGTTATGCTTTTAATAATGAAATAATTTAACTCAGTTAATCAATATCACAAAAAAACATTTTGTCACTCAACTCTATTGTAGATAACTTTGGTTTGATTTGCTATTTCTTCAGGAGGAATTGTTTTCAATTAAAGCTGTTGAAAGTGAGATTTGTAGACAAAAACGTGATACCATTCACCTACATACTATTGGTGGCAGCAGATGTTAAAAAACTAGGACAAATGCAACCAAAATCTGTGGCTAGACAGAAGGGCTAAGTGTGTTTTTTATGATTCAGGTGAACAGACCCTTTAGGTTTTTTGTATGCTTGTACATGATATAGAGACAATGCACCATGGCGGCCACAATGACACAGACACACATACACACACTTTCTGATAGGGCAGAGTCTCTTTAAGCTGCCAGCACAGTTGCTATGGAAACTAAGTTTGTCCAGTTCATATACAAAAAAAAAGTCTTACATTTCTGGCGACCTTGGCTTTCTGGCCAAACTTGTCAGTCTGCACACTCCAGCCCCCGCCACACGTGGTCTGCAGATAGAAAACCTGCAATTGATCTAAAATGCATACAAGGTTGTGTTGAGTCATCGTATCAAGGTAAGTATATCACTGATTTTAGGCAGCAGTGCTTTAGTTGATTGTGACATGCTCACTTTATTCTCTTTCAACATATCAAACACCACTTTCACACATGCACTGCAAGTCCAAATCATTTACTTTGGTCACTCTTGCAATCTGTGTATGTGCAGCATGTGTAAACAACTTACTGGGTTCAGTTCTCTACGTATATAAGTTAGTGGTTTTAGATCTCTTATGAGACTTGTGTCACGAGACTCTGTTCTTACATGACATGACTGCACATCAGACACTGTGGGTGGCAATATTGCTGGAGGAAAGCAGCAACTTGGAAAATAAGTACACCACAGAAGAAGAATTTTCATACAGACTGTCTAAATGTTGTATTCTGAGACTGATCTTGCAGTTGAATAACTGTTTACCCCCGTGGCTGGATTGCTGAAATGTTAAGTGTCACAGAGACAACCTCAAAGGGAAGACACAATATTTTATATCAAATGGTTGATTTTTCACTGACACTAAGACAGTGGCCAGAGTTAGGGTAGCTTTTGTGACGATGTAAAACTACATACGAACATCTGAGCATTTTGTGTTCTTTATCTGGGATAAAAGAATAGTGCACTAAAAATTGATCTTTTGAGTATTAAATACTCACCCACTGAGAGATTAAAGGGTTGTTCTAAATAGATCTTGCTCAATCACCGACAACACCTCTTTAGCCAACTTGGATTCATGACAGTTGGTTTCCCATGACAACCTAGCTTAAAGGAAAATTACAGTTTATCTCTCTAGCATGATTTTTACATGAATCGTTTCGATCATTTGTTTCTGTGTCTGAACTAAAGTAAACACAGGAAGTAGCCACCTGTAGCAGCCATTATGGCTAACTGCATAGAGATCTATATCCGGGTCAGCTTGCCGGCTAACCAAACCACCCACATATTCATCTGCGCACGCCTGTTTGTTAACATGTATGAGGCTGACTTTCACTGTGGTTAGACTGTAAGGAATCTAAAAAAACTAAATGCAATGACAGATTATCCCATGGACTATTATGTGGATGACCGTGAGTCATTTCACTTTGACAGGCCAACCATATTTATTTGAGGCAGGCAGAATGGAGTCAGAAAGGCAGCAGGACCCATCAGGAAAGACAATGTACTGTAAGTAATGTTACTTCAGAGAAACTGCTGGTGTTCCTGCAGTTACTGGTCTCCTGGCGAGTGAGGAGGAAAACTTTTTCTGCACTTTTTTTCTGGACCTGTTGCTGTTAGACTCAGAAAAGTGTCCACGGATAAGAGTGATCCCAACTGTGTAACTACTACAAGTGGGTTTACAGCGCTTATCACAATTGTCGCCGTGGAGACTGTTTCACCTCCACAAAATCAACTGTAAGAAAAGAGCGAGGCCACAACACATAACTGTGTGAATAATATCAATATATCTCCGTTGTGCAGCAGTAGTCCATGAAAACTGCTCAGTGTGTATCAAGTCATTTTATCCTTGCAACTTGAAAACTTGCAAACATGAACCATGTTATTCCATCTACTAAGTTACTACTTCCCTGAATTTTGTGAATCACCAGAATCTCAATAACAGAGTTGGAAATTAGCATGACACATAGAGCCACAATGGCTACATTTATGGGAAATACATCAGGTTCAAATTAAGTGGAATTTGCCTTTAGCAGCAAAAGCATCAAAGCATCCACTGGAACTTTCTAAATAGTCCATTTATACCACTGGTATGTCCACAACCATGCCTATGTCAACACTCATTCAACAAATATGGCTATGCACACCTTCTATTTGTTGCTAGTGCTGTTAGCAATTAGCAGTGGTAATTACACTTGTTTACACTGGTCGTTGGATCATCAACAGTCACAGCGATAACTGCAAAGGGGTATAAAATATTTTAATCCAATGTTTGACCTTTGACCTTATAAAATTATTTGGCACAAGACAGACAGTGGCCAGAAATAAGGTCACTTTGGTGACGTAAAAACATTTTAGAAGAATGTCAGATTTTGTGTGCATTTCCTGAGAATGTTGCTTTTTTTGGTTCTCACCAGATCTGTGGTACAAGATGTACGGGAATTTCACCCCTTGAGAGTTTAAAAGATTGTTCTAGAAAGATCAGAGCTTGCTCCAATACAGTAAACAGCGGCTTAGCTTATCTGGTTTCATGTCAAGAACAAAGCATCATAAACTTTCAAACCACTCCTGAAGCGTAATACACTCCTGCGTTCATTCATGTCCTCAATATGTCACAACAACAGTGTTGGGCGAGTTACTTCCTGATAACATATTACTCATCGAAAAACGAATCACATTACTTTACTAATTACTCATCAGCAAAGGTGCCCTTTAACAACTCCAAAGCCATACCCACACCTCAAATCTTTTGAATTTAACATGTGTAGAAATAGAAAATGAGACATTGTGGTTAACAAGCATCCAGCCCATGGTTTGGAGGCATTTACTCATCATTGACTGCAAGTTTAGCCCCGCGGTGACTGCATGCAGCATTGCACAAGTCCTCACAGTGAAGCCCTGGGGTTCACACACATCTCATCTCTGCACAAAACCAGCTAGTTCCTGATTCTAGTCTTATGGCAAATGTGAACAACCCAGCTAACAAAGCACAACATGTATATATGACAACTTTGGAGTTACTGGGAGTCACATTTCTCCTCTTCTGAACACACAGAGATGAAATGGATATCAGCTCTTTCACCAAATTTGAAACACAGATTGTTTGTGTTATATTACATTATTGTGTTACTGCCCAACTCTCCCCAACACTCATTCAACAAATTATGGTCATGCACAGCTTTTGTTGCTGGCGCAGATAGCTGTTAGCAGCCACAACAACACTTGTTTACATTGGTCACAAGTGTTTCTTTAACCGCAGGGCTTTTCCACACATGATGCAGAAAGAAAAATGCATATACTATACAAGGTACATATGGGAAAGGGCCATGCGCTCCCCATGACTTCAGCTCTCTAATTGATTGGACTGAACTCTTGATTCAAATCACTGTTGAGAATAACAGCACGAGGTCTTACAGTATGGAGTGAATATTGGTGTGGAGACTAGAGAGACAAACAGCTGTCATATATTTGGGTCAGATGCAGGGTTAAAGGCGCTGCCAATGGCAAGGCTGCCCTCACAGGTACTCTGCCTAGAAATAAAGTGTCTGTGCATGTTTGTGTGAGTCTGGTGCAGAGCTGGTTAGACAGATTCCTGAGCTGCCTGTCGGTGTGAGAGGCGTGAAGTCATGGTGCATCAATCAGCAACCTGCCGTCTGAGGTGCCAGAACCTTCCATAGTACCTGGAGCGCTGGAAACAGCTGAGACTGCATCTCTAACCCCCCCGCCCCCTGAAAAACTCACTTCACAGACGTCGTCTTAAAACAAGGCTGGCTCACTTGCCTCCACTAACTTTACTTAGCCCAGAGACCCCCACTGCTCCCATTCATCCACTCAGTTTTTCCTAATACAGTAAAAGTGGAAATAGTTCAGAGCGAGAGGCGAATCATTTGACTCTGCATGTGTCCTTTGAGATAACGTGCTACGCTTATACCAGAAATTTCTTGTCTTTAGAAGAGAGAGAGAGAGAAAGAGAAAGAGAAAGAGAGAGAGAGAGAGAGAGAGAGAGAGAGAGAGAGGGAGTGAAGAGAAATAACAAGCTCTCTGAAGTATACAGCATTCAGTTGCACATGTCTAATTTCAGTGTCAAAGGACAGAATGCAGAAAATGTTTTTGTTCACACATTTTTCTTTGTCGTCACGCACATACACAACAGCACAACAGTGCATGGACGCAATTGCATACAGTGAAAATATTTGTTTGTGGACGTATATATCTACCCCCCTGTATCTAGAGGATGACTCTGCCTTTGATGACCTCTTCCTTTTGATCTTTGTTCTGCAATATATTTTTCCTGTACAACAAAAAGCCACAGACATGATTGATAATGCATGCATGCTCCGCTGGCTGCTGGCATATTGCTTTGATCTCTGTCAAAACTGAACGAGAGGAGCTGATAAAATGTAGGGCAACCCTCGTTCTGCTGGGTTTAAGGGAACTAGTGAAGCTTGGAATGAATGGTGAGACCTAACTACTGGATTAGTAACAGGCAAACACACCAAAAGTCTTGGAAGTCAAAGCTGACTGAGATGATGTTCTCAATCACTCTCTTAATGGCTGCATCAGCCTCCATTTCACCCCAGTGGGAATTGCACCGACAACCTCCCATCCAATCTCTGCTGAAGACACTTTAAGAGAAAAGAAGTGGTATCTGACATGAGATTGTTGAACGCAGACATCTTCTCTAAGCGCAGGCTGTATATAGACTGGCTTTAAAGTTCTGTGACAGCTTTGGCCTTTCCATAAGGGGCTTCAAGACCAAACAATCCTTGACACACATACAAACATACACAGCATCTCTCATTCGCTCCTCTTTGTCTATCTCTCCCTCTCTCTTTCTCTCTCTCCCGCTGTCTAAGAGCGCCGCTAGAACATGCATGTATTATTCATTTAGCAACTAGCAGGATGTGGGGCCTTGTCAAGAACTGAACCCACCACAGCGGCGAGCGGAGGGAAGCAGAGAGCAGTAGAGGGGGATGGGAAAGGAGTAAGAGAGACGAAAGAGAGGGTGTCAGAGGGAATGGAGAGATGGAGAGATGTATTATCCAGTAAGCCTTTGTCTCTATGAGTGGGTCTAGACACAGCTGTTAAAGTAGTGTACACATACAGCATGAATCTCATAGGTCTCCTGTTGGAGCACATACACCCAGTACTCTTCTTTCCAATGGGAATTGAACCGACAACCTCTCTCTGCCCCTCACCAGAGCTATCTCTGCAGTAGGAAATTGCTATTGAAGTTGAGGGTAGCCTCTCGCCTCGCAGCGCTGTCACCAAAGTTAAATCTAGGTAGAATATTTAAACTCTCAGCCAGAAGAGATTGGCTCTTCTGTCTCCCCTGGCCAATCTTAAACAGCAATCTGACTGGCATTTTCTCCTCTCTTGGGCTGTCACTCAAGAGACATCTGTGGTTGAAAGAGTCGTAACACTCGGTCAGGATGAGCCATTACTCTGGAGATGGGCTTCACATTGTGCCTGTAGGAGAAGGGGTCAGACGGATGAGTGGATAACAGAGGGAAGAAGGTGAGTTGAGGGATGGGGTATGGACACAGGGAATGAACACAGGTGGTTAAGGGTCAGGTAAAGGAAGCAAGAGTAGGAGGAGGAGGGAGGAGAGCCAGCTTCTAGATGCGGATGGATGTGATGAAAAATTGAGCCCTGGGGAAAAGGAAAATTAAAGATGGACTATACACACATAAGTTTAAATGGGTAAAATCCCGGAGGGCCCGAGAATGACCGTGTGTGTTTGGGTACTGTGCAAAAGAGGACAGATATAGGTCGTTCTGTTGGTGGCATGTGGCAGGGAGGCTTGATGAAGGTCAGTTATTTTGTTTATATCTATTGTATAGATGTAACAAATCATTAATTTAATCTGATAACATTTGCGGGGGGGGGGGTTTTGTATTTTGTTTTCATTGGCATACAGTACTTTCCTGAAGCCAAATGCTTATAATTGTCCATACTTGCTTATGCTAGTTAAAGCTGTAATCAAAATTTGGATCCACTGAATATGTGTAATGTGAAAGGGGTTGCTTGAGGTGACGAACACTAACAGAAAGTTACAGAGTTTTAGTGTCAGTCGGCTCATTGTTTTGCTTTTACAGCCTGAAATTTTACTGTTGTGATTCAGTGTCATTTCTGAGCGTTTATCATGTGTGTTTTCAGTGAAAAAGCTCTTAAAAACCCACTGCTCCCTGTCCAGCATCAAACAGGGGAGAAGAGACATATATTTCCCTCAGGAGAAAACTAAGAAAACTAAGCTAAAACTAAACTAAAACGAGAATGAATATTGGACTTATATTCATTAAGTGGTCAGACACACAACTCCAAATAGATGTGAATGTTGCTCTATGTTTGCTGGATGTGTAAGGAAGATGCTGTTTGCTAACAAGTCCGCAATAATAACTTAAAACATGATATTATGTCAATGTTGTGTTTACAGCTTTCTGACGCCACACATTGGTGGACACTAACTCCCCCTGCGATGGATCTAATCTGGGGACACTGCAAATAAACTGCACCAATTTTCTCCCAGATTTTTTATTTTCCTCAGAATAATTTGAAAGATATAATCACACAGCTAATCACATAACAATTCTACATATAGTGGCTTTAAGGTGGCAGTGGACATGAACTGATTTATTTTTCTGATCTGTCCTTATATAGCACAGGCATAAACATAAAGACAAAGAAAAGAGGAGAAAAGAAGAATAGCATTGCTTAAACCGGGAGTCGTCACTTCTGATCAGCCTGGCTTCCCTGATGGGCGACATTTGTGCAAACAAAGGCCAGCGCTACTGTGAGTAAAAACAGGGCCCAAGGGAGGGGCCGACCCCAAACCATGTGGCCCACCCTGACCCGCCGCCACTGAGAGCGAGGGCACGTCAGCACAATCACATTATGCTAGATAAATGCCCAGCCTGCGCCAAAATGTGTGTGGCTTCTTTATAACAGAAGGCTGCCACATGGCACAATTTAGAAAAACACTAACTTGTGACTCTGAAGATAACACTGTGTGTGCATGAGTGTGCGTATGTGTGTGTGTGTGCGTGTGTGGGGCACCAACACATGGTTATTATGCCCCCGAGCGAGGCTGAAGACAGCTGCACAGTTGTGAAGACAGCGCAGAACAGAAAGGGCCTACTGAACGTGCGCTCATAAAATGGTGCCTGTTAGCCTGAGAAATCCTTGAACTATTCCATTGTGGTGTGACACAACAGATTAATAACTTGTAGAGCCTTTCCCCCCTCTTTATTTGAATTATAAAGAACTACAGCCAGCCCAAGCTCTGATATTTATCAATGTAAGTCTTTTAAACTGGTCTTATTTTTTCTGTATGTGTGCATTTGTTGTATGATAAACTGCAGGTGAGTTGAGGTGAGGGGGGGATTACAGACCCTCCAAAGCCTGTTCAATCAACTTCTCCCTTCAGAACAAACTGTTTTGCTTTCAACTGTTAATCTTGCCCTGAGAGTAAGTGAGAGTTCCTGGCATGTTGGCAGGTGTCATTACCCGACAGCCTATGGGGGCGAGGGATTCACAAACACGGAGTGATGATGTTACACTTCTCCCCCCCAGGCTGTGGATTCCTGTCAGGTCTGTGGGAATGCTGCTATTATCATTACAAAAGCGCTTGTTTGTTCATCAGCTACAGCAGCCACAGCTATTACTTTATACAGTGAAGATTAAAACAACAACAACAAAAAAAAACCTCCCCCTGAATCCAAAAGAATTTTACACATCTAACTTTTAAAAAAAATTTGAGTAGATTTTTGGGCAGATTAATATTCTGGATGAAGTGAGGAGAATCGAGAAGTGATTTCCCCCGTGGAGAAGCTCCAGGCAGGAGGAAGGAGGGCTGCTGGTTGATTACCCCAGCTGGAGTGAGCCATGTGTGGGGAAGCCAAGAATTGGAGCCCCCTTCATGGGCTCCGAGGAAGAGATACATACGCTGGGAATAAGTTAATCCCATAATGACTTCCGATGATGGCAGAGTAGTGTCGGCTTTCTTAGTTCCGATAAGAAAGAGAAAGTAAGGGATAGAGGGGTTTGAGAAAGAGGAGAGAGAGCTGGATAACTCCCCTCTACCCCAGGGCAGTGTAATTATATATGAGGATGAGATAAATGTCCTTTTAAACACACTCCCTTCCATACACACACACACACACACACACACACACACACGTATATGCACACAGGATCCCAGGTAACATATATATGTTCCAGACCTTGGGCATTTCTCCACAAGTCTCCAACTGAGTGAGTGATTTCTCTAAACTGCACCCTTGGGCCAACATACGACCATAAGCTAGCCTGTCAGGAAAGCGGGACACACATTTGGTTAACTTCCCAGTGCAGAAAAACACACGTACACACACAAGCAATCTGGGGAGCGTGGGCCGGCAACGGTGTGAGAGGGAAATGGGTGATAAAATCCTCATTTTCCTTCATTGCCGGGTCGTTTGTCTTCGTCGTGCAGGCGGCTCGCCAGTCATGGAAATGCTGGCCGGCAACAGAGCTGAGTCACATCAGGCGTTCATCTATCATTCGACTGTTTACTGTTACTCTCACTCGCGCTTTCGTTCTTTCTTTCACTCCCTCTCTACGACTATCCCTTGCTTCGGCCTCTATCTCTCACGCACAAAAACTTAGAAAGTACGTAGTTTGACCCCAGCCAACCTTTCTTTATTTCTCTCCTCCTCGCTCTGTTGTTAACTTTTGAAAACGGAGGGAAACATTCACGCAGTGGAAGGGATGTATTTCAGATAAGTTCATGGACTGGACCCAGCGTGCACAACCCAAGACTAACATGGTAAAGTAAGTGTTCTGTCAGCAGAGAGGACTTTACAGGGGGATATTGGCAGTATTTGACAGAGTGAAAGTGTGAGAACTGTTATAAACACACAAGAGGGACCCAAACGCAGAACACGGAGAAGGATGTGTGGTAAGAAAAGGATTTATTGTAGGGGAGGATCTGGATGAGAGGCTGAAGGCAGGGAATGTGGATCCGGCGACAGCAGGGTTGAATAAAGGTAATGGGGGAATGTGGCTGGCGTGAGCGGGAGGGAACGAGAGGCGGTGTTGCAGGCAGGGATATCTTGGAGGCTTGGAAGTTGCTGACAGGCGGACGGACAAGCAGGAGGACAGGCAGGTGAGTAATGACCCTGGGACACAAGAGAAACAAGTTAGCATGCAAGACACGAGGACACTGAATCACTAGGAATATAAAATAAGTTGGCCTTGAGTCGTACCTACTACTGTGGTTGAAACAACAATCTGGTGAAGAGTGGGTGAAGAGCCGGTGTAGATATACTGCAAGCTGATGAATGATGAGAGGCAGGTGAGCAGACTGGGAGAGGTGATAAGCCGATTGCAGACAGGTGTGCAGGATGAGTAGAGCAGGGAGCCAGGAGAATGAGAAAGGGGAACCACACCCTCGCCAACACACACACACAAACGAAATATAAACGCAGAGAGAGACAGACAGGGGAGCACTGGGAACACAGGGAAGAAGAAACACGAGGGAATCTTCTGGTACCATAACAATAACATCAGAAATTAACTCCCTCAGAAATATAAAGTAGTAGAATAAACTGAGTAGAGCAGCAAAGTCTCTCCCTTAAAGTTGCAGCCTCATCTTGTTACCTTTTTATCCCCTAACAAGTGTTAATGTAAATGATTACGCTAAACCCCTTCCTGAACAGCAATTATCCAAATTAGCTTAGCAACTGTAACTTCTCTACATGTTGAAGCAGTGTTGCCAATTTAGGGACTTTCTTACTAGATTTGGACTTTTAAGACCTCTTTAGTGAGGTCTTAAAAAAAAAAAGCCTAGCAAAAAAACAGCAGCGTGTTCATTCAACAGTAAATGGGCCATAAGTGTACGCACCTACTGTACCGATCAATTGTTAATCCCCATTGTTTGACCAGGAAACTAATTCTCCTATTTTTATTTTAAATGATTTAACTTAAGTTTTATTCCTTCTCAGAATACACATAGTTTACAGGAGTGTGTTTATTTCAGTGTCTTGGTCCTCTTTCTTCATGATACTGAAGTTTCACATTCAACAACCTTCATAAAACGCTGAAATTAGAGGTAGCGTTTGCAATAAATTGATGAGATGTGAGCAGCTTAGCTGATGTTAAAGCTTAGAGCATGTTAAAGCATGTCTTCTACATGGATCATCAACTGGTAAGGGTGACTTTTTTCCTGGGACGTGTAGCTTTAGCCTCAATATTTTATATTGTATGTAGCCATTGTAAGCATACCTACTGTGTCGAGTCAGCTGAAAACATTTCTAACAAAGGAAGCAGCCACTCACAAACTTAATTCTAAAATCTCCACAAACTGGAAAGAAAACTATGGCTGCAATTATACATGTGTGAAAATGAATTCTAGTTAGAAAAATATTCAGTGTTAGTCCTTCAACGGCAACAACTCAAATATGCAGTTTTTTTAACCTACAGAAAAACATGGGCTGTTGCCATGAAAAATAAATAAAATCATAAAATCTCTCAGGATGAGGTGAGTGAAACTGATGAGAAAACCATAGTGCAGTGATTGGTTTTTCACCACAGCAATCCATTACCGTGTGGCACGTTTTGAAACTCAGTGTGTTAGTGTAATCAGGTAATGTAGACTAAAGAGGCAGACTGATGGGGTGAAGAGAGGATCTGTCAACAGTTTTGGTCTCACGCTGCTGCTTCAACGAGCTGCACAGGTGAGGGAGAGAAAGAGAGAGCAGGAGGTTGGCTGCAGCAGCTACACGAAAGATCCTCCTTATCTCTGTGCCTCTCCCACACACACACACACACACACACAGAACCTGATACACCTACACTGTGAAACTCACATTGGAATCCAGTAAATCTGAAGTTCCTGTCTATGTGCAGGTGAGTGTATTTGCCATCCAGCTGCCTGTGTGTGTGTGTGTGTGCGTGTGTGTGTGTGTGTGTGTGTGTGTGTGTGTTTGTGTGTGTGTCAGGGAGAAGACTGAAGACTTTTACTGTTCAGCTTGTATAGGATGACTCAGCAGCATTCAGCCCCCACGGGAACACAAGCTGCCTGTTAGCGCTCAGCTAATAAGACGCTTGCTTGAGCTGATGCGTCACCATCTCACCTGAACACTGCAGAGAGAGAGAGAGAGAGAGGAAGGGAGGAGGAGGAGGGAAAGGAAAAGATGAAGATGTAGATATTACAAAGAGAGAGGAAAGTGTCTTGAAGATGAGTGCACCTGTCTCCAAGCACAAGCTGCTGCTCTCATTCTCTCTCTCCCTCGTGAGTGTACACAGCACAAAGAAACACACAGGTATTTTCACAAACACTCATATACTACTGATTTAACATCTGGGGGTGAGTCCTTTAAAGGAAAAATATGGTTTTTGACCAACTTTTCTATCATATATGATACGCCATATGATTTTATGGTGGTTAAGATTAGGAAAAAATAGGACTTAAACACAAGTCAGAAACCAAAATACCAATCCACAACCAAACATCCACACCTTTACTCAAAGGATAAGATTGGCAGTGCTATACTGTATGTTTTTCTTACTGTCAAAAAATCCCGTGAAAAGACCAAAACCAACAATACACTGATCCTATGAACAAGTATCGTCTGTATTATCAAAGTCTGTGCCGTAGTTCTCCACTGTTGTCCAAAAACTTTTAAAACTACATCAGCGAGCCACGCCGTTAGCTGTTTTTAAAAATGTATGTCTTCAGTAGGAATGAAAGGGCTCGAGGCCAAGAGCCACAGATGGCATAGACTGAGAAGTATTGAGAGATGGACTAACACATTTTTGGTTTTTATCTGGGATGGGGTTTGTTGACTGTAAGAAAAATATGGAATAACTGGTCTTATCATGCAATCTGTGTCTATATATTGTATATCTTATCTGGATAGAAAAAACAAGTTAATGCAAGTGTAAATGCATGCAACAAAATCCTCCTAGAAGCACATAAAAAGCTTAATTAACACATCACATCATCACATTTGTTTCATCTGTAAAAACACTGAAGGGTAAAGAATAATTTACCCTGTTTACAGTATATATGATGGAAACAGAATGGTATTGATCGTCACATCTAACTCTCGGGAAGAGAGTGAATGATTTCCCAAAATGTTGGACTATTCTTTTTATATTAGGTGTAAATGAGGTCTTAGTCTTGCTACATAAAGGACACAGAATTTCCTGCATTGGCACTAAACGTTGGCTTTGTATTTAAATCATGCCAGGCAGAATCATCCAATGTGAATTCATGTAAATATATCAGGCCGACAAGGAACATGCGTGGTTAGATAATCACACAGGTTGTAAACAAACCTCCAGTTTTTACTATATTATGAGCAATAGTACAATTTGTCAAAGTTGAACCAGGATGTCAGAATTTAGTAGATGTTAACAACGGACAGATTAAGTTTAATGATTGCCTTTGTTTTCTCTTCCAAATCAGCTAATGGTTAAACTGGCGGTTTCTTCACAGCCTGTGAGATCATCTGGCTGCTGGTGGCCCTTGCCCTGCTTGACCACATTTGAGCAATATTCAACATTTTCATGAAGTTGTTCATTAAAAATGTTACTAACCCTAACCCCAACCCCCTAACCCTAACTCTATGAAAATGAGACCCAAAAGAAAAAAAAACAAAACAGAATTTTTACTTTAAACACAAATTCATGTGCCGGCATACTCACTCACAGCACATATTCAAGTCACGCCTGGCTCCCTCAAACACACCCACACACACAGATGCACAGTCATGTAGACAGACAGGCTGACTGACTGACAGAGAGACAGGCGCGCACACACACACACACACACACACGCACTCTGCTGTTTTCTTCAGCCCGCGGGCGGTGTCTGGCACTTCCATGGACTCTGTGTCCTGGAGGACTGGGCCATGTTTTTTGAACCATGTTTTCAGTTCAACTTTGTGTGCATGTAAGTGTGTGTGAACAACACAACATAATGTGCTGGGTTGTTTGAGGTCAGATTGTAGATGGCTATTCATAGCGCAGACGTTATCCAGCTATCCAAGTATCTATTCCACCAAGGCACAAACCCAAAGAATTTTCTCACACTGGCCTCATTCTCACTGCAGAGGAAGGAAAAAAAAATGTATCGCAGTACAGCTGTGGAACAATTAAAAACCTCAGAGATTCCTTCACCAAGAGGGAACACTGAAACTGATGCAAACAAATTTTTCCCTCTCTAACCCTGAAAGAAAAACAGAGAGAAACTGTGTAAACCTGACCTGGACTCTCCCCACAGATAGATGTGTCACAGGAGACACACGTGCATTAATAAGCTTGTGGACCAAAGTGCGTTTTCCTTTCACAAACGTACACGCCCTGAGAAGCCAGTACACACACAAATACACCCACCTGAAATACACACACAGGCTTTTCCTTTGAGACAATACAACAATCCTGTTTGTCATACACAGTGAGCAAGGAAACACAGACAGCAAGGGGGGGAGAAAGACATCCAAATGACAAGAAATGTTCTAAGGTTTGTTTTGGGGTGTTGGTTTTTTTCTTGTTTGGTGACGTGCTATGTTTGTGTTTCTGTCCTGTTGAAAACCTCACATACCAGTGCTGGCTTCTACACCTGAGACTCCATTTATACTGACAAACTTTTTTTTTCTTTTTTTTTTGGATTATTTTTTGCCTTTATTGTAGAGTTGACAGTGAAGTGACAGACAGGAAACAAGGAGAGAGAGATGGGTATTACATGCAACAAAGGTCGCTGGCTGGAATGGAGCCAGGGACGTTGTGGTTTATGTGGCATGTGCAGTGACTACTTGGCTACCATTTGGGGCACCAACAGAATTTTTGATTATTTTTATACCCTTTGTGGCACAAATCTGATGTTCTCATGGCTGACTACATCTAAAAACAATGACACGATGTCTCTTCAGAGTGTCATGGCTCTTGTGTTTGAAGTCAATTCAAAGTAGTGTTCAGCTTATTTTCAGCTTTCCAGACCGTGATAAAAACATTGTTATTATGTTCTAGTTGGACATCAAAAAAGTGCAAACATACCAACTCCTGCATATATGTTAAAATTCCAGGCTAACTCAAGCTACACATTTGTACATGTTGCACACCTGCAGCTGCTTCACTGTAACAAGCAGCAACACCTATCTGCCTTTGTAAGATTCCTGGCAGCTGCTAGACTTTGACTGGAGATTCAGATCAGCAACAGCTCTGTGTTAAAGGATATATTCTTCTCATTGTCAACAAATCTGATGTGCAGAGCCAAACCAACAATGAACTCATCCTACTTACAAGTATTGTGTGTGTATCCAAAGTCTGATATATCTTATTCTTCTGTAGTTTGTTTAGAGTCTCAGGAGAGCAGTTCCTTGTATGGCAGATGCCACAGTGCACCCCTTGACTTTGTGCTTCATTGTAAATTTTTCAAAGAACTTCAGTACAAAAAAATGATGAAATACAATCCAGAAAGGCCGGTTTGAGTTATAGATCCATGAGTTTGAAAGCTTATCAGATGCTAAAACACTGCACAGTGGATGATGGCAATCATTTTATCTTTTGTCATAACGATCGCAAGGTAAACAGTGAAAGTACAGTATTAATATTACAAAGTAACCTAACAAGAATAAGTGCAGGGCCTTGCTGGATGACATTGCATTGCACTGCACTGCAGCACAAGTTGAGCAAAGTTAAAATGTTTTACCGGCTGACCCTTTAGTTTTTTTACTGGAGCCCTCTGCATCCTGCTGTGCCAACCAAATGGTCCCAGTGAAATTAATGAGGGGGCTGTGTTGGTTTTTTTTATGCAGTGCTGAACATGGCCTTACTCTGAAGCAGCTGCTGGCACCCACTACACCCGCAAATCCAATTTATAGTTTGCGTATCTGCGTTTCCCCGAGGGTCTGCAATAGTCAGCGTGGCATAAATTTTGTCATCTCCTTATGTCATGTCATGTTTTCCTGATTACTTAACATTTGCTAGCAATGTCACATTTCAAATCAATGTCCTGCTATGAAACGGGGTACAAAAGCAGCAAATAACTCACAATTTACCTGTTCAAAAGTTTCAAAACTACTCCACACATACAACTGGAGTTCCTCACATCACTAAGGCTTTGTTCAGACTGCAGGCAAGTCAGATTTGTTTCTCAAATCAGATCTTTAAGACAGACTGTCTGCACTGTTATTTGCAAGTGATCAGCATGGCATCTGCATGGGTTGCTGTGGTAACAATGTAGGTGTCAGTAACTATGTATGCTGATGACATGGCTTCCCAATGCGGAAGTATGAGAAATGGAGATCCATCATCCCAAATATTGCAAATATAAAAACTTTCATGGATCAAATATTCATAATAGAAAGAGTCATTATTGTCCTTGTTTGCAGTTTGAGGTATCCTGTCAACAGTTCACAGACATCCCTTTTATAATGTTGGTCTATGGGAAATATGCTTTTTGTGCCACAGGGGAATTTTTCGCTGCATTGCTGCAAATGGCCACTGGGAAAAATTGGCTGCAAATCTGAGCTGTGGCACAGTGTCCAGCTCTTAAAATACATCCATGTTAGCAGTGTGGATTCTGCTCAGTCACTCTGATGCACTTCTGTTACTCTGGATTTGATGTCGTCGTTGTGTGTCGTGTTATAAGTGACGCAAAAGACACTTTGAAATTTGAGTGGCCAGAGCGTCCAGACTGAGACACATCTGTAGAAAAGAGATTGGAATCGCATCTCAAACCACCTCCAAATATGGCTTGGATACAATTTGCAAAAATTGCATTTCATGTGTTTTTTTTGCTGTCCAGACTTCCTGAAAACAATCTGGATACAATCTGGATATGCAAAAAAACGGATTTGGGCTGACAGTCTGAACAAGGCCTAACGGAGCAGATCAACTGATTATGTTGCTCACTTGGTGGGGAAAACAATCTGCAGCAATAACGCAGGAAGGCTGCAGGGCTGTCTGTAGCTGTGACTATACACTGTGAGATGAAGGGAGTAAAAAATCTCTCTGCTGTGTCGATGAGCGCCAAAGGTTAAATATGGTGGGGGTGGGGGTGTGTGTGTGTGTGTGTATGGGGGAGACTAGCATCCACCTCATGAATTATAATGTAAGCTGTCAGAGTGAGTGTGTCTTCAGGATGGTAAGTGGCCAGTTCATGTCAGGACAAGACAGCTTGGTCCTTGATTACAATCCTGCCTGTTAGCAGCCACAGCCACACACACACTACGCATGCATGAGTTTATCCTGACCACCTACTAGAAACCAGGGTGTGGCAGATCCCACCTTCAACTCATCATGTCCTATTAATTCACATCACACCAACAGACAGTGTGTATAAAGAGGGATGACGATCATGAAATAAAAATCACCGCAACCATATAAACCATATAAATATTCTGCAACAACTTCACACACTGTCACACTGTAAATATCAGGACACTAATAACACATTTATCTACACCCTCCTCCGTCCTGTCCGTCCTAGATGTTCTCTTTCTAGACCTGTGTGTTTGTGTGTTTTAATCATGCTCGGCTGCACCTCTGTGCTGTGAGGTAGCTGTGCCTATGTCTTGTCTGCGAATAGCAAGCGACAGTCAGTACCAAACCAGAGCGGAGAGAGAGCCCCAAACAGGCGGCATGGTGGGGGGAGGTGAGAGAGGGAGAAGGAGAGCACCCCGGGTTCTTTCCATGGTGCTGGGCAAGATGTGAAGGTCATGTCGCTAAGCATCAGATCAGCTGGGCTGCTGGCCTGGGTGGGGTGCGTTTGTGTGTTTCTGGAAGACTGGTATCATGAAAAGCTCTCGAGGTATCTCAAGGTTTCTTTGTTCCATTCTGTTTGGCTAGTTGAACCCTGCAGGTTAAAGAATAAAGAGACAAGTTTTCATAGGATCACGGTTTTCAATTTCTGCCATCCCGAGGCATCTGTTTTAATGTTATTCCAAAGGTGTTCCATAAATGCCCCCCATGTATGTTGTCTGCACATTGTATTACTTACAAATTCCAAATTATTTAATGTAGATGGTCCATATCTGCGATTTTTGAAGCATTTAAAAACAGAGCTCTTAATCATTTCTTATCTATTGAAAGAGATCATTTACACAGATAATAACAGTAATAATCATGTTGAATTGCCATTTAGATTTCACTTCATCATTTGGCTAAAAATCAGAGATGTTGGCAGCAATTCAGATGGCTGGTACCAAGCTAGCATACTTGGTTTTCCATATTTTCTTTGATAAACCCCACGGGAGAAATTCAAATAATCTATGTCTTAATTCCTGAAAGCTTTTCATCTGACAGCAGCAAAATGAAGTACAATGCAAGACAGCATGGTGAAATCACATTACAGCAACTTGAGAAACAGTTATATTGACTAGAACGGATCATATTGTACCTACAAAAGGCTCTATTGTGAGTCACAGAATAAGAAAAACAAGGATGAGGAAAAGAAAACACGATTGACTGCAAATAAAACAGGATCCCTTCTACATTTGGCAGTTGAGGCTACCTTGATACCTCAACTCTTTTCATAAAAGTTCCCTCGGAGTGCGAGGTGAACATTTGTATTTGTGTGCGTGCATCTGGAGGTGTGTGTGTGAGACTGAACTTGTCAGTGAATCATCAAGTCTCCTCTCTACCAGTTCAATAAATAACCATTCCCAAAAATGCCCGCTTTACTCACAGGTCAATTTCCCCTGCGGTCTGACAGAGAGGACTCCCCAGGGAGAAGCGAATGAGTCAAGGCGCACAGGCTGCTTTCCAATACACAGACTGGAGCTGCAGAGGAACCAGTGCCGTGTGACTCATCATTCACCCAAATATTCCTCCATCTTACCTAAGATCTGCCTGCTGCTGCGACCCTCTGTTTGAAAAATGTTTCGTCTCCCAAAAATCCCTATTTTTGTTTAAGGCAAGCACTTACAATTCTATTTATTATACAGTAATGCATCATGGGTGATATGTACATTTGTATAACTTTGCATTACTCATGCACTGTACATAATGTATAAATACATTTAAAATACTGTGAATGCTCAGTTGTGCACCAAACTTTGTGGAAAAGGTGACATTAAGAAACTCTCTAGTCTTACCTGCAGCTGATAAGCTCGTATTGATTTACAGTGGATTCCCTCCAAACATGTCAGTACTTATTGCTGAAAGATGCAGCTGCTGATAAGATAATTGAAGGGAGAGGTTCACCGACTGTTCTACATCATGTATTTATGTTGGTGAAAGAAAGGTCACAGAGGGAATGAGAATACATCCTGTAGCGTTGTGTGCCATACCATCTAACAGGTGACGACAGGTGTAGGTGGTAGCAGGCTGACGGCAGTAAAACACAACTGGGGTCACGTGGAGGTCGGGGTCCTAACACTCTCACGGAGATCACTGCCTGACCAGTACAAGTCATCCCCCCCCCCCCCCCCCACACACACACAAACTAGATAGAGAGTAGCTCATTGAAATTTTCCCTGATGTCAGAGTGAAACATCTCATAAAGGTGAATGAGTGTATTCCTGGTGTGTGAGATATACTCTCCTATTACAGCAAAGCTGAAATAGCTCAGCATATTAATAAACTTATTTATATGTTCTACTTAACTATCATTCACAAACATGCGCACAACATATTCTCATTTCAAATCTGCAAAGAGAAAATGAAAATGAATATTAAATCATGTGTGCAGGATAGAAATGACCAGAAAATGAGGGAAGATTGAGACTTGATTGTGATTGAAGTCCTTGTATCTTTAATACTATCAATCAACATTTCAGCACATATTGTCTTCTGCAGGATAAAAGCTGGTAATAATGTGACTGACATATATAACATATAGCAGAGGTGATTCAAATCAACAAGCTCACAGAGCAATCAACATGAATATAGAATTAGCATCTATAGAGAAGTCATTCATTAACAGGCCTCCAACATCAACATGTTCACACTGTTGGAACCATCTACCTGTAAGCAAGCGTCTCAGTGGATTAAGGATGCATTTTTCCCTTAGTTCTTCATCAATTTCCTTCTCTCAACTATCTAAACCTTCTCACAAGTATATGTATATACAGTATATATCACTGGGACTTTATCCATTTGTGCAGTCAGCTTTTATATACTGTATGTATCTGTCTATGGTATCCACAGCACTTCAAACTTGGTGGCAGCACAGTCAGCCGGGCCGTGTAAAAACACAGCTGGGAGACGTGTCTCTGTGGCTTTGTCCAAGCAGAAAGCTTCATCTGCCTTTCAGGGCAGCGCAGAGGGAGTGATGTTCACACATTAGTGTGTGACCTCCGCTGGTTGACAATGTGAGATCGAGCCACAGGCTGCAGGGAAAACGTGTTGCATTTGGATCGGAGCTCTAGCACAAAGGTATACACACACACACACACACACACACACACACACACACACACACACACACGGTTTTCAGAGTGCTAGAAAACACAAATGTGCACTCTTGCACACACGCGCAAATGCCCAAACACACACAAACATTTTTGACACCTGCTTTCAAAGCCCCTAAAAATCACACAAGTGCACGGACACACGTATGAGCATGCGCAAATACACACACAGATAATGTGTCTTGATAACATTATGGATGGATGAGTGAGCAGCTCCATAGAACAGTGATTACTGGCTGCTGTGTGTGAAAGGAAATAGATTAGTCACTGTCTCAGCTCTCTCCCCTTTAATAACACAACATATAAACACTCCTTCATGCTGTCTGAGTGGAAAAAATAAACTCAAAATTCAATGTTAGGCTCCAAGGAAACTGCTTTTAATAGAGAGTGTAGCATAAAAGTGCAAATAATATGAATTACTCTGATATCCTCTTCATCATCATAAATGCATCTGTTTTAGTTTATAAAAACAAACAGAAAAAACATGTTTGAAAAAAAAAAGTAAGACTGAAAATCATCAAGGCTATTATTATAGTCACATTTATGTCACCTGTTCTTTTGTGCATCTTCCTCAAAACGTCTCACAAGCCTGCTGTGAATGTGTCCTGAAAGAATAATTTTACAGAAAGTGTTTTTTAAAAAAAAAAAAAGTAAAGAAAATAGACTGCAGCAGCTTTGCCGTTGTCCTTGAAAGACACAAAATGCTAGGAGAGGAGAGGTTGAATGGAAAAATGGACCTTCCTTTGTGTGCACTTCAGGTGTTAGTGCTGCTCTCTCCCATCACAGGTGCATTCTGGGCAGATGGGAGATGAACCCTGACCTCGAGCAATTCTTATAAAATCTATTTTTTCTTCTTCGCAGAGATACACAGGCAGATAGGCGGACACATGGACAGACAGATGATGGGCAGAAAAAATAGCAGCGGTTAGTGACAGCAGTCCAGCTGTTTCCCCTGATTAATACTGTATAAACAGCACCATTTTTCAATTCAGAAAACCATTGTCACACAAGCCGAGAACAATCAGATTAACTGATTTGTTGATGGAAGGAGTTATAATCCCTAAATGGGTGATGGTGAAGTTGGTAATGACATTGACATTATTTTCCCTCACTATCGACACAACAGCATGATGCTGATGAGCGTGACGCCTCACCTAATCCCACTCGAGCACTGAAGACAAGTCGTCTGACAGCCGACATGCGCACGCACGCAGAGGTGTTGGAGAGACAGCAGCAACAAAGGGTCTTGTTTATTAACAGAGCTTGTGAGGCGACAAATGAAGCATGAAATGAGTATCTCGCACGCAACACAGACATACCAGGTATTGTATGGCGAGGGCATGGAGAGAAAGAGGGAGACCAACCTGTGTTACGTCAAGAAAACGCTCACAAACATACAGATAAAAAGAATCAATTTCATGGGTCGTGATGGTAAACAGTGTGTAGAGGCATCTGTACAACAGATTGTGTGACCCAGTTTATACAGGCTGCGTGCTGGTGTGTGCGCCAATCAGTTAGTCCTCGGGTTAAAGCTGCAACCTTTACTGCAAATCACTAATTCGTGATACAAAGAAATAATGAAAAATGTGCTGTTGTTTTTGGAGGATAATGCAGACCATCCTTTCACATTGCATCTTAACCAGGGCCTATGAAAGATTTTTCATTAGTTTTCAGTGAAACAGGGTTAAAGTCTGAGGTGGCATCCTGTGACAGTAGGTCACCTGGCCTGTCTTAGTGTCCATGAGCAAGAAACTGAGATTAGGGCACCGAAACCTGTGTTGATCTCCTTATGAAGTGAAAAAAAGAACCTCCCTTACGGGATCAACAGTGTCACAGAGCAAGTCTTTGCTGTGCTGCAATGAAATGGTTGGTAGAGGGGTGTGACACAGGGACAGAGGACTCTGAGTGTAATGCTGCCATCTATAGGTAGAAGAAGGCTCCACTGATACCTCTGCAGACAACACGCTCTCTCCTTCCTCTCATACGTGAGCATATGTCAAAATCAGTCTCCTGCCTACACCACAACCCTGTCAACCTGATCCCACATGTAATATGGAGTTACATACACACACAGCTCATTAAAAAACTTAAATGTCCACACTGCAGCTTATCACCCCCCCCTTCCCTAACAAAAGTTGACCATACATGACCTCCAGGCCACTGCTGATTGGCATTTAGTTGCCCTGTTGGCACTGGCCAGCCTCTCACCTGGCAGACTCCCTGCCAGCAGGTAAAAAAGCAGAGGGCATCATTCAGAGGTCCCTCACCCTGTCACTTATCTGCTGCTACTACTACTACTACACATACACACACACTTCCTGCCTTCAGAGGAGTGAACGTACACACAGTATCCACAAACTCATGTGAACTCACAGACATCACGTCTCATCTGGCTCCGTACATGAAAGCAGCTGAATATTAATTTCCCTTTGCTGTCAAAACTAGCCAGGTTTGATGGATATAGCCGACATGCCTATCGTAAAGATAAAAATGGAAGAGCGCTTACTGTACAACAGAACAATGCAAGGGAGGTCTGGAGAAGACTGAAAACAATCTCAGGACATAGCAAAGGCAGTAGGAGGGGCCCAGAACCTGGAGACCTGGAATGGGCAAATGAACTGAATCTGTTTTTTGACAGATTCGGTTCTGGCCCCGCTCCCTCCCCCACCCACCAGAGTACAGACCAGTCGGCGTCCCAATCACACCCTCTCTGGCTAATACACTCCTCCTCACACCAATCCACTCCACTCCATTCTACACTCAAGGAAATTGAAAACCCCTCCCCCTGTCTTCCTCAACTGGGGCCAGCCCCACTTCAGTCTCTCCCTAACAGCCGACCAGGTGAGGAAGGAACTCAGGAAGGTCAAGGAAAGAAAGGCTACAGGTCCAGATGGCACCAGATCCAGACTGCTCAAGGACTGTGCAGACCAACTATGTAAGGCGGTTCTGCACATTTTCAATCTGAGCCTTAGTCTGGAGAAAGTCCCAGCCCTGTGGAAAATTTCCTGTGTGGTTCCAGTACCGAAGACTGTACACCCCAGGGGGCCCAACCACTTCAGACTGGTGGCCTTAACTTCTCACCTGATGAAGAACATGGAAAGGATCATACTCATCCACCTCTGACCCCCGGTGAGTTCAAAGCTGTACTCCCTGCAATTCACCTATCAACCAGGTATTGGGGTGGATGACGCAGTCATCAACCTACTGCACAGATCCCTCTCACACCTGTGAGGGTCATGTTTTTTGACTTTTCCAGTGCCTTCAATACTACTCTCCTTTTCTGTTCACCCTGTACACATCGGACTTCAGATATAACATGGGTAACTGTCACCTCCAGAAGTTTGCTGATGATACAGCCATCACTGGATACATATCAGAACGGAATGAGCAGGAGTACAGGGAGGTCATCAAGGACTCGACTCGACTGGAGTGAGCTCAATCATCTTCATTTAAATGCAAGCAAAAGAAGATGGCGTGTATTCTGGGGCATCTTCCACAGGAAGATGCCCCAGAATACACCGGTGAACATCCAAGGATGGGATATTGAGATGGTGAGAGTGTACAAATATCTGGGTGTTGACCTCAACAGTAAACTGGGCTGGTCAGACAACACGGATGCCCTGTACAAAAAGGGCCAAAGTCCAAAGTTTCCAATAACTGAGGAGACTAAGGCTTTTGGAGTATGCATGACACTGTTAAGAACATTTTAAGACACTGGTGGCATCAGCGATTGTTTATGCAGTGGTCTGCTGGGGATTTGGAAGCACGGAGAGGGACAGGGAAAGACTGAATAAACTCTTCAAGATGGCTAGCTCTGTCTTGGACTGTCCTCTAGATTCCATGGAGGAGGTGGGTGAGAGGAGGATGATAGCCAAGCTGTCGTCAATCCTTGACAACACCTCCCATCCCCAGCATGAGACCATGGGGGCCTTAAGCAGCTCCTTCAGCAACAGACTACACCCGCAGTGTAAGACGGAGCACTACTGTGGGTCCTTCATCCCGACGGCAGTCAGACTGGTAGCATTCTGTAACATTGATGTTGTCTCTGTCATCACCCACCACTTGTAACATAGCAGCTACTTAGCACAATATATCTCAGTCAATATATTGTATCCATTCATTTTTCATTTATCTAACAGCATATTTATTGTCTTTTACTTATCATCATATTCATGTGATAGGTATGTATAGTGTAGATGTGTATATACTGTGCTTAGTTTTTTTACTTAGTTTTTATTCATCTTTTATCTTATTTATCTTATTTTTCTTCTAATTTTGAGCTGCTGTAACATGTGAATTTCCCCTCAATTAAGTTCATTCATTCATTCATTCATTCATTCATTCATTCATTCATTCATCATCAGAGTTGAATTAATCACAGTGTGGCTGATGTACATCATGTAGCGGGTAGAGAAAGCCTTTCTGGAGAATGACTGATAGCTAAAGTGAAGGCAGCTAACTGGAAGTTTAAGGTAAAATCACACTGTCAGTGGGGAAGGAAATTGGCTGTGTTTAATTTATGCTCTCTGGATGATTCCTGGCTGAAGTTACAAGATGAGAGTCGGCATATATACAGTTTTTTTTGTTTCTTACGGAATATTAGTCACAAACAAGGAGTGGAAAAACAAAGCAGCAGGCTTGAAAGGAAATTTGAAAATGATTTGATGTATTAAAATCAAATATTCTTTTTAGAGCTTTCATGCTGTGCTGGTCTGTACCACATCATTTTACTGCTGCGACTGCCAGTGAGCCATCTTCAAGAGAAATTCACCATGTAACTACGCTTTTGTCCAAGTGATACAAAAGCTGCCCCTGGTTAATCAAAGCTTCTGTTGACACAGGAAGTCTATGGGAGGACACCATGACAGAGGGGTTCAGTGTGTATCTGTGTGTGTGTGTGTGTGTGTGGAAGGGTGATCCACTTGTACTCACACTGCCTCTCTTTTCTTTGTGTGACAGACAAAGCCGATAGCACCCCGTCTATCTGGAAAGATAGGATCATTATATAAACAGCACCCTGACATTATTGACACTACGTTTGTGTGTGTGTGTGCGTGACTGACAGAGAGAGAGAGTACGGAGAAGGAAAAGTGAATGTGTGTTAGAAGTAAGTGCCTGCAGAGTCAGTATGCTTCAAACGATGTGCCTGTCCACCATGTGATTGTTGACAATAAGAAAAATATAAAAAATTGCCAGTCTTATTTAAGTATATATGAAAGAACTAAGAAGTTTAGGATCGTCATGGATACATTATACTTGGCCACTGTTTACAATCTGTCTGTTTTAGCTTGAACACACCCACGTCACAAATTCAAAAAATGCATTCTTTCAACTTGTAGTTGGGGGCGATGGAGTGTCCCAGGCTACGTGTATGCGATTTTTAGGGTTTAAGTAGACAAAACTGGATTTTCTCTGGAAAAAGAAAAGGAACCTTTGTTGCAATGAACACTACAAAATGGGACCAGTATCAATAATCAGTGTAGAGAGCGACAGTGTAATTTCCTATCTAAGAAAAGTGGATTTAGTGTTAAGTTACTCTTAAAAAACCAAACCATACATTTACTGCACCTATATTTCAATGTAACCACAGAGACTCTCTTATACCTGTTGCTTCATTCCCAAGGGTAGTGGTAGCGACTCTTGCTGGCATAATGTCACAATATCACACCTTGCCAGGAGCCGGTAGCATGATTGTCAATGGCAGCAAAATCCTTCTTCTCCGGAAAAGCTGCTCTCAAATCCTGTGCACAGCCTGGCAATAAAGAACCAAAGAAATGTAGAATCCATGTTAGCCCCTACTGCTGGTGCAAGGGCAGATTCTAGGCCCTAAATACAGAATAATGAGGCATTAAAGTCTGGGGCTGAGGAGGGTAATAAGAATGAAAGAGGGAGGGGGGTTGTGAGGAGGGTATGACGGGAAAAGGGACAATAGTTTCCTGAGGAAAGAAAGAGTGAGGGAAAGAACGAGGGGGGAGAAGGAGAGATAAGACTGGTGGCTTATCCTAGTTACTGGGGACGGATTAAGTGATGTGCCACTTTGGTTTGGTGAATATGTGTGCGCGCGCACACACACACACACACAAACAAACAGTCCTGCTCAGTCTCTAAGATGTTTGCACACCCTTTCTCTCATTCGATCACCCTCTGAGAGACACACACATCCAGGCATGTGCTGAGAGGGGTTAAGGAGCTGCGTTGCCCTCTGAGCCAGTCTTACTGGGCTGTAATGACTTTAGAGGATGTCGGATTCTTTTTATCCACCAGTGTAATATAATAAAGCAGAAAGGAGGGAGCTATCTTCTTCAAGCTGCCTCCATAGGCCTCAGTGGACTGTCTCTCCCTCTCCTCTTCTCTCTACCTTCCTCACTTCACCCATCCCTGTCTCACTCTCTGCCCCCTGCTCCCAGATTAAAGGCTGTGTCCTTGATGACTTTGACCTCTTTCATTCGTTCTCTTTCCTTACTCTCTGTCTTCATTGTGGTGTTTGGTTTGTTGAGCCCTCTGCTCTCCTTTTTTGTTCCTTTTTTTTTTTTCCAGGGCTCCTCTCCTCTTCTGGTGTCAGCCATGACAGTGTAGGGTGCTTGCACTGCCCCACCCTCAGTCACGTGCTGTGACAGCCTGAGTTTCATTCCAGACACTTGGGTCAGGTCCCCCGCTGCTTCATGGCCCTTTGGTTATCTCTACACTCTCCGAAGTCCTACCACCCTTTGTATTCCTTCTTTCTGTCTGTCTTTGTCTGTGGGTGCTGGATGAAACAACACCCTGGGGGTCAAATGGAGACAGCATACTCAGTGTTGCTAAGATCAAGTACAAAGTCATTTAAGTACATGTAATCCTAGTTCACGAAACATTATAAAACTTAAATTATTTTTATTTAATTTTGTCTTTTCCACAACAGGATCTTAACGACTGATAACCTGAAGCTTCCCAGGACTCATCTTTTAAGAAACTGTAAGGTTTTGGTGCTAGATGGTGTTTTAACAACTGTGACGTTTCAGATGTTCTGTAAACAAGTGCAGTTTGTCGCATAACTTTTATGTGATCCAGCGCTGATCAAGTCTTCAAGATAAAGGTGTCACAAACTACACACACACGTAAAATAACATAAAAACATATTTCCCCCCTTCATTAGCAGTGTCTAATCATACTTGTTTGGTTTGATTTGACAAGTCTCGAGATTTTCACACTTTCACACATGTAACACAGATCTCCTTCTTACCCACCTCTCACTCCCTTCCTGTTTCCTCCTCCTCCTCCTCTTCCTCTATTTAGGCTGAGGCTCCATCCATCCCACCAGTTCAGCGAGCTGTGCGTGTTTATGTGTATGGTGGTGCTGGTGATGGTGGTGGGGGGTCTAATTCAATTCACCAGCAGCCAGTTCCAGTTCACATTAACACAGTTTAATAAAAGACTATTCAATTAGCTCAAGAGCTGCGTGTGAGTGTGTGCTGCGTGCAGAAACAGAACGGTGACTGTCATTGATGGAGCCACACACTCCAATTAGGCTCACTGTCGACTTCTCACATATACGATGCCAAGTTGGCTGAGGGAAAGAGAAGAAAAAGGGGAGAGCGAAACAGCGAGGGAGAGAGAAAAGTGCAGGGCAAAAGACTCCAGCAGCGGGTGAACTCAAGAAAGAAGTAGGTACGTGTATGTGTGTCTGACTGCACGTGAATTCTACAAGTGTTTAATTTTACTTGAATTGATCCCCATTAAATCTTTACAAAGGGCAGCAGTTTGTCAAAGTCTGACACCACCGCTCACTTGCCGACACTTCTTCAGCCGGATGAGAACGAACAGCCGACAAACGGCGTTCAAATACCGAACAAAGGAGACAGTGCCGAGCTGCTAAAACATATAACATTAGGCTCTGTGGCTGACTGTCAAAGCTGTCTCTAGCGCGAGCTACAGGATGTCTGAGAGGTCTCTGGCAAGAACTCCGACAATCGCTTTTTCAGACAAACACCTGCACTTAAACGGTAGGAAAAGAGCAAGACAATTACTGTGTGTTGGCTGGGGAGCGAACATTACGGTTAGAACCCCCTCAACAATACACACACGTACACACACCCCTTTGTTTTATGCACATTTCCTGCAAACTGTTGTAGTCAACTGGGCCCAGTAATTGTCAAGGACTGGAAATCAATAGTGGCGCATTGTGAGGCGTGAGCAGCCATCTTCTAACCTCGCACCATGCAGCTGTCTCCCCCAATCAAAGCCGGGCCGGTTACCACGGCAACCTCAATCCCATGTCTTTCACAGTAATAAGGCGGGAAAAGAAAGGCACGGCACTGAAGGTGCAGGGTTGAAATGGAGCAGGAGGAGGAGGAGGAGGAGGAGGAGGAGAAGGGAGTGAAAATAGAGAATTTTGTTAAAAAATATAAAATATAAATGACTGGAGCTGAGAGTTTCAGCAGTGACGCATGTTTGCGACGAGACTCATTCAGATCGAACAAACCTCGGCTTCCTTAAAAAAAAACAACCAAACCTTCCATCAAGATTGTGTTTATCTAATTTCACCGCCAAACTGCATTCAAAACATCTCATAAAGCTCAGCCTTCCATTTTTTTCACCCATTGTGCTCTCTTATCCTTATATTGGTGAAATATCCCTGATATTTTTGTAATTCAGCCAATTTAATTAAAGGGTGTGGGTTTCTAATAAAAGCCAAATGGCAGATAGCATTGCCTGGGCTTTTCAGGAGCTTGTTTAATCAGAGAATTGCTGAATGGGAGAAGGCAATAACAGAGTGAATAGAGGCTGGTATTTGTAAAGAAATGTCAGGGAAGGGATATGAGAGTCACTGGCTGAAACCTCTAATATGGTGCTGGCTTTAATATAGGTAATATGTGCATCATGTACTGTTGGGTTAGAGCTGCCTAATCCTTGGAGAGGAAGTGGTGTTTGTAGTTAGAGGTATTCACTGACTCACACACAATTGGACTGACAGACTGATAAGATGCACACATGCACACCCTCCTGAATCCATTTCTTCATCGTTTCATTGGTCTCAGTATTTCACTTTACTCAATTTCCATGATAGAGAATATATTGTATGGATTGGTCAATGGTGCTGTGCGTGTTATGTCGTGATCGATGCCATGGTGGCAAGCCGGAGTCAAACTGTGATCAATAGATCACTCCTCACAGCTATCATTAACAAATACACTCTACTACCACTCACATTGACTGCCACTTGTGTGAATGTACGTTTATATCCAGGAACAAGTATGTGGGCATATTATAAGTCCATTTATATTCTCTGTGTGTCTGCTGTGTGACTGTGTGCAGTATGTGTGTATGTCTGTGTGCGATAACAAGCCTCTGTCATTCCGAGGGTGGCCAACCATGTCCATATATAAGTGGAAATGCATCTTAACTGAGTCGCTCTCTTTCAAACACACACACACACACACACACACACACACACACAGAGGGAGAGGGTTAAGTGTGTGAGTACCGGTAGTGCTGTGAGCTGTAGCTCTGTGTGCTGACCTTCAGGGTTATCTGGAAGGTTCCTCCACACCTTGCTGCTAGCGCCAACCCCTGCTGTCGCCATGGTAACACAGCTAGCAGGGACAATATGTGGCCTGTCCGGTGTGTTGCTCACGTGCATGCGTCCACGCAAGCACCTTTACGTGACGACATGTATGTACACGGGTTCACTATAGTGGAAAAACACGTGAAACAGACAGATGCACACATACACGCACATATTAATACATGCTCAATTCACTATTCATCTGTCCTCCACTTCATTTATCCCTCATTTCCTTCACTCTCCTTTCCCTTCTTTCTCTTAATGAAACCATGAGCACGGCACACAATCAAGCCCCTGGGCCTGCACAGCATTGTCAGAAGGGTGCACGCGACCCCATTTTCAGTAGTGGAAGCATTATTAGCGTGTCGTGACAAGAGACCGCCATCCACCACCATATAAGACGCACACACAAGACACAAAGACACACAACCTGCAGTCTCATCACCACCGGATCACTGGGATTTATTTCAGCGACGGCAGGGGTGTGCCTGCGCAACTTGACAATAAATCAACACATCATACACTCTGGAGTGACAAGTCAAGATAATACACTCAAAAACCAAGAAAGATGGTAAGTGGAAAAGAGGGGTGGGGGTGGGGGGGGTGTTTTTCAGTGACGGTGGCTAAATAAATGGATGGATGGACAGGAGAAGGACAGAGGAAGGCAAAAAATGGACGGATTCGACATGCTCTCTCTCCTTCCTCTCTACTTCTTCTCTTCCTGCTCTGCTTTCTTTGGGTTTCTCAGCCGTGGTTCTTCAGTGAGCTCTGAAAGAGAGGGACAGACACAGGAAGGGGGGGGAGGGGGAATAAAAGAAAAGAGACAGTCAAATCAAAAAATTGACATTACTAGAACTCAAGGGGAAACTTGCAAAAAAATCAGGATGCATCATGGGAAATCCGCTGCCTCACACAAAAACACAACAGCCACAGAGTGAGGTTGCAAATTACCAAACAATGCACAGCAAATATCAATTCTACATATCTAGATTTCACAGAGGGAGCTGAGCCCATCTCTTATTTTCCTCAAACACAGTATACAGAGTATTTTCTACTACATGTAAAGCAAATATTTCTCTGCTAACTAGCAATTCAGGACACACTAGCATGGTCTTAGCTTACAGGCTACATTCATTACTGTCTTTGATTGACTGTACAGCTGGCTGTCTAGCTACATCATCATCTGTGTATAAATTAATGAATGATATGCATTCGGTTAAGTATTGTGGCTTACTGTTAGATGACAGTATGTGGAAAGATGCAGAAAATGTTTGGAGTTGATACTCAACAATGCAGACTCCTCTATTTGCATTCCAAGTTTAATATCTGTTTAATATTATTAAATTACAATTATGTAACCGACATACAGTACATGTCTAGTCTAAAAACACAGAAGAATAGAGAAAGGAAGGAACATTCTGATTCAAACTAAATTTATTTTTGGTATTGAAGAAAAACATCACAAAAACATGTTCAGTTTGTACCAAGGTACTGAGCAGATAATTCCAGGCCTCCTTAAGGGTCTCTCTCTAACTGCAGAAGCTGATTCTCTTGGCTCATTTGTGAGACACTTATCAAAGAAAAAAAAAACAATTTGATTTGAAATGAGTAGCACAAGACTTGTATTTGATCAACTGATCAATCAACATGTTCCCTCCTTAACTGTAAGAAAACCTACATGATGGATACACACTGAAGCACACAAAGGAGCTGTAGCCTTGTAGCCTGTTTTGTGTGTTGACTGTTGCTCTTGTTATAGAAAGTCTGAACTCGGTCCTGAAAGTGTTTGGCCTGTAGTTATTACAGCTGGTGTTAAACTGCATGTGGCAACACACAAAAAAAGACAAGCACTAAAGGATAGGATACACACACACAAACACACACATGTTCAAATTCTAATTCAGTGATTCTGCGCAGGTGGTCCGCAGTGGTTTATTGGTACAATAGACCTACACTTAAGATATTTTGGGCCCACTCATGACATGGCCAGAGTATTTTTCCATGGAAGAGCAACAATTGCAACAGACTCTAATCATTCAAACAAACTCCTCTGCCTGAGAAAAAACTCTAAAACTTTGAGTAAGGCACTTAAACCGCAGTTCTTCTGCATAAACCACAGCATGACTGAGTTATTTCAGTGCTTTTCAGTTACTTGCTTTTATTCTATTCCTTCAATCTACCTTAAAAATTCAAGAGAGTGTTACTGTCTTTGCTTGCTTAGTGGGACTCTGCACTGTTGCCATAGCACTAATACTGAAGTGACAGCACCAGACGAGGCAGACTACACAGACCACAGTACAGATGTAGAGAGGACGAAAGGTTGTAGTTATAGAGGCTGAAGGAAAAGAGAAGAAAGAGCCTTATTCAATGTATCAGTCCACACAAAATATGAAAGAACTGTAGAGTGGAGGAGCTGAAGTTGTGTGTGAGAGGTTTGTATTTGATTTGATTGGATTTTTTTTATTTTATTTTAAGCATTTTGTATATGCACCTTCACTGCCACCTTGCCTGTCTTGTTAAGTCTGCTGCAAATCAATTGCCTCTAAAAAGTGAAACAAAACCGAACTTGGGTGTTTACAAAGGTGTTCAAATACGGTGTTAAAAACAGCAAAATGGTGTTTCATTAGTGTAAGACATTTCCTTGCCGCCATCTTGGAGTACTACAAATGCGTCCCCCCTCCAAAAAAGCACACTATGAATTGTGGCACCAGGCAATAGCTTGGCCTGATGTCTAATTAGACAACTTGGTTTTGTCATTTCTTACACTTTAATACCAGATGAAAAAATGAATTTCCAAAACAAAAGAATTTCATGTAAAAACAGAAAAATATTCTTAATTGACAATTGTACAGCTGTGTTATAAGATTCATTCCCACTCATTCCATCATAATAATTATGTTGAAACAAAACTCTCAACAGATTAAAACTGTGACAAAAATAGCCTCTGTAGAGAAGCTATGCAAATTTGAAGTGTGTGCATCAAAACGCTTTTGAAGAGATACTGGAATACTAAAATTAGACAAGATTATTAAGGATTGTTCATGTCAGTTGATGTAGCGTATGAAACACACAATTCTGATTCTGTTTTAGAAAGCCGCCTACTATATGGTACACCTAGACACTTCCTGTGTCAACACACATACAAACACACAGTCACAGAAGGAGACACGGGGCGACCCAGGGTTAGTGAAGCATTAGCTTATGGCTGCTGGGTGGGCTAGTTGGCATGCTAACTACCTTGGCGCTCTGCTGGCAGGCAGATATGCTGGTGGGCAGGTTAGCTGTTCACTTGCCAAGTGCATCCGAGGGCATCGCAGCCTGCGCCATTGAATTGGAGATGAGCGGCAAATGTGACAAGGGGAATTAGCTTTACTGTTCCACTCACGTTCTGAGATATAAAGGGGGGAGAGCGTGTGTCTGCATATGTGCATGAGAACACACTATTTGTTGCTCCCACTGAGTGTGCATGCAATGTGTGTGTGTACGTGCGCGCATTTGTGAGTGTGTGGCGGCAGGGTGTGTTGGTATTGCCGCACTCATATACAGCAGTGTGATGGGACATTATGCCTCATGCATAGTGTATGAAGTAGTTCCTGAATTTCAAACTGACCCCTAGCACCTCCCACAGTACACACAGTTCAATTTGGTGCCCCAGGACCACATTTGGACTGTCGCCATCCACACTTGGATAATTTAAAGACAGGAAAAGCTTTTTATGCACGACACCTTGGGCAGGGAGGGCAGCCAAATGTTCTAGCTCAAGGTCTGCATTGAATTTAAGACGACACTCAGTTACCACTTTATTAGGTACACCCAGCTACAACTGATGCAGCCCTGCAATAAACCTTTCCTTCATTGATTTTATAATGTTCAGTTTTTGTTTAAACTGTTTTAAAGTGGCACTGATCCAACCTTATGGTCATTTTGAAAGTTGATGTTTGTGGTGCTGTTAATAGTATTGTGTTATACTGAGAGATGTTCATAATATTTGTCCCCATTTATATCAGCTGGATGCTGATATTACATTTAGTCATTATATGACGTAATTATATTTTGTGGTCTTTATGTAAAAAATAAAAATGATGTGATTTGTCATTTTTTATGCTTACTGAATCAGTTCACATTAATTTGAACTCATTTTTAGACTTGTCAGTGAAAAAAGTGCAAAAGTACGATGAACAACTTCACTTCATTATCACTGACTCTTACTGAGATGGAACAATGTCTGTTGAAATCTGATTTAATAACACACAAAAACACAGATTCACACACAAATACACACGGCATACAGACACATACAGACAAACACTAGTTTTCTTCCACCTGGCAGTTTCTATCCAATTAGTAAGCAGTGTGAGGAGAAGATAGATTGTTGTGTTCGTTTGGCTAGGAGTCAACTTTGAACGGCGGCAGCATAAAAGCAACAGTGTATACACGCTGGGTATGTTCACACTTCCAGTCATAAGCTAATGGGCAACATACAGACAGCTGAACCACATGTAAGCACACATCTGCACAAGACACTAACTCACATACACACATGCGCACAAACACACTTGACTTGCTCACTTGCCTTTTCTCTGTGAAAAACAAAAATAATAGACAAGTAGAAAATCAATAACTGTCTTCTCTGCTCAGTGCTAACAGCACTCAGTTCTCTCCCTCTCTCTGGAGGGACGGAGACAGTTGCCAGGCAAGACTGTCAATCAGACCCTCGTAGAGTGGCCGTGGCTATGGTTGCTTTATAAACACACAGACATTCACTGATTACACAGTCGGTAAGACAGCCAGACAGTCAATTAGTCAGTCAGTTGAGGAAGCTTCTTAGTCAGTCAGTGGGTTGGTTACATGCACAGGAGCGTCTAAACTGTTCATTCAGTCTGTTTGTATGTTGGTCAGTCAGACTTTTGGTTGCTTGGGTGCATTGACTGACTCGACCATTTGAATAGGTGCATTCAATTGCCAAGTCCGTAAATCATCAGCCAAGTTGAAAATAGAGTGATTATGTTAATTTATTTAATACAGTCACTAACGTAATTTGGTGAACAGTCAGTTGTTAAATGAGCTGGCTATGAAGACCTGTTTTTTTTTGTTTGTTTGTTTGTTTGTTTTTGTTGGAGTGAGCAGACAATCCACAGAGCAGAGAAGAGCAGAGAATTTTCCAGAAGTGTGGAAGTAACCGGAAAACATAAATGTTCAATGTTGTAATTTTGCTACCCTGATTTTTATTGATTTTTTTTTTTGAGTATACATTTACACTGGATTTAAATATCCCCCCCAGACACACTGTTAGACATAAAATACTAAGCATTTAACATTTTAATTTTGTTCATTCAGAGATATATTTCATTTTCAAACTACAAGGAAAGACCTAAAAGTACATCTACACCATGCATGATGTGAGTACAAGTGAGTATTTCATACCCTAACTGTGTGTGGAGTTTCATTTCAATGTTTAATGGGAACCATCTGAGTGTCCCAGCATATATTCCAAATCATTATTTAAAAACAAAGCAAAAAAATATATTTTAAGTGATCCCAACATTCTACTCAACGTCAAATCATCGCCATGTAATAGTACTTGCCTATGAAAGATTATCATGATTTTAACTGACACATTTAGCACTACTGCATACAGACATAAAACTGCCTTACACCCCCTACCCTCAAAGAATTATAATAATAATTTTAAATCTTAGCATACGCATAAACTAAAGATCAATTGAACCCGTTTAAGCGACAATGACCAGCTACCGCATCTAAAAAAAACTGATGATGAAGATAATAATGACCATTCTAACCAGACCTGCAAGACTAAATGAACATCCCAGTCTTCACCTCCCTTTGTCACAATTTTCCCAGACACCATATCTGTACCCAAATGAAGCAAGACACATGACAGTTCAAATCCGGCAGGAGGGAATCGATCACATGTTACAGAGATGGCAGTCAGTGGAGTGTAGCAGCGTGGATGAGATGTTTAACTGGATGCTGATGGAGTGTTATATAGATCTGAGAGAGAGAGAGACTGTTGGAGGACAGGGGACGGTGGGTGGGTGGGGTAATCTTTATGTGGCCTGTGACTTCATGGGGTGGTCCCTCTGGAGATAATGGATGTGAAGGAGAGGTGGGATGGAAGGAGGGAAAGAGATGGAAATACCTGAGCTAGTGTGTGTGTGTGTGTGTGTGTATGTGTGCGCCATATGTATGGTTATATGATATTCACATGTGTATGTCAATATTATATTTTCATGTGTGCTATGAAATTAAGATAAAAATCAAAACTATGAGGAAGGTCATTTAAATAATAACAGTGATTTATAGAATGAAAATGGTAGAGAAAAAATATATACTTTATATTAGTATTGGTATAATTTTACAGCGAGTAGCAATCACACAAAAGCTATAATCAGTGTAGGTGGTATTCTAGTATTCTATAAAGGAGATATCAATAACAGGGATATTATAATGTCTGGATCTTTGTATGTGTGTGGTTGCATGTCTAAAAGTAATGCTTGTGTGTGTGCTGCAGGACCAGATTGCTGCTGAAAAGAGTGGCTCTGTTATCAGATTAGAGTTAGCAGGCAGGCCAAGGCTCACAGTGGGGTTCACCACCTGCTACTACTGATATCTACACACACTCACATAGAGATCATTCTTTTTATTTCCTCTCTGTTATAAAAATAAAAATCAGACATTTTTATTTTGTCTGGTCTTTTTTTTCCTCTCTCCAACAACACTGATTGACAGTGCCTGCTCCTCTCCTCGTTCTTCCTTCCTGCGATACTTTCTGTCACTATGTCATCCCTCCGACTGACAGAACCTCTTCTCTTCTTTTTATTCATCCGCTCTACATGCCTTCCGTCATCCACTCATTTCTGTTGTATCTCTCTCTTACAGTCTTCTATTAACCCTTCCTCACTGACAGGCGCTCCTAAGCCTCCTTCTCCCCCGTTTTTCCTCCCTTTCATCAGTCTCCATCCATTTCCCCATTGACGGGCATCTTCTATTCCTATTTCAGACCCGCTACAAAGACTCATCCCTCGTTTTTTTTCTCTCTTTTGCTGGAAGTGGCAGAATTCCTCCTTTTCCTATCAATCAACTTCTTCACCTGGACAAACTGAACAGATTTGAATAAGACGTCATGATTTTTTTTGTAGCTGGGATTTACTGTGGCTGCAAGACGGGGGAAATAGCAGAGTGAAATAGCCAGCCATTACTAAAGCCGTTCAGTACTTTTTTTATGGGCAATGGAGGTCTAAACAGTTTGTTAGGACTGAATGTTGTCTGAGAGGTGCTTAAGATGCTGCTGGCACCACATTTAGAAATGGATGGCTCCCTGCAAATATGTTTGTGAATCAGTTTGTGGTTAAAAGTGGCCGGTGAGGAAAATGTCATCTGAAATGATTTGAACAAGTTGGGGAATAGCTCTACACAGATACACAAGATGCACAGCTACTGACACACATACACAGATGCACACATGCACAGATATGCAACACACACACACACACACACACACACACACACACACACACACACACACAAACACACAGCGCGACTGATGGAGGTGACATTAAGAGAGAAAACCACAGCACTTAAACACGACAGGATCCATCTGCAAACCCACACACTCCAAACACCTGGCTATTTTCTATCACACACACAAGCACATTATTTTCTTTTTTTAATCCCTTTTTTCTTTGTTCTTTACTTTGTCCTCCATAAGTACAGCTGTAAGGGCCTTAAAAGGAGATGAGAAGAAGGGATGGTAGACACATTTTGCTCTCCACTCTGCATTAGGACTACCATTGATGCATAATGCATTCCCTGTCTCTAAACTCTAATGTTGACCATCATCACTGCATATCTTACCTTATTTTACTAGGATTGCAGCTAACAATTATTTTCATTTTCGACTAATCTATTGATTTATTTTTGAACTGTTTAGACTATAAAATGTCAGAAAATACATTACACATTAATGCACACATCTTCCCAATGGTGGAAAATAGGTTTCTGGTCATTCATCTCACTGGCTGATACCAAGCACTTTAACACTAACAGTGCTTTAGGAAATAATACATTTACATTGTGACAGGACATTTTTAAGCACTGCTGTGGATAAACAATGAGGTTTTTGTTTGCTTTTACTTTGTCACATCATAAGTCATTCCTATGCATATATAATCCTATATCCCATCATTTATAGCAACTCTTTTGTGACTTCTCTTTATTTTCCAATGGTTGTTCCCTCTAGTCCCTGCGTGACTTTTTTTGGCACTATTTTCTGTCTCCCCTTGGTGATTTTCTGTTCAGCTTACACCTTTCATTTTCTTTTGCTAACCTTACACAGGGTCAAGGTTTGTATAGTACAAAATGTTGACATGCGCAACATCATGATCTACAACACTAGTTCTGCTCACACATGTAAACCGGCTGTCACTCAACACTGTCAAGCATGTACGTTACAAGTTGCTTTATGAAAGAATTCTTATGGGATGGCAGGAAACTAAAGTCTCCCTTTCCCTACTGTGAGGAAGTTCAGGCCTCATGTCACGAGTGAGCTAATCATTAACATGCTAATCTATCAGTCGTTCTTTCTACCCTTGATGTCTACTTTCATTGTCAATTTTCACATCAGTCAGGGTAACAACAACTGTGTCATAGTGGTGTAGAATTAACTATGTGGTAAGTTTTGAGGCTGTAGTTGTAGTGTATTGGACTGCAATATATAATAAAAGGTGTTTCTAAATTTTACCATTTGCATGCTATCAGCCCCCTGCCAGGGCCCTCAACACCATACAAGTATATTTCTTACCAGTTGGAAACACTGGTGCCAATTTAAAACTGTAACCACACTGTTGCAGAGCACAGATTTCTGATTATTTTCAAAAATAACACCATATGCCTTTGTACAAATCCACCTGTTCCACACACTATTTGTTACAGCAATGCTCCATGTATTCAGTAATCAAGGCAGAAACAGAGTGGCACTTAACCTAACATCTCAGAGGCCAGCACACGCTCACACACACTTATACATCAGGGTGAAAAAAATACTGCGTTCAGGAGAACGTCGGGTTCAAGAACGTTAAGTATGTGGAGTAAAGTGGCAAGTGTTGCTCCAATACTATTAGCCCCGGCCGATGGTTTTAAAAGTCATAGCAATAGCATTAGCATTCTGCAAATGGTTGGCGCTGTAGCCTTGTGGAGGGTTGTGGAGGAGGGCGGGGGGGGAGATACTTAAAGTAGTAAGTGGTGGTTTAAGAAACGTTTGTTCTTGAATGTGACTTTGAGGACAGCCGTGTTTTGTTTCACCGAGCAGGAGGTTGAAAGAGAGAATAGATGATGAGAGTTAAAGGGTGAGCTCATAAACCATTCTCATGGGTTTACACTCCCGCAAACACACATATGCAAGTGCACAAAAACACATAGAATATAAAAACTCCCAATGACAATGACCATACAGTGACGGTATATAAGATACCATCTAACGTCACACCAAATAGAGACAAACCCCACAAACCTTTGGTGAGCTGACATTTATCCTGCTTACACTCACCACACACACACACACACACACACACACACACATATATGCACACATAAGGTCCCATATACATGACAATGGTCCAACTAGAGACATTGACAGGGGAGGGACAGGGAAGTGATAGCAGGGAGGAGGTGCAAGGCCATATCCTGAAGCAACTGTCGTTAATGGATGGCAGAGGGCAGAATGTGTGAAAAATGTGTGTGTGCATGCATGAATCATAAAACATAAAAGAATTTTTTGAGTGACACATAAGGAAGCCTGTGCCACTGTAGATAGTGAGTTGGGTGAACTTCAAGCGGGAGACAGAAAAAGTGAGATAGATACTCTAGTGATGTTCAGATCAAGACACTGGCAGAAAAAAGACAGATAAGCAGACAGCTGGTTTCACTGGCAGATTGATTGACAAACATAGACAGGCTGACGGAGAGTAACAGATATATACAGTAAAGTCTACATGAATTAACTCTAGAAAGTCACACATGTCAGTGGGAGCTGGGCAGAATGCAGGACTGACCCCAAACTGGACAGTTTGGGACTACTGCAGTGATTCATGCATTGCTGTGTACACAGGATGTATTTATCTTTAAGCGTGGGCTCACAATTTTTCAAGTCTGTCTTAAAATAACAGTAAGGTGCCCATATGAACACTGAAAGAGTTTTTGCTTGATGTAATCATTCCTCCTGTTCATACTGGCTATTAAAAGATCCTCTTAAAATGTGTTTTCAATGTAAGTGATTGAGCCCAAAATCCACATTGTGTCCACACAGTCATTTTGTGCAAAAATGCATTTAAAAGTTGATCTGAAGCTTATATGAGGCTTCAGCAGTCTGAGTTAGTCAAGCGGATATCTGCTACATTTACAGTCTTTTTAGCGTAAAATTCCCTCTTTGTGTTTCCTCAGACAGTGTTTCCCTTTTGAGCTGCGGTGGAAGTGTAGCAACAAAAAGAGGGACTTTGGCACTAAAAAGACTGTAACGTTGAAAGATATCCACTTGATTTGACTAATCTGGATGGCTGAAGCTTCATATTAACTTCAGATAAACTTTTAAATACAATTTTGCACAGAGGGAGACTTGTCGATTTGGCCCCCATCACTTACATTGTAAGTGCGTTATGAAGGGATCTTCTACTGGTCAGTATGAACAGGAGAAAAAAATGTCAATGTTCATTTGGGCACCTGACTATTGTTTTAAGACAGACGTGAAAAACTGTGAATACGTCCTTTACAACTATGGCCTGAATATGACTGGAGAGAACATAGAAAATACTGGAAAACTATGACAGATGCAGAAAGATGGTGTTTGAAAGGCATCTAGCTTGCACAGAGAGAAACAATAGAGAGAAGGATAACTATATTTAAGAAAAGGGTGAACCATAAAGTATCAACTTCAGACAAAGATTAATATTGGGGGGGGGGGGGGATACAGCATTCTCCCTTTAATCACAGGGAAGAATGCGTCTGCTTTAGAAAATCCTTACAGGCACATACAGATAACAAAAGAACAGAGTCTTTAAGCTGTCGGGAGGTTTTCACCCCCAGGCTAAAAGCTTTGCTGTCTGTTGAGTAGTCATGTTATTGTTGCACAAAGCTGAAAAATACTGCATCCAAATGTATGTTCTTTTGTAACTGACTAGCTTTTTCATCTGCACATGAACAGCCAGTTTATTTTGCTTTTTACTTAAAACAACACTGACCTCTTTCCCTCTGTAGAGTCCATCTCAAAAATATTTTGGTATGTTATTGCTGCTCTTAAATTGCAATTACAAAGTTATGAAGGGCATGTATGTCAGCTCTGTGTTTACATAATGGTATTTAAAGAGTTACATGACATATCCACCATGAAACATGTGAAGATATTTGGTTGTTGAGTTCTTTTACCTTCTGATGACACAATCATTAGTTTTTCAGAGCCAACATTTTCCAAAGAAATTTTTCATACTGTCACTCAAGTCGATATTATAGATGAGTTCAAGTCAGGTGAATGTAATTACCTACTTCACAAAAATGATCAAACCTTCTGTTCCACTATTAGAACAAGCACACATGCTCTTTGTTCAGCAAAAGGTAAAACCACCATTATTAACAGTCTAACGAAATGTTTCCTCCAGGGTCTGTAGAACATTATATTTCATAATGAAATATGATCCTGTGCTCTCTCTCTCTGTGACTAAAACTGTAGTGCATATTGCTCCCTTTTGACCCTTAACCACCTGCAGCAATGCTGAAACTTTTCCTAGTTAAACTCTTGTCCAAGTGTGCTGTGCTGCCAAGCTGCTGGCTCTGTCAGATCCATTTATAGACTGGACAGCTGCCTGCGTGTCCAGTGGGGTTTTGGGACTGCCCACTCATTGCTTTTCATTAAGTCTGACGGAGAAGGAGCCTCAGGTGGGAACTCTCCTGGTCTCCCCTCTTTTTTTGACCCAGTCTCAGTCATGCAGGGATTATTCCAAGGTGCTATTTGAGCATACACATTTAAACCCAGCATTACCAAATATTTCCATAAAAACAAAAAAAAATCATAAATCCCAAAAAAGTGACAGCTTTATGGACGCTGGTCTTTAAGTGCTAATTTATCAATTTTATGATATAACAGTTTTTTTTTCTTGTATCTCACTCAGTTTTTTTAAGTGCAGGTGTTACATTTTTCAAGAGGTGGAGTAGATTTCAGACGACAATAACTAATCTCTAGTTATTAAAAGATCTGCACTTTTTTTTTCTTCTCTATCTTCTTTTTCTGTGTGGGTTCTCACTTCCTGCTGCTTTCACTAGTACCATGTGCCTACTATTGCTCCTCCATACATGACCCTGTCCAATCCATGCCGCTTGTGTTAAAGATTAAGCAGAAGACCATAGTATAATATGGATGCAAATAATTATAGCAGCAAGAAGTTTTAAAGTAAAGCCTGACAGAGCCATTGGGAGAGTTTTCAGCTCTGAAACTACAGCTGAATATTAGGACTAGGCCTCCTAAAAGGGCCTTCCTAGGATTTTGTGTGTGATTTGGTGAGCATGTAAGCAGAACATCTTTGAATGAACATGAGAGGGATAGCACCTGCCGTGTTAGCCAAACGTAAGAGCTGACAGAGCTCCATGGCCAGCAGTGCAGATCTGAGCTAATGCACTGGCTAATGCGACAAAGTGTGCAGTGACGGGCAGTGAAAGAGGCTTTAATATGAGAAGAAGGATGCATGGAGGATGGGAACTAGGAAAGGAAGAGATGGATCAACAGTGACAGCAGCAGGAAAGATCCAAGGATGAGCAGATAACACACAAGATGGATGGATAAGTGAGAAAGAAAGGAGTGGTTATATTGGATGGAGGTAGTTTAATTCGACACTTAAATACGAGGCCTTTTACATTTACACATTTATATCTTAAATCTGGGAACATTTATGTGCCCTTTTAAATCTTAGCTTGGGATAGAGCGCTCTTCAGAAGTCTTAAAGGTCAACTTGGAAATCCAACCATTTTTAAAAGACTAGCGCGGGTCACTCTTGAGAAGCAAGATTTCATCGCTGTTAGATTATCCCAATAAAGAAAGGTTAGACAGAAAAGATTTCAGCGATAAAATGCTTCAGATCATGACTTTCCTTTCCAGCCATTTGAAATTTTAAAAAGCCACAACTGTTAGAAATATAGGAATTTCAGATAGAAAAACTATTTTTTAACATATGAATATAGTTCAGAGCTGTCTAACAGTTTGGCCTGCGATACCAGACACAGAACAGTAATTCCTATCCTCCCTTCAAAGGTAACCATAGTGCAGAGTAATGTTTGGGCTGCAGACTAATTTCTGTAAAGGAGTGGACCTCGTTCATCCACATCAGTCAAATCCATCTTCTTCCACCTGGGTAAAAGTTAAACACTTGTCATTTCTCTTCTTCAGAGGAGAGTGTAGGGTGTAAAACTGTTTGGGTTTTCAGCCCTAGTGCCTACAACACTTACAGAGGGATGGGAGGCATGTTGATACGTCTGATTAACAACTGACGATTATCGAATAATGTGTCGATTGTTTCCTTGATTAAACGATTAGTCAGAAAAATGTCAGAGAAACGACGGAAAATGACAAATGTCTTGTTTTGTCCTGACCAACAACCACACACAACCCAAAAGATATTCAGTTTACAATCAGAGAAGACTAAAGAAACCAGAAAATATTCACATTTGAGAAGCTGGAATCACAGAATTTGGACTTTTTTTCTAAAAAAGATGACAAACAATTAATCAACTATAAAAATAGTTGCCAATTATTTTAACAGTTGACAACTAAATGACTAATTGTTGCAGCTCTACGTTCAATACAGACTGACTTTCTTTTTCATTCACTTTCCCTTTTACTTACTTTCCCTCTCCTCAATGTTTTATCTCTGTTTCTTTCTCTGCCTCTCATTCACACTCATTCTGTCAAAGATATGACTGATTTAATTAAACAAATACCTCATGCCGCACAAAGAAGAGAAAAACAACTTGCCTGTATTCTGCGTTACTGTCTATTCTTTAGTTTAAAACATAAACACTCACAATCTCAACTTATACAACACACGCTCACAAAACAAAACCAAACTCATGTACAGCACAAGCACATATGCATAGCTTTATTCCCAAAGAGCACTATCCCACTGGCAAATGGATCTTTTGAACCAGTTTAAAAAGACTGATTGCTTTTATTGTGAGCCTTTGCCTTGCTTTTATCGACCATTTAAACTGCCAAATTCACCAATTGTTGTTTTGTGCCTTTTATCTACTTTGGAGCCATATCAGTGCGTTTTGTCACGATAATAATGTGCAAATTGCCCCATTCATTATTGTTTTTTGATGGAGAAATTGGGTAAAATAAGCACTTTGTAGATAAGCGTAGGGTATGAACACTATTTGCAAAAGCATCAGCAGAAAGCAGAATGCATTTCAAAGCGCTGAATGCCAAAACTGATTTTAATACACTAATGACGGTGTAATCTTCCTATCAAAAAGTTCCAAAACACAGTGCACGGCTGGTGACTTATAAATCCGCTCAATAAGCATGTCCCATTGATTTAGCTTCCTATTTGAAGTGTCAAAGTAACCAACACGCAGATTACAATCCTCAGAAGTTAACTGATTTGGTACAAAGATTGAAAGCATTATTTGTCTCTTCACCTTTTTGTTCTACTGTCAGTGTCACTGTCATCCAGGTCTGACTAATTAACTGCTATCCCCCGGTGTTCTTTAAAAAACAGACAAGAAGAGAATTTAAAAAAATATCTTTAAAGGAAATGAAGCTACTCCCAATATGTTGGCCAAATGTGTTGCTCAGGGGGGAAAGAGAGAGGAGTGCTAATGCCAAAAAACATTTTTAAAAAAACCTAACAAATAAACAAAACAAGTGAGAAATTGATAAACTGTCACATACATATTATTACAGATTAAGACACCCACAAAAACAAGCATTTACACAAAACACTAATGCTGATGAGGACATTTTTGCTTCATTTTTTCATCCTCCACACCCACGTATGAAGCCCTCACCTACCTTGGCTTGCTGGACACAGGCCATGTACTGTTTGGCCAGAATGGAGCAGTGTAGGGTCTGATGTGGGTTTTCTCTGTAACACTGAAGCACCTTGGCCTGCAGCTCAGTGCACACAGACACAGTCTGCCGGGGCCTATACAGAAAGAAACAGAGGGCAGACATGAGGGTTAGTGTGATTATAACGGAGCACTGAGCACTGACTGAGAATGTCTTCTCTCATGTGCTGAAGCCTCTCAGCTACAATCACCATCTTGTACATTTTTGACAGTTCATTAGATTGTCTATTTAACAGAGACTTGTGTTTAGAAACCTAAAACAGGTTTGTTTTTTACCAGGTTTCACTGCCAGTGGTTCTGCATTAATTATTCAGTATTGACAAAAACATCAACAAAAAATGACTGATTACTTAGAATTCTCCACTGTGGATTCATTGTGCAATATCGAGCCTTACAATTGATTTTATGGAATACAGGTAAACAAAATGAAGCTCCTTTTAGTAGTAATAGAAGTTTTATATTATGTTGTGCATTCCTAATATACAGAGTATTTCAACTGAATGTTATTAAAGACTTTTTCCAAGCAGCATTTTAGACAAAAGGTTAAATCTAGATTGTTTAGACAAAGGGCTATAAAGCTGTAAAATACCTACCTCTATGCTATCTTAAGAAAACATTAGCTTAAGTGCAGCTGTAATAACAGCAGTACAAACCTGCAGTTTCAGACTCACTGATGGAAAAGATACAATGCCTATTTTTTCTACAGACAATGTATGAAATAATCAAAGGACTAACTACCAAAATAATCATAAGTTGCAAATATGACTGCTAAATTCAAATTTCAACAACATCAGGTTTGTCAAAAGAAAAAAAGAAAAGAAAACTGATTGGAGCTGGCTACATTAAATCAAGCCATAACTTAAATAAACATGACTTGAAGTTGAAACTGCAGAAACAGCAGACCCAACGATTTCTGGTTTGTGTCATTAAATCAGATGATGAGCAAAAGAAAATAAAAAACACTGTTTATGGTTTGTTTTAGTTGCAGTTGGAAAAGCTAAGATAGTTTCACAGGCTTCAAGGTGCAGCCTGTGGAGAGAAATGAATTATGCATTGACAAAGCTGCTTAGGAGTCAAAGTCAAACTTTCTTACTCACATGTACAGTACATGTGTGTAGACAAAAGCACAAAATTATTCTCTCACAACACACACACACACACACACACACACACACACACACACACACACACACACACACACACACACGTACAGGTAGTGAATGCTAATCCTACATGAGGGTAATCCTTGAGTGCTCTGTTGCTTGTGGTAATTTACCTGCTGTTGTGACAGAACTTGCAACTGGAAGGATTGGGATATGGATACGTACACACACATGCACATACTGTACATACACACAAAGACAGCGAGACACAACTTATCATTCACAGTACTGCATCCTGTAGCAATAGAATAGAAAAGAATAGAACGGAATAGAATAGATATATAATGATAAAACAATTTCAACACAAGGTCTATCTAGTAGTTTTTAATTACATCATAATAATCATCAACGGACAGCATTTGCCCAGTTTATTCTTCCTGAGCACTTAATTAATTTTTATTATCTCAAAAATTAACTTTAAAGCTTAAATTTTAAGCCAACATGAGAAATCCTTTAATTGCAAAGATAAACAAAAACACTCAATGGAAACTGGGCAAACTATTTGCCAATGAAGATTTTCTGATTTGATCAAAAGCTCCAAAAGAGCTACTAAATGGTCCTTAGGGGGAATTTATTTTTATTAATTCCAGTGAGTACTGAAGTTCTTTGAGAAAATTACAATTTAGGACAAAGTCAAGAGGTTGTGATATGCAGTACAACAAACTAGCGAAGCTCTGTAAACGGAACCGCAGTCCCGTACATGTGCAGTGGCGTCGTCCGCACAGGGAAATTCTCTCCTGAGACTGAAAACGCAATCGCTGTTATTACTCTTCTGAGCCGTTTCTAAACAAACTATCTTGACCATGATCTTTGTGGTGAAGGAACATGTCACTCAAGGCAATGGTGTGGCTCATTGATGTGTTTTTAATAGTTTTTGACAACAACGGAGGTCTACGGTACAGAGGAATAAGAGGTGTATCCTTTAAACCTTAACTAGAATATTATTGAATAAATAGAATAGAATAAAAAAAGATAAATCAACGCAGATGAAAATTTTAAAAAATGATCACAACCAATATTCAATTCAGTCCTAGTGATAATTTTCCTATGTGTCCTATCTGTGTGTGTGACACTAGACAAGGCCTCTTATAGACATTTATGTACTGAAGTATTCTATAGTGCAGACCTGTGATGTGAAACATCTCAGATAGCATGGGGGGTGAGATGTGTCAACATAGATGTCAATTGTTTTTTAGATGTTATCAATTTTCAGGTTGCATGAAACACTGAACGGTAAAGAAGCGAGAGCCAATGACAGAGAGAGGAAGAGAAAAAATTAGTGTTCAATTTGATAAGGAGACGCATGACTTCATTTGACATGATGGGACATGCCTATTTATTTTAGGAAGCTGACCACCTGACATTCACATACTCAATCATGCGCGCCCGCACACACACACACAAAGAGAAAGCTGCCCCCATGCCATCCCTCAAAGCAATTACAGAATCATGCATCCTTCACATATGAATGAGCTCAGTAGTCCCTGCCTTCACTGACAAATACACACAATACATTTTGTGACCACGTGTGTGAATTGTGCTTTGTAAAAGCACTTCATGTGTGTGTGTGTGTGCGTGCGAGATAAACTATATGCACAGAAGAAATTTCTCTGCACTGGTATGTGTATTGTGTAGCCTGTGTGTGCTTGCATGTGCAGTGGAGGGTAGAGCGACAGGATTAAATAAATCACTGGTGGTGAGAATATTCATGAAAAGAGAAGTGAATGCAACCTGAGAGAGAGAGAGAGAGAGAGAGAGAGAGAGAGAGAGAGAGAGAGAGAGAGAGAGCGAGAGAGAGAGAGAGAGAGAGAGAGAGAGAGAGAGAGAGAGGGAACTTGACAATGACGTATTAAATGACAAATAACCCTTGCAGCTTGCATGGACAAACAGTAACCCATGGCAACCATCACATTTTACCTCTGCCACACTGTATGGTGCCATGCCACTCACTGCTCAGGATGCCAGTTGAATGTTAGTGCTCTTTGCTTAAGGTCTGACAGTCATTCAGTTGGGACACTGATAAAGTGCTATCAGGGTCTATATAATTCACTAGTTGCTATTAATAAGAGTGGACCAGAGTTTCAATTATGTTAAAGCAAACTGAATACACTGAGGTGTTGGCCTGAGTTATTATTAAATCACTTAATAGCCTTAAGGTACGTGATATAGGATTTGGGGCTGAATGGCTCTTTACATTACATCCACATGAAGGGATTTGCAGCTTTTAAAAACAGAGAATTTGTATACACTGACAATGTGTTGTTGTGTTAGTTAGTTCAAAATCTATTGCCAAGAGTTTCAATCACATGATTAAAATTATACCACTGGTTGATGTTTGACTTCGCACTCTGACAGCTGGTTGGCATTCTGAATTACTCCCTAAGAGTAGGAGATAACAGCAACAATAGCCCCAAGGTATTAATCCAAGCTCAAGTTAAAAAAAAAAAAAAAAAAAAAAAAAACTAATTCTTTTCTCTATTCAACAAGAGAAACTTTCTGATAGCGGGAGTGTTTTAATAATGGAATCTGAAGCAGAAAATTGCCTCTGCTAATCTGCACCAACTGCCTCGTTTGACTGAAATTAAAGGTGAGCTCTTATTAGAAAAACATTAGCCACCCCAGCTAGTTTGATAGCTAACTTTTGCAGCGAAAAGAGGCAAAACAACACTCCAATTGCTTTCTGCCTGTGACGTTTTGCATAAATATGTGCAGAGTTGGAGGGGGGGGGAGGGAGATTAGGCTCAAATCGTTAAAGTTTCTCATTACTTTTTGTCTCACCTTGGCAGCGTGTGGTTTTTATGAAGAGAGCTCAAGTTCTGCGCTGCTGCAAAGCGTGACATTGGGGAATAAAGCAATAAGAAGAAAAGGGAAAGACCGTAAGGGCATGGCATTTTATTATTCTCTCTGTCTAAGTTGGTGTTGTTTGTGTTGGTGTGTGTATGTGTGTGCCGTGTGAACGGTTATTAATGTATGATGACAAGGATTTGGGTTCCTTTAAAGCAGCAGCCATGGCATTGTATTTTTGGTTTTTAATATTACACTGAGTGGAGGAGAAGAGAAGAGAGGATCAAAGATGTCATGGCTGGGGTGAGATCAAAAGGAACGAAGGAGCATCCATCTTGTATTGTTAGAAGCTTTGTCAAGCTTTTATGATACTGCCATAAGGATAACATTCACAACATTACATTTCACCTCGCAGAAATATTACTTGCAGAATCACATAAAAATCTGAACTACAGATTTAGTTCATAAAGCCTGTGAAGGTCTGTCTGAGGACTGACATAACTCAGGAGCTATGATTATCCTGGTAGTTATAATAATCACTTATCCTACCTTTGCTAAGTGATGCAGCAAACCTAAATCCTAAGCCCTCATGTGACAATATGACAACACAAAACTTCACAAGTTTAATCTCAACTCCTCCAAAACAGTTATAAAGTCTCTGTCTCAAATGGGAATAGCAATCAAAAACAACTACAAGCCATGGAGCGAAGACAGACAGAACTCCGCCCGTATCTTCATACGCTGACAGCTGAAGTGCTGAAAGGAGATAGGAATGTAGGAGAACAATTCGCACTCTGTTAGCCTGGCTGATTGATCCCCACCAAACTCACTTTGTGGGAATATAAGGAGAGAGAGATGGGAGGGGATAAGGAGAGTGTTTCATTAAAACAGGTGACATGCGGGAACAAGATAAGGTGCACATGTGCACGTGTATTTGTGTGTGACATCTCATCTCTGATAACTTTTCAATCAGGAGAACTTGTGGTTGGACGACTCACTCGAATTGTGGGTGATGTGGGGTGAGACATGCTCTTTGGAGCGTTGCACCGCTATCGCCTTCCATCAATAGCCTTTTTATCATCAACAATTTCAATTCCAGTTTGTGTCATTTAATTTGTAAAGTTCTTTTCTTTGAACAACTTCACTTTTCTTTTAAAAAACAGTGTAGCTTTCAAATCTGTGCAGCACAAAGTGTAATGCAGTATGTGTGCACAAATCATTTTTACACAATAAAATACTGTCATCACATTAATCTCTTACTTTGGCTCTCATGGAGAATAGTGTATTTATAACACCTGCTGCATGTAACACTGCTTGGCTGAATGAGTGTTAGGTAAGCTACTGCCTTTGAGATGCTGTTTGTCCTCTGTTGTCCTCTCTGCCATTTAGTCATTCTATCACTACATGATTTTATGATGCTTACGTTCCTATTAGAGGTCTTCACAGTTCCAAAATATTGGGCCTAATCTGAAATCGACCTGTAGAAAATCTAGCCGATGTGCATAAAACAATCTTTGATTAAAAACAAGAGACCCAGTCCCAAAGGTTCCCCTCCATCTTGTCAAAAAACTAAATTTTCTCATGTGATGATTATGACACACCACGTTATCAGAGCTGATATGGGGACTACTTAAATCCAGTTAGAATTTACATATAGAGGCATGGATCCAAATCACTGGATCAGTATTGGTGCCGATACTGATCTTAATAAGTGGATTGGTTATCGTCATCTGCAATTAAATACAGTTACTTTGTCATTATAAAATTATAAATATCAGTGTTTCTGCTATCACTTAAAAATCATTCAGTCACAGCAGTGCTACATCTCTGGGCTCATGTTCCCACATAAAAATGATCCTGATGAGTTTGACACGATATGGTATAAAGATTTTAAATTTGGGAAAGACAGAGGCATCAAATCAGGAATCGGTATTGACAGATTCCCCTGAATCGAAGAATTGATATTGGGAGAGAAAAATGTCAAATCAGTGCATCCCTAGAATTTAACGTATTGATACCTGAGACCTGCAGCAGTACAACAAATTTTTTGGACCAGACCTAACTCCAGTTGTAGGTCTTGTCTCTGTTACTGGGACCACAATGGGCCCTTGAAGACCTCTAGTTTCTAAACCAGTTTCAATAAAATTGTGTATTTTTCCTGTAATAGGACATAGACTAAATATGATTCTTATTTACATCAACATAAAGGCAACGGCCTGATGAAAATCTGCTTTTTAATGCAGCAGTGAAACAGACAACACAGTGACCAGTGCTGTGGTGAATTTAGGCTAGTGGATGAATGAATCAGAATTGTTAGGACAGACTTGTCTAACTCCTCACCTATCTAAAACAGCACAGACCATTAAATCTGACCTTCCTGTGATTGTAATCTTGCACAGGAGTGTTTGTGTGTGTATGTGTTTCTTTATATATATATATATATATATATATATATATATACTACGCAGAATTCCCGAGGCAGTCAAAGAGACAGAGTGTGTACAGTAAGTGACTGCAGCCTTCTATCTTAATGGTAAATCTTTGTTGGACCACAGTGCACACAGGCCCTGTGTCTAGTAATGACTAGCTGTCTACTACTTTGGGTGGGTGGCACAGAGATCCTTACAGTAAACTTACCTGTCTGTGTCACTAATTGGACACGCTACACACATACACACAAGAACAGACACATATACTGTACAGAATAAAGAGGATATAACAAACCCACATGAAAGTAGGCTTGTAACTACAAACTGTCAGCAGTTACTTCATGGTGAATCCTCACACAGACATCCACCTGAGGTTCACTTAGGTTCTGTCTTTGCTAACACTTTGAGGGTAACAAGGTTTTTTTTTTTAAGAGGATTAATGGATTTTTAGATCTTAAAGTAAGCTAAGCTGTAATGTTGTGGGTCTCTTAGGTGTGACATTTTTGGGAAATATGGGTAATCTGATACCCCAAGGCAAAGCTAATGGATGAACACCTCTAAAATGCCTCATGTACTTGAGCAAGGCAAGTAGCAAATGGCACAAGATAACGTTTTACCACTCACTATGTCTCCACTCAAGGATAATGTTTTAGAGAGTGTGACCTGCCCGATGTAGGAAAAAGAGGTAATATCCCAGGTGCCTTCCACCTTGGTGCCCTGCGATTAACAAAGTATCCTTCTCAGGCAGCTTTCAGCTTAAACTTTTTCACTCAAGCTATTTGGGGCTGGTCCTGAAGTCACAGCTAGGAAACAGCCAAAGTGGAGTTACTGTAACTGTCTATAGACAACTGGTGGTGTACAACTAATCCAGAGCACTATAGTTGATAGGCGTCTGCTCAAATAGGGTTATAGGGTAAAGCTGTTCTCTTACACTCCCTTCACAAGCTACCAAACATGCCTTTTTGAAAATTTAAACCCTAGTGCTGGTTAGTAGACACGTCACCTTCTCCACCAATTCATGATGTGCCCTGGTCTGGTCTTTTTACATATAAAAATCTCTCCCAATTCTCTCTCCATAATCAGCCAATGTGTTGACTTGCATAGTCATTTATGTACAGATGTGTAGGTCAGGTGTAACATTACAGTGCAACCAAATCAACCAAAACAATTCCACTGAAACAGAAGACAGAAGCTCTAAGATTATAGAAGTCAATAAGAAAAGACAGAATTAAGAGAGTGAGATAGAAAAAGAAAGTTAAAATTAGGAAAATGAGGCAATGAGAGGCAGATTTAGAAGAAGAATTGGAGACAGAGAGATACAAAGACAGAAGAAAAAGACATACTGTAGCTACATAATGTGTTGGACTGTTCTGCAGCCCCCCTACTGCTCCCCCTCCCATCAGCAGTGGGTAAATAGAATAATTACTGGGTGGTCAGTGTAGTGTGAAATGACAGCGTGACCACAGCACAATGAAACGCTGCCCAAATGCTGACAGAACATGATGAGCACATGGCTGCCTGAATACAAAGTGTGCCTGTATGTGTGGCAGAGATAGAAAGGGAAAATCGGGAGTGAACGTTTATGTGCGTGCAAGTGAGTGTGTGTGTGTGAGCACTGAGAAATAATGAGCAACACATTGTAGGCAGGACAAAATGCTCTTCCTTCGGCAAACTTGTGCTGAATTGATCTTCTAACCTCTTCCATGCAGCTATGGACAATAGCAAATCCTTGCTAATGTAATCATTTGGACAAAATTTTGGACTTGAATTGTATGCTGTTGAATTCAATGGACCAGCCAGGTGCATGAAGATGGTAGTGTCGTGGATGAGGTCACTGACCACCATAGAGTGCAAAACTGGCAAAAAAACCAAGTACCTATTTTTTCTCTCACAGTTTCAAGGAATGCACTACATTGTGTGCTACTACACTACGTACCTTACACTCCCCGACACGACAGTGCTGACGACACCATAATAATAACATTCATACTGTGTATTTTTGTTTAGGACCGCTATGTGTTACATTGTGCCTTTATTTGACAGTTAAAATTACAGAGAAGGGGATGCTGACAGTCCAGATTTGAAGGTTTCCTTTTCATGGTATAACACCTTAACTCACTCAGCCCCACCATGCAAAATAACAAACTAATGCAGCAAAAATGTAAATTGACACAGTATCATTTCCCACCATGTTACAAAATGACAATTGTTGAGAATCCAATTACCACATAATGAACTGAGCCACAAATTTACTCTACCTTCATCATCCAATGGAAAGACTGATCAACTACATGTGTATAATCTGTAGTTGTAGCACAAACTGCAAGCAAAGTAGAGGGAAAAAACTGTGTTCAAATTAACGGTTACTATTTCTTCATTTACAATTTATCTTTTCAGATATTGTTATTAAAATATAAATTAAAAAACGTACAACTAAAATTATTACTGTTCTGTAGGGAGGATTTCCTCATTTCTCAGGGCTGTGTTTTGCTGCGTTCCAGTTGGAGCTCATGATATTTGGATACATTTCACACTGCTGGCAGTAGGATGGAAATAGGTGGCTTCTACATTATGATCCATACAGGTTTTGTCATGAAGATGTTTAATTTTCACTTGAGTCCACGTTTTAATGGTGTACAGTACGACATAAGAGTGGGGGCTTTATGTGTTAATGAAACCAAAAGGTGAGGAATGAGCATGTGAAAATAACAGTTGGAAAAAGATCAGAGTTAATTAGCCATCTATCACCAGTTTTACAATAATCATTGCCGTGTACGCGGGAAAAGGGAAAATGAATTGCTCTCTGACTAAATTGGATTCACCGAGGTCTTTGGCTCTTTTTCCTTCCAAAAAGGGGTGAGAATGGGTGTTACAACAGGGTGTAAATTGGCAGCGTCCACAGACTCTGACAGTGCCAGTGAGGCATCAGTTCAGTGTTGAATGAAACTGACATGCTTTTTGACAGCAGGTGAGTTCTGAACTCTGCCATCCCAGAGGAGACCCTCCCCTCTGCTTCCTGTGACGTCGATGCTGTTTCTGTTTTCCTACCCGCAGACTGAGGGCCATTTTCTGATCTGCTAAACTATTTAAAAGGCCAAGTCTGTTGGTAATTTCATGCCAAGCTATTACTTGCTACCAGACTGATAGTACTGAGGAGTATTGTTATAAAAAATGAATGGCAATCGAATTTTGTCAAATCAAAATTTATTATAACTTTTGCTACATTTTGATGGGAACCTGGCTAATGACAGAGAAAAGAGAAAAGAAACTAAGACTCAATAAGCTGATGGATGAGTGTGGTAGATACTTTATCTATTAGGTTGTTCTAATGTTTTTAGATGCGGTTCTTGTGTTTCAGTAGATCTAAATATTACATTTTAAATAAATGTAAATATTCTCATGTATTTAAATTTTCATGCTGCAACAAATTGCAGTAGGATTAAACTTATTATCATTCCTCTAACGAGAAAAAAAATATCAAATATTATATGGGAGATGATAAGTGATAACAGTGAATTATCGCCCAGCCGCAGCACTATGTGTGGAAAACAATGTTTTGACAGTCAGGCAGCTGCAGGAGGTGTTGAGTTCATATTAACAGCAAACGAACATTGCAAACAGCCTTCACACTCAGGTCTCTGACAACTGTTGTCTAGACATCAATATAATCTTTATGGGTGAGAATGACCTGAAGACTAATGGTTCTGCACTAATAGATTATTTACAAGAGTTGTCTGTGATAGGCTTGTACAATGAAGACATAACACTACTGAGGCAGTAAAGGAGCAACAATGTGATGAGTATACTGGATCTTAAAAATGTTGTTGTAAGGCTAATTCACAGTATTTACCGGATGTGAGCCTCAGCTTTGGTGGCTGCCTCGTCGTACTGTTCAGCCATCTGCTTGTAATTGTCAAGGTTCTGAAGGAAAGAGACAGAGACAAAGAAAGGTGACAATCAAATCATATTCACTTCACTTTATATTTTGAAATGTTCTCAGACAGTGGGTTGCTGAGACATATGCTGCCTTTAATGATGTGACAACTTGTTGCGCAGCTTTAACATTATTCAATTTTCAGATCACATTATTACAAACCATAAAAAACACTGAATATGTCAAAGTCCTCACATCAAGTCCGATGGATTGGAGCGTAATAATTTACATATCCACATAATATAACCACAGCTATATTTCTTTAAGCTTCAATTCAAGTGCTAATAAGCCAACAATGATAAGCAAAATGCATATAGCACAATCTGAAATGTCACATTCCTTAAATTAGCGACCTTTGAATTTTCAGCGCTGCTTACAAATCTGAATGCTGATGGCCTGTTGATACTCCATAATGTTTTATTTCATGCGAGGAAAAGTGGCATTTAAACAGCAATTACAGCACAGATGGAGCCCGTGCCTAGAGGGCAAGGTCATATACAGCACACCTCTACTGAAGTAATCCATGGTCACAGTGTTAACTACACTGCACTGTGGTACAGGTAGTTTTCCAACCATATGTTTTAAATTTTTTATGTGAGCATGAACAATACAATACAATACAATAAGTTATGCACTCTGCAGTATTTCCAGCTACAGTACTGAGTATATGTTTAAAGTCATCCGCTCTGAGATGAACAGGCTTTGTGTCAAAACATATGAAATACAGTTTATCTAGAATGCCCCAAACACAAAGCAAATCTCTCTCGTCACCCTCTCATTCACATTCAATGCGCAGTAATCACCGTTTTAAACCAATAGCCGCAGCCTTCGTGCTTTTACTTAATTATTCCCTATATTCCCAATAGATGGGGGTGATAGGAGAGGAAGATAATTGAAGTGACTGAGCAGGGAAAGAGATGGGATCAAACACAAACCTCCTCCACAATCCCTAGCCCTCTACTCCTCTAGTGCCCCCTAGTCATTTTCATATCTCATTATTTCACACTGATCCGCAGACATGCTTCTCCTGATCTGAATGTGTGGTGTTGGAGAAGACTCAAGTAATGTCGTAGGCATCTTTCACTTAATCCTATCTGCTAGTGTTCACTACAATGTAATAATCTGCCCCTCTATCCTTTCCTTTCCTGTTCTTTAAAGAAAAGACAGCACTATAAAAGTCACAAGTCTACTAGGAAGGAGGAGGACTGAAAATATGACATCAAAGACTACGTTCAGTACAAACTCCTTTGTGAGGATATCCCATCTATCCATCCATTTTTTAAAACAGCTTATTCATGTTCATGTTGTCAGTAGTCACAGAAGCAATAACAGGTGATAGAAGAAATACGCCGATTTAAGGGTTGTTATTTCCGAAAGTCGCCAACAACCTGTATAACTGTCAATATCGTCCAAGCTTGTCACCATTTCTCTGGCTCTGGCACAGGACAATCACGTCCCAATGCGTAATCTGTGCCTACAAAGCTCTGATTGGCTCAGCTGTTTTTCCAATAGGGGAAAGAGACATCAGTGAGCACAACACCAGACCTATTGGAATTGTGAAAAAAACAAAAAAACAAAACTGAAAACATGAGCAGAGATTTAAAGGTCTGGGACCAGGCTACACATGATATACATAAGAATAGTGTAATACTGTAAATGTGTTCAGATGCAGGTACAGTTTACCTTTTGTATCTCATAGTTTATGTTCTGTGCTGGCTGACCAGGTGCATCCTGTTATGGCAATTCACTATGTGAAAATGCCAAACATCCCTAGGTGTAAGACTTTATCCTTGCCAGTTATGTTGCCATATTGGATTATCCCGGACAGGACTCAGGATTAGACTCCTGCTGCCACTACATCTCCCCACTGGCAATGTGTGGACTAGGTTTAAATACCACACCTCAACAGCGGGAGGGTAAAGACTCCAGCTACAAAGACTGTAAGTAAAGTATACTTCATACTTCATTCATCTCAAGCCTTACTGGCTTAAATTCACTTCATCCCAAACTCCATCTACCTTTGGAATAAAAAACAGCTCCAGACCTCTGAGCAGCTGCTCAGATGTTTTATTAATCTACTACGGATTAAACATTACCAATAAATACCTTCATTTGACAGTGCTAGAAACCAAGCCCTGGATTGATGCACATTAAAAAGACAGCAAGTCTCATTTCTTCTTGGTTGAGAGTTAACTAATACTTTGGATGGCTCCCTGGGAATATATGGTAAGAAGTTGGCCAGATGTTAGCAACTTAGCCTTTAGCCTCAGGTCAAGGGCTCAGTGGGTACACTCAACAGAGGAAAGCTGAGCTGAAACATGAAAGTCTGTGGTTGCCTTGTGGGACATCCAGTGTCGAGCCAAGATAAAAAAGACTCCACCGGGGCTTAAACCCACGGGTGCCTCAGATTATCCAGGACATAGAGAGCAGGGCACCAGAAAGTGAAGCAGCAAGCAGATGATTTAAAGCTGAAGTGAACTTCTCACTGATGATTCTGTCAAAGGTCTATATTGGAGACTTGGCGGGGTCAGGCAGAAGTTAATACAATACTTCCTGTTTGGAAGAAGACAAATAAATGAAATCATTTTGTAGGGTGGGAAGCCAGTGAGGGATCTCCTCCAGTTCCTGCTTCCCACTCCTTCTGGCAGTCTGCCTTCTACAACAGGCCATGAGAAATTTAGCAACAGGACAGTATGTAGTACCTGGGACATTGTTTGCCTGAAAACCGGAAGACAAAAAACATGTACAAGTAACACAATTAAAATAACAACCGATGCTCTGGAACTAACAGTTTCCACTTAAGTAAAAACATTGCCTAAAGTAGATAATTTGAGAATATGAAATGTTAGCAACACGTCCATTTCTTATTTAGAAACTCCTATACAGTACCAATCAAAAGTTTGGACACACCTTCCCATTCACTTGAATGAGAAAGTGTGTCCACATATTCAAAAATTTCCTCTCTGCCATGAATTGAGTCCAACATTATAAATCAAATTACTATCATCCATTTGAAATATTTGGGGGACTGGGAGGTTATGTGTTGTGTTTGTGTGTATCAACATGTTTTTTGTGTGTATTGACAGAACAGACCCCAACCAACAGCCTCTGCTCGGCTCTCTTGACACCAGAGAAGTGGCAGCACTATCACTGGCACACACACTCCGAGCTCTTCCCAGTCATTTGCATCCGTGGGGACAAAAGCCCAATGTGGAGAGACAGAAAGGGGGGATGATAACCCTCAGTGGGGGAAAGCAAGGTTTTGGGGGTGTTGGAGAGGCTCATGGAGGGGATTAGCGTGGGTGCACATGTGCCGTGTGTGTGTAAGCTTGCATACATGCAGGTGTGTGACTAAATCTGTATTTGTACGTGAACGGTTGTGTTCAGATGATCCTTGCATGCACAGTCGTCTGAACACCCTCCAGCAGCTGTGGATTGAGATGGGCTGATGTCAGGATTTGGAGGGAGGGGTTGTTTCACGCTCCACGCTTGGACGAAGGCGGATTAATTATTTTTTTTTCCGAGGCAGCAGTCGACAAAGGGGGGGAAGAGGGGATTAAAAGAGGTGAATTTTAAACTGAGACTTGTTTACAGAGTCACAGGGTATGTTGCCACAGGAAGACAGATATACTCCACCTGTACTCTGAGAAGAGATTAGGAAGGCATCCACAAATAAACGAGAGAGAAGAGGATTGGGGGAGAGAGGAGAAGTACAGGATGCGGTGTTATGTTTGGGGGGTGGGTGTTTCAGTTTTGGGTTGTCTTTAAGTGTGTGAACTTCTGTGTAGAGGATGGGGAATTCAAAGTTGCGCAGTGCATTGGCCACTCTATCACAATTATTTCTGAAGTATAGAGTGCACACAAGCACTGTCACAATAAACACACACATACACACACACTGTTTTCTCTGTGTCAGTAGTGGACTCAAACAGAATCCACAGCCTTTAGACAAACACAATAGTCTGTTATCGTCATTCATCCCTTAGGCAAACTGGACACCAGAGAGTGTTTGCGTCTGTTTTCATACAGGTAATCATTCACACACACACACACACACACAAACATAGACACACACTAGCCTATTAGAAGGAGCTGCTGCTAAGCCACAGTAAAATGTTGATTCAGGGGAAGATCACACACCAATTACCAGTGAATTCCTCTTCTAATCTTGCTGCTCTTACCTTTGGCTTAAATCTGCTTCAGATCATCAAGACATCCAAACAGCACAATTGAGTGTACATTCTGTGTGTGTGCGTGTGTGTGTGTATGTGTTTCTTCAACAGAAATCAATACAGTTCTATGAAAAAGCTCCGGCTTCTGAATATATCCCAAGAATAAACGCACAGGCTGGTATTCACACTGAGACAACGACATTCATCACCTTTGTATTCCTGCTTTGCACTAACACAATCTGATACAATACTGATGGTGAGGGAGGACTTGACAGTAATGTGCCTATGCTGAACTATAGCTGGTATTACTGGAAACACGCCTGGATCATAATTTATGTTTAAAGCGAGACGTATTACTGTTTCAACTCGTGTTTTGCATTTATGTAAGTGACCTGTGTCAGTACATCGTAATTCAACTTTTAAGTGGCCATTTTTTTTCAGCCCAACTGGAATTTGCCACGTGTGAGAGAGTGAAAGGAATAAAGATAGCGAGGGAAAGGGAGCGAGGGCATGAAAGGGGGCCTGGATGAATAGAGTGCTAGATTGGAAAATGAAGGAAGAGAAGGAGGGAGATGGACACCGGCTCAGGATAGACTGGCTGTTTAATGCACAGTCCATATAGCCTCTTTATCTCTCGCTCTCAGTCCCCCTCTTTCTCACTTCCTCATCCGCATGCAGGTCAGCTGCGAGCAAGTGAGGGGTGAAAAAAAGCGATAGAAAAAGGGACTGCGGCGGCGAGCGGAGAAAGATAGAGCATCCTCCACTCTTCTGCCAATCAGTCTCTTCCGTCAAGCATTGCAGCGTGTGCTGCTTGCCGCACGGTATGCAGGGGCCCTTCCATTTAACTTGGCTATGTAAAAGGTTTTCTCAGAGGCCTAAAGGAGGCGAGTGCCAGGGACTAGATAAGGTCCCCTGTCTGCCTGATGGGCCCTGCTTGAGGGAGGGAGAGACGGGGAGCAGGGTGGAGGGGGAGTCAAGTCCCAAAGAGTGTCTACAGAATACTGCAGAGAGAGTTGAGGGTGTGAGGAGATACAGAGGACGGACTAAGGTATGGGGAAAAGTATTTGAGAGTGTATGTGTGTGTGTGCATACCTGCATGAGAAAGAGGAATGAGTGAATGCTTTTTAGTTAATGTCAATGTATCCTAAAAGAAAATGAATATATTTGCTTTTCTCTGCATCTCATATTCTTTGTTCGTCATTTTTCAGTGTCCTTCTGTGGTTTCCTTCTTTTATTTACTTCACTTGCACTGTAATTTTGCCCTCCTGCCTCTTGCTGTGTCCTTTCTTCTAGTCTCTATCTATCTAAAAGAGTGTAAAGCACTTTTTTTCCTGCACTAAAATCATACACCAGTTGCAACCTTGCTCCTCACAAATCTTTTAACAAATCTGCCCAAGTTTACTCAGTAAAAAGCATGCAACGTTTATCAAACCACTGTGCTTGTGGTTTTTACAGGGTGCAAAATATCAACGATGCATTAGCACTCAGGTGGAGGAAACACAGGTCATAATTTCTTAAAAGCACCCAACAAACCGCTTTTATTTTTTTCTATTTGGTGAAACGACCGCAGGGTTTCTGGCAAAAGGACATAGTGATGAAGCACAGTACATTTGATTAGGCAATTGAAGCTCTCTCAGAGAGACAGCGCTGTGAAACCTCTCTTGAGTGCTGGTCCATCAACAGTAAGTCGTGACTCTCATCTGCCTGCAGAAACTTTCAATTGCATTACATTTACATTTTGACACTGGTATGTGGCTTGACATTTCCAGGAAAGGGAAGAGTGTCTTGTGTCACAATGAGATTTTACTCTCCAAGGAGGGTGAGTAATATGTCACTTTAAGACTTGTTTTGATATTCCTGATGTGTGAAGGCTTCTTTTCAGTGAAAGCCTACAGGATGTTTTTATCTCATTAGTGAGGTCTCCTGTTATACATGTCAAAATTTCAAAGAGCTAGCATCTTGCTCTCTACACCCCCATTTTCTAAAACTTGTGACTGATTTAGGGGAGACATGTTTATTTTTTTCAGATGAGTTCTGGCTATTTCTTTTTGATGGTGTGCATGTTTGTAAGACAGCAACATTGTCCCTACCTTCTTCTCCAGTGTTTCAAGCTGATCTTTATAGAAGCTGGAAATGCTGACCAGCTCTTTTTCTTTCATCTCCAGTTGTCTGGCCTGAGGAAGACACAGAGAATAGGACAAAAAAGAAGACAAAAAAATTAAAAACACTGCATTTTTAATTCAAAATATGGCAGAAGAAAATATAGATGTGGTATAGTTTTGTTATATTACCACATGACAATTTACTACACTAATATAGCCTGTGCAGGCTTGTGTAAATACTCTGAATGCCTGGAAAATAAGGAAGAGAAGAAAATCAATGCCGGTAATAACCACAATTCTTCATTTGACAGTTTTCTATATCTACATAATTACTATGTGGGTAAAATGACACTAAAAATGCTAGGCTGAGACAATACATTCACTTCCCTTGCTTATGGGCATATTGCGCACATGGGACAAACACCAGAACTAAATGCTGAGGGGAGAAGAAACAAGGCAACCTGCCCAACAGACTCCAGAAACATGACTATTAAAGGGGTTTATAACATACTGAGAAATATAGCTGAAATGACAAGATTTTGAAGATAGATGTCACCAATGATATAAAATATAATTGAATCAATTTTCCGCCTCATATTCCAGTAAAAAGTAACCACCACTCACAAAAAAAATAAACCCAGATAACAAGAAAGATCATATCACATCACTGTACTTGACGACATACATATGACTACTTGACTATTAATCATACTTCAGTTGATTCGTATTGGGAGGCACCTGCCAATTCTACATTTCAGATGACACTTGTCTTTGCCATAGCAGTTACAGGCTTCCACTACTGAGATGTAAATGAGGTATCAGCTGATGCACTACCACTAATGTAAAATATAGACACTTCCAAAGTATTTAGTAAGAAATGCAAGTTAAGCTCCAGGTGACATCAGATACATCTTTTCTGCAGCTGTAAGCAAATAAAACATAAAACAGTTTAAACAGATTAATGGCACAGACATTTTCAATGACCATGGTAAAAATGATTATACAGTTTCCATTAACTTATCCATATATAACACATGGTGTGTGGTATATGGATATATCATAACTCTCTGATGCTTGACAGAAAACACATGATAATAAGAACAGTACATCACGTGTACACCACAAAATAAAACACAAACAAATGGCTACTTAATAGTGCCTCGATCTAAGGTAACAGAACTTACACAAGTAGTCAGGTGGTATGTGACTGGCACAGCGGCAGCAGGGGCGGCATGGCGATGCTGGCGTTAGGATGAGGTGAAATGCTTTAATATGCCCGCTGAGCCAAGCTTTGACAGGAAGCAAGATGGCAGACTGGCTGTAGAAAGACCCATAGTTTGGGCCGTGGAGAAGCAGCATGCAAGCAGAGAGTGATAGAAGGCAGATGTCAAAAAAAATACTGTGAAAAAAGTTACAAGCTCAGCTTGAAGTCAGTAATGTACATGCACTGGGGATTTTTAATAAAAGATTCAGTTTTAATCAAAGATTCACTTGAAAATGTAACATCTTCATGATGGAGCCACCTTGTTTTAACAGTATGAGGCTTCAAAGTGTTTCCATATCATTAGACAATTTCACAAAATGGAAATCCTTTATGATAAAAATTAATTGTAATAACATCATAAACAGAGACAGAAAAATAAAGAAGAGCTGTAGCAGAGCAGCAAAAAATAAATAAAAAGGGATAGTCAAAAGAGATGCTTGTGCATGATCCAAATTTAAGACATAGCAAGCACTGGCAATGCACTGGTGTTGTTGACTGACAAGTGAACTAAAGGGATCTTTCTCCATGCAACCAGTAATCTTTTCACTCACTGTGCATTACTTATCCATCTCATTTTAGATCATCCAATCATAATATTACAATGACATTTTTTTCTCAATCATTTTTTGCACAGGCAGACACCGGGTAATGTATTAGAATTAGTATGTATTAGTTATAACGGTATAAAGTAGTCTGTTTTTATATATTTTTAAAATGTGTCATTTTCAGAACACACTCTATACTGTATTAAAATGAACTGCTTTGAACTAAGTCAAACTGAAATGAGGTGAATTTAAAGGCAGTGAGCTGAACATGGTGTGAACAGGACGGTTGAATTCTTTCCTAAATGTACACATTTGATCAGTGGAGATTTACATATTGTATGTGTAGTAATATGATTATCAATATATACTTGACCACTTATGACACACACTGTTTCTAACCAATAAGGGCAGTGAGTGAACCAGTGTTAAAACAGTATGAACATGATATGGTGCATGAACACAATGAAGGTGGCTTGGAGTGAGGCGGCAAAAAGCAGCAATGGAGCAAACAGATTTATGTAGCACTGAAATAGAAACATGCACCCAGAAAAAAACAACAACAACAACAAAAAAAAAAACACACATACACACACATACACGAGGTGTTATGCCATGGTGTAATGGTGACTGATTGCTGTGCCTGAGTTGTGCATTAGTGATTGTAATATAGATCAGATGGAGCAACAGCATCTTCCCTGGCTGATCTACTGATCTTCTGTGCTCCTGGCTGATATAGTGGATACAGGCGTGCAGACACACATACTTACATACAGACTGACATTACATTTATTGTAATCCAATCTTATCCTAACTTAACAGGCTCATGCATCCCCAAATAGCACATCTGCAAATCCCTATACTGTGCTCACTGCACTTTTTCTTTCTACAGCGGCTGTTTGATGCTTAAGGGCTGTGTGTGTATATCTATGTTTGTGTGTAAAATCACCTCTGCCAGCAGCACAGATGATGTGTAATTTTCTAGCTGAATACCTCCCAAAGTGTTGTTGTGTGGAATGGTGGCAGCAGCACACTCACAGCCTCGCTTTAATGCACAATGAAAACATGACATTTGAATAGAGAAGAGAGAAAGTGAGCGAGACAGAGAAAGAAAGAGGTAGAGAGAAAGAAAAAGTGAGGGTTTTTTTGTTTTTTTTTTTTAAAAAAAGGAGGCACCAGCAATTGTAGTGTTGCTTACCCAGGCATCCAAATCTGCTGGCTAGGAGAGAAAGGAGGAAGAGGCATAAGTGAAACAGTAGAAGGTATAAGGAAGGCACAGGGTTGAGAGAGATGGTGATAGAGATAAATAGGAAGAAGATAAAAGACAGGTATGATAAGGAAGAAACGAAGGGAGGTGAGGTAAAGATAAATAAAAGAAAGGTGTGGCCAGAAATGAGAAGGGAATGAGAGAACATGTAGCAGACAGAAAACAGTAGAGGAAAAAGGAGGGAACAAGGTTAGTACAGCCAGTCCCGGTGTAATCAACACCATTATATTGCATGTTAGCTTGAGGACTATATAACGTTATAAAACCTAATTTGCCAGATGCCTGATGTTGTGTGAGATGTAACTCTGCCCTCCAACATCCTCACCCAACTTGTCCCAACCTGCGTTATGAGTTTTACAAAGTCTCTGAACATTATATAAAATGTTACTCATTAATATTTAGATTAGTCATCATGGCGGCATAGGGGCCCGAAATTGCTTCCCACATACTCAAGATGTTGTTTGTCTGAGTTTGGCACATCATCATCACTGCATATGCAGTAATATATATATATATGCAGCAATGTTTCCACCAGTTTTAAAACATTGAATCAGCTTGGCACTAAATGAACATGTTTGACTGTATCCTGAGAAGAGAAGAGAAGAGAAGAGAAGAGTAATAGTTTCCTAACCAAAGTGAGTCTTGAGAGACAAGGATAAAAGGTTAAGAAGTGATGCAAATAAACTTCTAACACTAGCCAATATTTTGGTGTAACGATAAAGCCTTTAAATGAAGCCAGTGTTGGTTACTTCACTGATTCATGCATTGACTGTTTAGCTGAAAAGCTGAAAAGCCACTAAGCTATTAAGCTGTATGTGGATATACAATTCACAAGCCTCAAGACAGTTGATGCTTTACTTTACAGCCTCTTGGGGGGCGCTGCTCTTTTAGTGACCTGCAGCAGGTGTGTTTGTGTGTTTTTGTCATCTAAAGTTGTTGATGTCATTGTTTTTGCCATGTTTCTTTTTTTTGTGTGTGTATACTGGAACGTCTATGACTGTTTATACAAGCGTTCATCATGAAGATACTGTACATGGTTAAACTATGGCTCTATCACATCCAGAGCTTCCAACCTCAACCACGCCAACTGGCAAGGCAATATATTCTTAATGCAATGGGACGACCCAAACCGCATGGACATACATATGAAATCCGCTTTTTATTCAAGATTTAAACATGGGGATCTCTAGGCACAAGACTCATGAACAGGACAGAAATTACTCCGCTAAGGTGAGGAGATGAGGGAAAAGAGGAGGCGTCCGACTTAGATTAAAACGTCAGAAATTGCAGCGCATCCTGCTCCCCTCTATAATCCTTGCAAATGCTCAGTCACACAGAAACAAGACTGACTAGTTGCAGGCAAACACAAACCATCTACACGAGTACAGAGATGCCTGCGTTATGGCCTTCAGTGAGACATGGCTCACGTCTACAGACACCAACTTGGTTCTGACAATCAGCAGCTTCAGAGCACCTGTCAGGCTGGACAGGGACATGTATGCTATGGGGGGAAATCCTAAGGAGGTGGAACCTGTGTATATACAGATCAGCAGTGGTGCAATAATGTCATCACCAGGGAGTCCATGTGCACAGCCAACATCAATTGTCTTTTGTCTCTGTCCGTCCATTTTATCTCCTCAGGGAGTTCCCCGACTTATTTATGACAGTAGTGTGTGTACATCCAAAAGCAAACGCCCAAATTGCTGCAAATCCCTGAATCTTTACCAGTACGTCATCTGCCCAACTAGGAAAAATAAGACTCTAGACTTGTCTTATGGTTTTATAAATGGAGCATACAAGGCTTCTCCTATCCTATGATTATACTGATTGGTCTGTTTAAGAACTCTGCCTAAGATATTGATGAACTCACTGACAGTGTATGCACTTAAATTGCATTTTGTAAGGATACTGTCATTCCTAAGAAGCATGTTTGAGTGTACTCAAATAACAAGCCATGGGTTACTAAATCCCTGAAAAATGTGCTAGATCGAAAACAAGGTGGTGGTGAGACAGAAAAAAGAGAGGCAAGGAGAGAGGTCAGAGCAGAAATTAGGAGGGCCAAGTTACGATATGAAAATAAGTTAGAGGAAAATTTCAGCAGCAACAACTTGAGGGCAACGTGGGACGTAATGAAGAAAATGAGGGCAGCAAAAAACTGAAAGGGAGCCAGTTAGCATTGCAGGCTATGATATCAACAAAGACCTAACTGAAGCATCAAATACTTTTTATTTAAGATTTGATACTCATGACTTTGCAGATGAACTTAGGGAAATATGCAGAGTCCCACCCCCCTACAAAGTCAAACCAGATGTTTGATGGTCATGATGCTAAGGCAGTATTTCAGAAAAATAAGACAAATAAGAGGGGCCAAGATTACTTTGGATACTACTTAAGTATTGTTCAGAACAGCTCTGTGAGGTGTTCTGTCATATATTTAGGATATCTCTGAAGCAGGGAATGGAAGGAGTCCATTGTTGTCCCGGTGGCTAAACGCGGAACCCCTAAGGAGCTCAATGACTTCAGACCAGTGACACTGACATCACTGGATATGAAGTTATTTGAAAGGCTGGTCAAAAGGGAACTGTTGGATATGGTGGGGGAGGCTCTGGACCCCATGCGGTTTGTATATAGGGCTGGGATAGGAGTAGAGGACACCTCAATCACATTACTCAATTTCCTGTATAAACACCTAGAAGGTCCTGGCACCAATGCCAGACTTTTATTTTTGGATTTCTCATCTGCATTTAATACTTTCCAGCCACATGTTTTAGCAAGGAAATTGCTTATTTATTTTAATCTTGATGTAAATTGTGTTGGCTGGGTTGTAGACTTTTTAACATGTAGGTCTCAGAGGGTGAGAGTAAATGGCTTTCTGTCAGAACGGCGCTCCTCTTCCACTGGCTCTCCTCTGGGCTGTGTCCTGTCTCCCTTTGCTGTACATCATTTACACCAATCACGGTAGAAGTCAACATAGGGACAGGCACATCCTGAAATTCACTGATGATACAGTTATCATCAGCCTGCTCCATAAAGATGAATCTGAGCATGGGCCAGTGGTATGGTGTGATGTGGCCTTTCTCCACTTAAATGCCACAAACACCAAGGTCATTGATTTAAGATGACCCCATCCACCATCTCAGACCTTCATCAAAGGAACTGGCATCAAGTTTATAGAACATTATAAATATCTTGGAACAGTCATTGATAAAAACCTGAAGTTTGATGCCAATTCTCATGCACTCTGTAATAAAGTAAAGCAATGTTTGTACTTCCTTAGGAAGTTAAATGCTTTTAATGTAGATAGGAAAATGATGTCTCACAAGTCATTTATTGATTCTGTTCTTACTTTTTCTATGATTGTTTGGTATGGTAATCTGAACATCAAGGACAAAAACCACCTGAGCTATATTGTGAAGGTGGCTGGTAAGGTGATAGGTGTCCCACAGACCACCCTGACAGCTATGTTTGACCAGCAGGTTCTCTGCAAGGCCAGGTCTATATTAGACTGCACAAACCACCCCCTTCACTTTGAATTAGAAATTCTTCCCCCAGGCTGTAGATTTAGAGTACTCCGGTTCAAGTGCAATAGGAGTAAAAATCCCTTTGTTTTCTGTGCAATAACCCTGCTTAATTTATACATATAATTTAACATTTTGGAGAATGTTTTGTTTTTATTATTGTGTTCTGTATATTGTATGTAGAGGACACATTTTTGTACTTTTTGTTTTATATTTTGTTTTTGTACCGTGTGTGTTTTATCTTGTGCCCCTGACTGCAAGTCAAGTTTCCTTTCTGGGATAAAGTGACTGAACTGAAATGAACTTGTACAGGCAGTTGTTTTTAGGGAATGATCACTAAATCACTGTTAAGTATATCTTCAAGTACAAGTATTGTTTTCATAAAATTCAAATGACACACCAACGCAATGGAAGCTTGACACAAGTTTTTAATATATAATAATTAAAAGCATTCCTTTAGATGAGTGGATCTACTACAGGTATAAGTGTTCATTTTCAGCTTGCACATTAAAATTTAAAAGCCAGTTATGTTATAAAGGTGTGCGTTTATTGCCTACTTTACAACAACTTTTAAGAGGACTGAGGACCAGCAGCTATCTGTTTATATGTGACAAGTTGTAGACATGTATAAGTTTTGAAAACAGCCATAAAATATTACATGACAGCATATGCAAGACTATTATATGTTACAATACACTTAGCACCGAATCAACGCTTAGTCAGAGCATTATAACACAAGCACACAGGAAACTATGTTTGAGTGTCTAGCCTTGCCCACTAAAACCAAGTGCTCCCAGTCCAGCATTAGACACAGAACAGAAAGGGACAGATTAGAGTGGTGGGTGGCTCTAATGTTGCCATGCCTCATAAAAACACCATTCCATTAAATGAGGTAAACTCACAAAGCTGCACAATGTGTATGTGTGTGTGTGTGTGTGTGTGTGTGTGTGTGTGTGTGTGTGTGTGTGTTCGTGTGTGTGTGTTTGTGTGTGTGTGAGTTGGGTAATCTGTGTTACGGATACAGCCGATGCCATCTGTTTAACCTCCCTGCTCTTCAGTGGCTGGCTCTAAACTGAATATGTGTCTGAGTGTGGCTGTGTGTGTGTGTGTGTGTGTGTGTGTGTATGTGTGTGTGTGTGTGTGTGTATGGACCCCCACAGAGTGTTCACAGGAGTGTGCGGGTCCCATTTCCATAGATGACAGACTTTAGAAGAGAGAAGAAGGCTCTTGTTGAGATACAGATGCAGACAAACACACACCCAATCACTTTGGTGCAGTCCATGGGCCATAGCAGACAATGGCATTTCAGGTACACCCACTCATTGTTTTCACAGCTCTGAGCTCCCTAGTGATCAGCAGTGAGCAGCCTCAGTCTGAGCATTAAGAGTCTGGATCAACTCAGCTAGCAAAAACAATGGATAAGAAAGTATTCCAAATAGAATAAACTCATATATTCACCAAAATTTTTTACCAAGTTAAAGCTCCTACGTGTAGTGTTAATACATTATTAAACAAATCAATTGAGATCCCTCAGTAAACACAGTTGAGACCATATATTACCATAACAGACTTATAGGTGTTTTAGGTAATCATAGACAATCACATATTGAGACACACAGTTTAGGCACATTTATTAAAATGTAGGTAAACTGCACATTTCTGTTAACTGCATTTCCCAAACTACATTGCCAGCAAACTACTGGTGAAACTTACAGAGTACATCAAATTATCCTGACAATTATAACAACCACCCAACCTGACCTTCCATTTTCTTTCACTCCAAAGTCTAAGACATTAGGACCTGCTATCTCCCCTCCTTTTAACACTGAAGCTCACCCACTGTCAGTATCAGTGAACCTGACTATAAGCCCATTTTCTGTCTCCCTACTACAAAATTATTACTACAAAAGAAATTATTCAAATATAAGTGAAGTCACAAATACATAGAACAGCCTAATTATCCCTTGTTGACTTTAATTGTAGAGACACATGTCCATTTATTTAAATAGTAAGAAAGCAAAAGAAAAAATAAATTCGGAAAGTAAACACCACCAAAGAGAAAACTTATAACTCATATTTGCTGTTGTTTAAATTCAGATAAAGCTGAACTGTGTCACTGTTGAGTAACAGTGTCGCTTTAGGATCAAGATGAATCCAAACTAAGTTTCTTCATATGGCTTCTAAACATACTTCTTGTTTCCAAGCTGATGAAAAAGTATACCTCTTACCCTTGAAACTCATCAGCAATTAAGCAACTGGTTCAGTTCATGTAGAGAAGCAGTAACATAACTAAACAGGATCCTTTTTTCTCCTTTGTGTTAGAGGAAGTAGCCAAAAAAATGCAGATTCTCTTGCCAATGAATCTCTGATCCCATGTTGCCAACCATATCAGTTATGTCCTGTTCTGAAATCTGTGAAGACGCACAATCATACAACAACAAACGTGCTCATCAGTAGCAATGTAACCATCATCCCTACTCCAAATAAGTAAAAATAAACAACTTTTAGGTAATTTCATTATTTCAATTTCAAAGCAAAAAATGGGAACAAAGGTTGAGGCCTGCTTTGAATACATGCCATCACAACTAGAAAACCCCTGCATCTTCAAAACTATTTTATAGGTGAAAGAAGCAAATGATTTATCATCATAGTGAAATCAAAGATGCTCCTACTAAACACACACACACCGATTTAATGGATCTCAATTTATTTGATTTTCTATGCTAAGCTCAATCATGTTTGCTGTGGTTGTACCATGAGGGTCACCAGATGCACCCGCTTGGCAACGCTTCATGCTTGATTTAGACTTGAAACCTCAATGGTCTGGCAACACATAGTGTGTGTGTCTGTGTGAGAGAGAGTGTGTGTGTGTGTGTGTGTGGTCCAGGTATTCCTCATGTTGTGGGGACTTGCCTCCCTTATGGGGACAAAAAGTCCCCTTAACGTAAATCAACAATTTTATGGTGAAGGCTTGGTTTTTAGTTAAGGTAAGTTTAGGGTTATGGTAAGGTTAGGGTTAGGCATGTGGTGGTAATGGTTAAGGTTAGGATAAGTCTCCAGCAAACGAATCTAAGTCAATGTAATGTCCTCTGAAGTGATGGAAACACGACTGTGCGTGTGTGTGTGAGTAACAAGATGAGACCTTTTGGTCTCCAACACCACCTCACATGGTGAGAAATGCTTCCTTGGAAATCAATTATGTAAATACTGAATTATGCAAATGGTACATTTGAATAAATCTATGTGTTTGGGGAGAAAAGATTTTGGTGTGGTTTTCTACTTGGAGTCAGGAGAGGAGAGAGAGAGATAGATGAGGGAAGAGGGCTAAAATGAGGATTAGGCTGGAGAATGTCACTGGCAGACACAGTTTGTGCAGTTAAACTCCTGATTTGGCTTTTTAATTAGGGAGAAAAAGAGAGAAAGTGAGAAATACAGTCATACATACAGAGAGGAGAAAATAATTCACTAATTCACTGACAGCTTTCTTCAATGTCATATCTCTATGGGAATAAGTATGGTGAGCACATTCATCATGTTTGCCAGTAATAAATGCCATTGGTACAGTTGAGTGCTTTCACCCAGCTCTTGTTTGGTTGATCCTGATGATTGGCTAAAACTCCAGAGTGTTTGTGTGGTTTTGCCATAAAAGGCACACAGAGCAATCATCAGTGAAGTGTGTGCACGCACACACATAGTGGCATTCAATTATCTCTGGTATGTTATTGTATCACTTTGATAATGTACAAATAGATTTCAGTTGGACAGAGGGATACTTCAGGGCGGGTCCATTACTTTTTGTTTTTCTGAGTTTTTATCATTCTGTAGCTTCGCGTTAGTGTTCCATATGTATTAAAATCTGAAAATTCAAATTTTGGTCCAAGTACGTATGTTTTAGCATCAAAATGACATTTTCCTAAGCCCTTCTAAAAACCTTTTCCCATGTGACCTGACGTGGGTTTCTGCATGATTACGTTGCTATATATAAACCGATATAAACCCACTAGCCTGCCTAGCCTGTAGCCACAGACTGAACACTCACTGTTGCTGCTGCTCAAAGTTTAAAAAACAAACTGTGATCTCCTCCTGCCAGTAAACGGCTCCAGATCAGAGCAGAATCTGGTGTGACTTACGCATGTTATTTGTCCCAGCGCTGCAACATCACTCGTAGTATATCAGGACAGTATTTTGTGTTACATATAGCCTGGTTTGGGGGGTATTTCTTTGTTCCTTATTTCCTTAGTTCCTTATTTTTCATTAACATAAACAACCACAAAACCAAAGTCTGAAGGGAAACTGAGAAAATTATTTTCACTTCTTTATCTATCTAATTTACAAGTAACAGGTGCATTTCCTTCACACATGCTTTCAACTAGAAATATGAAACATGTCTCGCAGTTGTATGCCTCTGCCAACCAGTCAAGTTGCAGTTTACGTTAATGTCTGTTTAGACTCATAATATTTGTAGTGAAGACTTTGAAGTGATTTAATAAAAGGTATTAAGTGTAGTTTTTGGCAAAATGGAAGTTATCCCTATATTGACATGTATGATTCCAGTGAATAATTTCCAGTGAGAAATATGCTATATTCGCTTAGAGACTGTGAAGTTCTTATCAGTTCATCCTTGAGTCCAAAGGGATCTTTGTGCCAAATTTGAAGAAATTCGCTCAAGGTGTTCCTGAGATATCAATGTTCACAAGAGAATGGGACGGATGTGAGGTCACAGCGACCTTGACCTTTGATCACCAAAATCTAATCAGTTATCAGATATTGCGTACGTACAGATGGATAAAATGCCCCAGCCACGGCTCTTGCTGGCGTGGAGGCATAAAAATGTGACAATACACACTGCTCTCACTCACAATCATAGAGACAAAAGGAGAAACACATAATAAAGGGCAATGCACCCCAACGGTGTATGACGTTCAACAAAACACCAGCATCTAGGTATCGATTTGTATGTAAACCCATAGACTGACGGCGTCTTGATCATCATCACTGGTGGATGTACATCCATGCGTCAGGATATATCACTATCCTTTTTCCCAGTGACAATGTGTGTCAACACAAAAGTGTCATTCACCACCTGTGCTTCAAGTAAGCTACACTTCGACATCATGCCTGTAAGTAACAATTAATTCATCTTTCATTCATTTTCTTGATTAATTGATTAGTTGTTTAGTCTATAAAATGTCTGAAAATAGTGAAAAACAGCAACTGCAAGTTCCCAGATCCCAAGGCGACATTGTCAAATCGCTCCATTTGTCCAACCATCAGTCCAAAATGCAAAGATATTAAAGGTACACTGATTTTAAAGAGACAAAAGTGGCAAATCTTCACACATGAAAAGCCTGAAAGAAAATATATTGCATTTTAAAGCTTGAGAGCAGGTCTTTTACATGTAAATGAACGTCCATTACATTCAAGCCCTTGCCAAACGAGTTCACACGATGCTGATAAGCTTATCACCACCACCAGGTAAGTCTCTCTGTATTTCACACTATCCTGGAGTTTTTTCAATATGGTGTCTGTGGCGACTTTCCCACACTGGTGCAACACTAATGATGTGTTTTACGTTAACCAGCAATGACTGATTTGATACTGTCAAACAGGGCTGACTGTCCTCAGTGTGCCCCACCCGCGTCACCAGGACGGGGACCAGCTCACGTAGAAAGCGCCATGGGTCTGCGGCGATGATGTCAACAGTTTTTGTGTTATTACTCTCACCACCAAAAGGGGGAGACAAAAGTTCCGGACTACAGGTTTAACACATACACTCCAAATGCACAGCCTCTTTCATGAAAACGGGACAGCAATTCAAATACATATGCATGAATCATCACATTAACACCTGTGGGAGATGTACACACCTGCATGCATACACTAAAATACAAACTTGCACATAAGCATGCACACATTACAGTAGAAACCAGAGGCATGAATTGGTTAGCTGTTTGCTCATTAAATGTGTGTTCTTGTCACATAGCTGGGGGAGGTTAAATGAATTAACACTTCATCATCAGCCTGCTTTCCCACCACAGTCTGCCGAAAAGATAGATAGAGAGACAGGGTGACGCAGAGAGATAGAAGATGGAGAAAGAGAGATGTCGGTTGAATAAGAAAATGAAGAATGGAGGAAATGAGAGAAGATAAGAGGAAAACAAGGGTAGTAGTGAGAGAAAGAGAGAGTGATGGGGAGAAACAATAACCACAGGCATTTTCGGTCTTCTCCACTCATTCGCTCTAATTAGGGTTTTTTCACATTCAGCTTAAAATAAAGTTGAGTTCCGTAAAGTTAAACTTTTTAAATCTCGGGCTCCAACTTCTCCACTAATTAATTTCAAACTGAGGTCTGATTAGGAACACAGGAACTGAGGAAATGTTCTGATTTGACCACCTCTACAGTTTCACTTGGCTACGCTTGACATTTGGATTCTTTCATTGACAGGTCTGGGTTTTGCTTGAACTCTTTACATTTCAAAAATTCAATTTATAGAACATTTCACGACCAACTTCCCAATAAAACCATATTAATGAAGAACCCAGGAATCATTTCTAAACTGCTTCAGTAAAATTATAATCTTTACTGGCCAATATATGCATGACAGTATATTCACATTGTCCACAAACACGTTATATAAGATGAAGCAACTGTCCACCGACTTCATTTTGACTGTGGTTAATGCAATTTTAATAGACTCACAATTTACTCAGAGGGTGAGACCCATACTTTGATTGTTCCAGCGTGAAACATCATTCCCCTATTTGAGAACAAGCATCTGGAAAACATTACTTTGCCTCTGGATAACAAGTCTTGTCCAGCTGTCTCATTACATCACGACTGCTCTCTGATGGGAGTGGTATTCCACTCCTACACATTTGTCCTTTGAACTGTCAGGATTTGTGCAAGGCGCTCCCTCCTCTCTCATTGCTCTGCACCGATCAAAATCTCCTCAGCCGGTGAGCGCTCTGCTCGTCAGCAATTACCGCCGTTCGAGACGATGGGGGAGTACTGTACATGTGCGTGTATGTGTGTGAGCGAGTGCGAGCGTGCACAAAGGGCTTAGCCAATTTAACATGCAGAAAAGATGTCAAGTCTGTGATTACACTAGCTGATAACAACTGGTTTAGCCATGTGTGAATGTGTGTGTCTGAATTGCTGTTGTATTTTACATTGTCGGTTCCTATGAGAAAGAAATTCAGAGTTTATGTCTGTGTGTGCGCATCTCTGCACTTTCACAGCATGTCACACTTGCAGACTTAAAAGCCATCGCTATGGTGAAGGCTAATGTTCACCCACTCAGTTCCGATGTGAACCTCTCTCACTCCACTACCCTATCTAAACCTGTTCTTCAATCTATCCTTTTTTTTTTTTTTTTTACATTTATCCATCTTTACATTTATTCATCTCTCTCTCTCTCCCCTCTAGATTCTGACACCAACTCTCTTCTCTCTCACTTTCCCTCTCCCGCTCTCTGTCTTTGGCTAACAAGCAGTGCTGGCTATCTAGCCGGCTGGCTGACAGAGTCAGACATCTGAATCTATTACTTTACCACGCTCCAAGTCTTCTCTCTCTCCATTTCAGCTACTTCAGCCCGTTCCTGACTGTGCCTTTCTCTGAGCTCTCTGGCCTAATGCTTCCATGTGCTTGCTGCTCCAGCCGCCGCCTGCTTTATATTGTTGACAATGAGTCCTCTCTCTAGGTGCTTCCATAAAGACGCAGATTTTTATTTCTGATCCTGCCTGAGTATATGCACATATCTGCACTGGTGTGTTTATTTTCCCCTGTAACCAATAAATATGGGATGATGCACAGACAGTGAATGAAAGCACAACGTTAAAGTCTATAGTTCCATTTGTGTTGCCTCGTAATCTGCTCAACAAGGGTGTGCTATCATCTGCTGAAAAACAAATGGACTTGTGATTCTTATTTTAGATATATGTTGTCATCTTGGGTCATGAGAGGAAAGGAAAAAAAAAAAATCCATCTAGAGATTATTTTGGGATTGACTGAATACAGCTGAACCAACATGTCCGTCTGGTGCTAGAAAGCAAACACTCAAAGCAGCTGAAGTGATCTGAGTTGACAGACTGATGTAACCACAGGCTGGTTCAGTGAGGAGTGATGAGATGGTGGGCTAGTAGCGTCGTACTTACCATCAAATCGTAATAGATTTGATGTGTGATGGCATCTTTGAACATGCCACAGATTTGATAATAACTAGGAATGCCAACACTGTGTGTAATCATGGAGATAAAGGACACACTAAATACAACAACTGTTCAATAAGAGTAAGGGAATCAGAAATGTGCTGAAACAATAGATCTATTGCGGAGAAATATATTTTGTGATCACAGACAAATATCTTTTAGACTTTGACAGCAGAGGGGCCCGCTGGTTAATAAGAACATCTTGTAAGTAAAAGGCTGCATATTCAATGCAAAATGCAACATTTCCACCACAGTCAAGTGTCATTTCCTGCTGTCGCTACGCAGCAGCAGGGCAATACTGTTAACATGTGTGGCATCATCCACTGTGGTCTGAGTGTTTGTCATCTCAGGTCTGACTTAAATGAATGTAGGGCTTTTCACCCTGGTTTTCATCATCTTTCTTTTGGACAGTGGCAAATGCTTCGCTCTGAGTCATCACTCACACACACAAGCACACACACGGACACACGGACATACACACAAAGGACAGGGACTGAGGGGTTGAGAAGAGAAAGACGGAAAGATGGAAGACAGAGGAGGAGAAATAAATGCTGGGAGAACATGTTGCCCAGGAGCACATGTTTCTGTGCAGAGCATGCATCCATCCTGCTTTTTAATCTCCTAGTGAACGAAACATGCTTCAACAATGCCATCTACTGAATAATTGAGGGATTACCTCCTGTTTCCTTGTCACACGCTCACAAATCTTCCTTATCCAAATACTAGACGCATCAACCAGTGGCCCACAGAATGCAGCCACATGTAAAATATGGTCAAATGTGATGCTGTAAATGGGAGCGAGGTGTGTCTGACTACTCATCAAGGGAATTACTGACCTGAACTGAGTGAAATTATATAATTCTGTCAACTGCCTACGCAACAGTCTGGCTTGGGTGTTAAAGGAAAGAAGAGGTGTGACAGAATAAGAACATCAGGAATGACCAAATGGGTGCGTCGTCTCTCATCACACATTTCAGCTCAAACTGTATAACTGTCAAAATCCTCACATCAAGATGTAATTTACAGTTAAATAAAGGATGTCAATTGTTTTTTTGAAAAATCCATCACAATCTGTAGTTCATCATGAGGAAATTTTGAAATGAAACTGTTGCATTGTGTTAAATTTTGACCATTTTGATGACAGTGTCAACTTGATAATATGTGTTTGTAGGAGTCAAGGAACTACATCCCTCCTGGGTTTTAATAGACTGCCTTGTTAAGAACCAGGAGCAAGATGGTACACATGCAGAATAATCTATTTTCCACACTGAAATTGATATGGAAATTGCCACCAGAGTTAATAAACTAAAAATAGACTAGAGGTGAGAGAAATTAAGGTGACTTAAACTGATTAAACCATTCAAACATGCATGTGGTTAATGTGATGGCAATTCAACATGTTAGTCTCATGTCTAGGTAAGCGCCTGAATCACATTTACACAAAAAGTCACCAGTGCTAACTTGGTTGGACCTAGTAACATTTCCGGCAGTATCACCTCTCATGCACCAATATCACACTAGAATTGTGGCTCTTCCCCATAAATGTCTTGTCATTTCTGAATTAAACTATGAGGAACATAGAAGACAACATGTCTGAAGCCCTTTTCAGATATGGAATATGTAAAATTGCTGGCATCATGTATTTGTTAATGTGATGGCTTTTTGTCATTCAGACATAGGTGTCTTACATTATTTCCCTCTCTCTCTGCTTATTGAGCAGATGGGCGGGGTGGGTGGAGGGGGGTTGTGCTTTCTGATTTCTCACAGGCTGCACCACTGATGGATTTTAAAACTTATTTTGCTGTTGAAGTCTTAATTAATGACCATTTTTAGCTCCACTAATACATTTGTGCATCAACTTCATTATTTAAGTTCTGTTATTAAATTCTGCTGCCTGTTCAATAAAGCCGTTAAGTTGTGACTCTCAGTTAATTAGTATTAGCTCACATGCTGTGTGTAGAGCGTTTTGCTAAATATTAATTTATTCATTCGCCGCCATGGATGCAGTTGGCATGAAAGAAGACAGAAAATATATAGAGAGAGTTCTGGTGAGATTATTATTGTGGTTGTATGTGGGGTTTTTTAAGTATGTGAGGTTTTTTAACCTCTTTTATCCAAGTTGCACCACAGGCGGAAAACTGCTTCCACAGACTGATCTAATATAAAATGCATCTCTTCAACAACATTAAATATGCTTTTTCACAGTGTTTCCTGTTTTATTAAAGTGATTTTATTTTCCCTGTTCATAAGAGATGCTGTTTGAGCTAATACATTAATCACAATGATCTTGGAAGGTGGAACAAAGACACAGGCCTTTACGTTAATCTGACAGCTTTCAAATCAGACTTGTGCCACATGTTTCTGAAGTGTTACAAGGTCAGACCTAGTGAGATTGCTGTTGTGACTTTTACATAAAAGTGACTCATGTTGGACATGAGACCAACATGTTAAACTGCCATCACTTTTATGTAAGTAGGTGCATGTCTGAAAGGGGTTTAAATGACAAAAAGCTATCACTTTAACAGATAAAGATAACAAATGCACGTACCCCATGTCTGAAAAGAACAAAGCAATACAAACTCTCATTAAAAACAGTGAGGTTTGTAACACTAAACAACTGTAAGCCCTCACAATGAACTGTAAGCTCTGTGAATGACTGCTTATTGCCTCTAAATATACAGTATATGCAAAAGGACAATTGTCACAACAGTTGTTCTAATATCTGATATGTTTCATGTCTGTGTCTTTTAAATGTTAACTTGTACTTCTAAGAATTTTCTCATTTAAATGTACGGACATGGATTTAACTGACCTGAATTAAAACTAAGCACTCTGATTTAGCTGTCCATCACTGAGACAGGATGATAACAGTAGGCTTTTATTATACAGGACTACAAGCAAATATAGTAAACTGGCTGGTTACAAACATTCACCTGCAACCCCCACAAAGGTAGTAAAGTCTATTCTTCTCACCCACCTAGGAGGCTTCTGAAAGTCAATAAAGCAGATGCTTGTTATTGTCTTTCTGTGTGTGTGTGTGTGTGTATGTGTGTGTGTGAGAGTTGTTTAGCACTGAATGCTTGTGCATACTAATCGCATTTTATTTGCAGCACCAATGACACCTCTGAGGCGAAGAGAATAGCTGGGGGAAGACAACAAACACAGGAGGTGCTAATGAAAGAAAGGAGAGGAGAAGAGACTAGGTGTTAATGTAACTTGTCGTCTCTTTCGTGTCTTCACTCAAGGTGTAACTGTTAAGGCCTAAATATACTCTCAGAACAAGGTAGGATGACAGGTTGAAAAGGCCTAATTATACAGACTTAAGAGCACCTCTGTACGTTGGCCAAGAAGTTTCATGTTCAATAAACATAAACTATAGAAAATAAAAAATATTGCAGAGTGCACAGGTGCCACATTTCCCGGTGTGTGTTTATACAAGCAAACGTAATTAAATATTGTGAAGTGAATGTACAGAGATATGCAGCTACTGTGAGCACTTACAAGTCTGGACCATTGTTCAGAACTTCACAATGATTTTGGTCACATCACCTCTCCATCGCTGCCAACACAGAGCTAATTGGTGCAGTTCAGCAGTGAGCATGTACAGTGGATAGTAGGTATCCACACTGTTATTTGCAATATTTGCAATAATGTAGTATACTTTTATGATCTGTTGCTCAGACAAGTCAGGATCGCTGCTTTCTTGCACAATACTGTGCTGTGCAATACTGTAACTTACATGTAACTTATTTACTTTGTGATTTTAATTTTTAAAATTTAAAATTTGAATTTAATTGATTTTTTTCCGTGAAGGGTGGATGAGCAAAGTAAGAATTTCATTGTATGGTGTAACCGCGCATATTTACTGTGCATATAATAATAAACTTCTTCAACCTGAACTCCAACTTGAATGAGAGGAAAGTAAAGAAAAGAGTTGTCAACATACTTTGAACTACCATCATTTAAATACCTGTCAAGTCATTTTTTAAAGAGCAAATTTAAAAACAGCAAGTGTTGACCAAAGGACTTTACAGAGAAAGTTATACTACAAACACCTGGCTAATAACTGTGGACAATCAAAAAAATGATTCTCATCTGAGGGTCTGAACAGCACCTTAATGGGAGTAATTGTACATACTAGTGCTTATGCTACAAGAAGGCACTCCTAAACTACATAAAAAATATATAGTGAAAGGGAGAATCAACACTATCAACTGTTACAAAACAAATTGAATTTTGTACCAAACAAGAATATTCTACACTACAGTACAAAAATGCTTAAGAAATATAATTCACATAATGCTAAGAGCATATATTATTGACTCAACTTTGAATGAATCTTGCAAGCAGACATCCCTTTGCAACACACACATGCACACATTCCTCTGATCAACCTGTGCAATGCAGGTATTCACATGTAGAGATACATACAGATAAATGCATGTATACATGCACACAAATAGTCACAGTGGTGGCGGTTGACGCTGAGGCAGGAGTAAATGGCTAATGTGAGTGTTTGTGACAGGCAGCCTGAGGCAGTGTGGGGAGCAGCTCAGCTTTCTGACAGGTGTTGCTTCCACACCTCACTCACCTCTTCCTCACCCCAGCACTAAATCACAGCCTCCATGCTGGGGAGCCTAGAGTGCATGTGAGGAAACAGAACGGGGGACGCTCACTATATATGTGTTTGTGTATTGTGATAGCGTCACAGCAGTGTGTGTGTGTTTTTGTGCGTGTCTATCTCCTCCTCAGGGAAATAAGGCAGCTTCCGAACTACTCAAAGTAGTAGCGTTTTAAGGTGGAATGGGGAAAGAGAGGAGGGTGGAGAGCTTTTTCTTTAAGCCTCCAGCTGCGTTGTTGCCGGTGGATACGAGGTCGATGGAAAATGCAAAGAAGAGAAGGAAGCCCACCTGCTAAGCGGAGAGATTTGATAGTGGAAGAGCTCTTGAATCAGATTCCCAGCTACTTTGAATCTCCTCAAAAGCTGAAGCAATGCAACAACAACAACAAAAAAAACAAAAACGCACATCTTTGGTGTGAATTCTTATAGGTTTCAGCTCTGTTTTTGGTTTGTTAAGTGACATTTCAGACAAAGGAGAAATCAAGCTGGGGAACAATGAATGTTTTAGACAGTTGAGCAGGAAAAAGTGAGAGTCAAAGGTGAGACCGAGCAAGAGGGACAGGTGAGAAAGAGGAAAATTCTATCAACACCTGAAAGGAGCAAAACCCCCTTCCTTCTTTTTGCTTTAAGATCATGATGAAATTCTGCTCTTTGCACCTATACCCAGCTAAACTCCAAGCACTTCCTTTCAGTTGCACATGCACACAAACACTAACACACCTTTGATCCAAGCGTTGACAAAAAGCCACTGAAACCTGTCAAACACGCCCATCATCAGTGACAGAGTAGGGTCAACACTTATTTTCTACTCTATACAACCACAGACAGAATAAACCTTTAATGTGTCTCTCCACTTCTACGCACATCTAAACACACACTGACAGGCTGTATTGACTTGTCATGTCAGAAAAAGCAGAAAACAAGGCTGTGAGGAAATTGCGATGCAACATCATTAAATGTTTGGAGCCCATATCAGTGTAAGCTAAGCCAGCAGCTTCATTCAGTATTCATTACAGCTGGCTGGCACACAAAAAAGACACTGCAGGACAAATCAATTGGAGAAGAGTTAGAGAGAGAAAGAGAGAGAGGCAGAGACGGGGTTGTAGGAAATCCACAGTGTTTTGTTTAAATAGTGAGCAACGCGAGTGCAAAAACACCAGGGAGGGAATTGCAGATTATTGATGAGAAATAGATCACATCTCATCAATATACATGCAGTAACATCAGAAACACTCCCTCTAGGGTTAACACACATACATGTTCAACCTACAAATACGTACACATTCTTATAGGGCTGCAACTAATGATTATTTTCATTATCAATTGATCATATCAATCTATAAAATGTCAGAAAATAGTGAAGAAATTTCTTCAAATGTCTTGTTTTGTCTGATCAACAGTGAAAAATCCAAGTATACTCAGTCTGATATCATGCATGACATATGAAAGCTTCAAATCCTCAAATTTGAGAAGCAAATATTTGGAATTCCTGCTTAAAAAATTACTATAATGATTAGTCTTATCAAAATAGTTGCAAATTGATTTTCGACTAATCAATTAATCACCTACTCATAGCAGCTTTACATTCTTGTAAAACACACACATACACACACTGGGATGTATCCATTCCTTGAGTCAAGCTTGGTGAAATATTCATGCCTCTCTTTTTCACCTCTTTTTCAGCCCCACATACTACACTGTTGCTTGATTTATTATCAGTCTGAATTCTGAATTTTGATACTGTATATGGCAACAAACACATTTTTATAGTCCCAACAAAGCAGAGCCAACACAGAGAGTCTACATGCAGAGAACGATGAATGCACTGACTGCATTTATATGCATACAAGAAAACATCTACGAGTGTTTTGTTTACATGGTGCTTCAGAAACCAGGCCATTGCTGAAAGGCAGAGGCTAGTAAGATTACTTTAATGCATATAAACGCTGTCTTTGATTGAGTGGTAACGACAATAGAAGAAGACAGTGTTGTCCATGTTTCTGCTTACATCTGATATTGGATACTGCAATTATCAAAATAGCATGTTGAAATAAATTATCATACTTGTACCCAACAGGTAAGCACCATCAGAGATTTCCATGCTCTGTTAAACTGCAGCTACTGTACATTTCCTCCATCACATTTATGTTGTTCCCACGTCAACCACATAATCTATTCAGTGCAGACACTCATGTCATCAAGGGTAGTTGTAAACAAAGGTACTATGACAGTTGTGAATATTGAGCATCTTAATTTACTGAATCAAAATAGGTGAATTAGCTTTTTTTTCCTTTGGTGTACTGATAATGACAATTTAAAACCTTATCTTTAAGGTTAGACTGAGTGCAAGCAAAGAAAACAGAAATAACTGATTAACTGAAACTGAGTGATCACTGAAAAAGGGCAAGAACGTGACAGCAAACACTTAAATAGAATAGAAGAACATCATTGTTACGTCCACTGACTTTCTCCTGGCCTCTTTTTGGAAGAGAGCTGTCTCTGTATGTTTCAGGTCTGCCACGCCCCTCTCTGCATGCTTAGGTCACCCACACCTGAACTTCATCTGATCGTCAGTGGAGCTGTATATCAACAGCTGAACCAGTGCTTCTTGTCATTTGGCCACTGAGCTGCTTGTTGGGCTGGTGCTGTTGAGTTTTTTTGCTGTTCATACTCTGTGTTGCTGGTAGCACTTTGATACAGCTCTAGTTACCCTTTGTGTAGCTTGTAGGTAATTTTCTGGAAGCCTTGTAGGGGTTCTCTGCCATTTATTTTGTTATCCTTTTTCTCCTGTTTTGTGGTTAGCTAGGGAGCTTAGCACTGCCTTTCTTTTCAATTCTGTAGACCAAGTGAGACTTTATTTTCTAGTTAGTGTGGGGTTTTGTTGGTTGTTTTGGCCTTAGAGAACTTGACGCCTTATTTGCTTCCTTTTTTTTTGCTATTTTAGTCAGTTTATCTCTGTTAATCATCCTTTTTTCTTGTTGTTAATAAATGGTATTCTTTGTTACACTTTGAAAGTGTTTCAGCAGCCTTTTCTTGCCATTTTTGCAAAGGATTTTCGTTAACCTGGTTATGTTACTCCCTGTGTTCCCCGAGATATTAGAGGTCATAACAATGATATTTAGATCTGAATCACTTCCACTCAAATGTCTGATAGTCAGCTTTTACAAAAATGTTCTTGATTTGCCCTCTGCAGTAGAAAAACCATGTCTGTAAATCCTAATAATGAAATTTACAAGTGCCTTGACCAAAGGTGCCATTCAAAGTCTAAACAGTGGAGGGTGCTGTTGAGCAATAGAACTGGGTTCTGGAGGAAAAGAAATCTACTTCTTCTGCTAAACTATACAAAAATGATTATGGTAAATTATGTGATAAAGTCATATCTTGGTTTAAGAACATAGCTTCTCAGCCTTAACTGATAAAACTTGTGTACATAGTGTATATTTAAGTCTGAAAATCAAAAGTGTGTCTGAAATACGTGTTTGATATACTGTATATTTAAAATATATCTCTACTCAAGATAAATGATGAGTATATGTGAAGTTTTACTGTCAAAACAAGTGAATACAGATGTGTACAAAATGAGGGAAAGAACAAAAGTAAATGAATTGTTGTTTTGATAAATTTGATTGAATAAACACTTAAAGGACTTCTTGTTTAGGGTACACGGTTATATGGTCACACCTACTGTGTGACAGGTGGCCTGCCGTTTTGACGAAGTGTAAATTAAGACATAAAATCATCAGCTTTGGGGGATATTCAGTACAATAAAGTACAACTCATCTGTCCCACCAGTAGTCCTGGTACAGATCCAGAAAGCATGACTCACCAGCATCTTAACCTTTTCTTGCTCTTCATGGGCCTTCCCTTTCTCGATGAGCAGGGCAGGGGTCAGATCATCCAGGCCTGTGGTAACAGCAGTCTCTCTCTCCCTCTGGGCCAGTCTCGCCAACTGCTCCTGCACCAGGGCCTGCTGACGCTCAAAGCTGAAGTAGAGCAAGATGAGAACTGTTTTAACCTTTGAAGCCGAGCAAGATGAGAACATTTTTAACCTTTGGCCCTCGATCTATCCAGTGAAAGTTTGCTAAACATGCAAGTTATTGTTCACACAGAGATACACCCAATAGCGTCAGAGAGATATTGGTTTCTGTAGGTCAACAGCAACATCAATATTTCTGAGGTGCAGCTACATGTAACCTATACATTTTTTTCTTCATTATTATGGTAGTGACCATGTGGAAATGCCCAAAACAACATTTAGCCTTGGGGTTATTATGAAAAAACTACAGAAGTATTAAGTCAAGAGCATCCTATACAATATAATTTAATCAAACAACATCATAAAATATGGCCAAAGAAATAACCATAAACACTGTCATATATTCTCAACAGTTATCAGCTTCACAAAAAGAATATTAATTGCAGGGCTATTGTATTAGGTTGCTTCTGCTGCAGTATCCAAGAATTTAAACCACTGACATATTTGCCAAGCAACTGCAGACGGGTGACAAATTAAAGGAAAAACCAATACAGGTCTGAATGCTTCACCCCTGCAGTGAGGGGATCTGGTGGCTCTGTTATGCTGTGGGTGGCATTTTGCTGGCATGGTTTGGGTCTGCTTGTCCCATTAGAGGGAAGGGTCACTGCAAATCAATACAAAGTCATTCTGAGTGATCAACTTTATCTTATGATGAAACATTTCTATCCTGATGGGAGTGGTCTCTTCAAAGATGACAATGCCCCAATCCACAGGGCACGAGGGGTCACTGAATGGTTTGATGAGTATGAAAATGATGTGAATCATATGCTATGACCTTCACAGTCACCAGATCTCAACCCAGTTGAACATCTATGGGAGATTTTGGACTGACGTGTTAGACAGCGCTCTCCACCACCATCATCAAAACACCAAATGAGAGAATATCGTTTTGAAGAATGATGTTCATCCCTCCAGAAGAGTTGGTTGGTTGGTTGTTGTTGGTTTATCCTTTAATTTTTCACCTGTCTGTATATTTATAACTCTCTGAAAAACTACATAGACCCTCATCATGAGGGATTACATTACAGAGGTTTGGTGCTAATAACACTGATCAAAGTATAATAATATACTGTATATTATGTCTAACAGATTCCCAGGAAACAGCATTGCAGTGAGAGGGGATCAGTATATGTAGAGGCTCAACATAGTATATGGGCATTCCAGCAGCATAGCAGCATGTCTATACAGACAGAGTAAATCTGCAGAGGCATTGTTGAAAGGTCACTCGGCATGTATATGTTCACCATAAACACTGTACATTAGCATCAAGTGTCTGTCACTTCCACTGGCTATAAGCTGACTGTGTCAACACAGAAGGCTCAATTTAAATATATGAAAACATATATTATGATCATAATTTTTGCACTCTACTATTTACCAAGCTGAAGTTGGAATAAAGTTAATGGATATCTCTGGGAAGGGCAAATTCCAAGTGAGCAGGAATGACACGCTATTATAAAAAAAACTACATGCCAAATTATAGCAGGTCCCTCTCCAAATATAGATGGAATACAACAAAGAGGGAAAGTGAGTTTATTACTACAGGGTCTGCTCTATGTTCTGAAATACACACATTAAACCTTGACGTTATGAGCACCTACTTTTTGCGCATTTCCTCATGTATTTCTGTAGATGAGGGTCCTGCTGAAATCAAATAGGATAAACATCAGTACTACTAGCAATTACAACACAGCACACTTCCTCTTACAGTGGATCAGTTTGCAGAATGGAGTGACAAGAGCAACAAATGGTTACACGTAGATGAAGAATAAATAAGCTCTGGCCAATCAGGTTCCTTGTGGGCGGGACAACTGTCCTGCAAATATATCTATTCTAAGTGGCCAAAAATAGCACCTCTTTTTATATACATTATTATATAGCTAATATATTTGAGCAACACATTAAGGAAGCTCCAAACATGCACTCTCTGCGACTGTGTTTAAATATTTAAATAAATGTGTTCACATCATAGACTGTATAAGGTTCACATACTGCAAATGACACAGTTTATATTTACTATATTCTGTCCTTTTTATAATGAACAATCTGAAAAAGACACACAGCAGTTGTCTTGACCTTTACCCTTCATACTGTTCTAATCAGTCACTACACTGTATGAGGACATGTTTGCTGACACAGTGGGCCTCCCAATGGGACCTCTGTGGGAACGGAAAAGTCTTTGACTGGGACGTACTTGGTGGTGGAGGTTTTTTACTGTCCAGCTGAGATGGTGGCGGCTTGTCACTGTCAGACCCCTGAGATTCCCTCATCCGCCGGAGCACATCCTCTGAAAGCTAAACAGGAATGTGGGAATAAACACTTAAACACACATATACACATGGAAGCCCTTTGGTGTGAATACAGGACAGTTGTGTGCCTTGACAAGCATCAGATAAAAGTTTAATGGTCAAAGAGTCTACAGTATCATCCCGCCTGCAGACGTGCCCTTGAGCAAGTCCCTTACTTGCCTATCAGCTCCAGATGTGCTGCTGTACAGCTGTGCCTAAGCTCCGTTACCTTACTGAATAGTGACAAAAGATTATATGCCTAGATGAAACAAAACACATTATTATTTATCCGACTCTGTCACATGTCCTGGTGGACACACTTGCAAAGTGTGTGTTCATGAAACTGTCTCAAGTTTTGTGACGTTCCCCTCCTTGTATAGTCGCTGATATAGCAAATCTGGCTAACATTTAGCGGTAGGGGACGTTTCGCCTGCATGTACATGTTATAGGATGAGGGTCTAGTTACACTGCATTATGGCTGTCTGGTCCACATGTCCAAGCTGCATTTTATAACTGGAGAGAGGGGGGTATGACCGGGGTTCATTTGAGGACACAGGACCTGTCAGCTTTTCAGCGCACCTCAGCCCGACACCACCGCAAAAGCCCACTAGCTAACCATTATTAGCCTTATGACTAATGAAATAATTCAAACGTTGGCTCTGAATTGTCACAATAATACGATAACGTTGCGTTATATCTACCTTCACTCCTTCAATTACTGTGACCTTCTCGTTTTCGTCCAGTCCGAATGACACTTTCCTCGCCGTGCTTCCATTTCCTCCCATTTTGACCAGCTGTTCTTTCTCACCTGATTAGAAACAATAATAAAAACCCTTTCTTGTCTTGTCTTGTGTTGTGACAGGGAGACATTCATGAGTTAGCGGCTGGAGTCGCCGCCACAGCGACCGGTGGTTAAAATACTACAATAAAGGTCATTCTGACGCTGCAGTATCCTTAAAGCTCATTGGTCGGATGAAATAATTCGAACCCAATGACACTGAGAAGTGTATCATGAGTGGAGAAGGGATACATGGGAAATGTAGTGAAGTTGTAGTCTAGCCAATATGAATTCTCGACTTGTACAGCTTTTCTAAATAATAAATATAGGGAAAGTTAAATCCTTGATATATAGGTGCAGAATTAGTGAGGAAATGTACTGTATTAGAAAAAGCCCTAAATGTAGTCACCAAGTAGAAATGTAGTACCAAAACACACCATGATGTGGCATCTAATCCCCCCCAAAACACACACAAAGCCCAGAGACAAACAGGTATGTTTATGGTTTATTCTGTATGTCATGAAATGCTCAGCACATCGCATTAATAGGGCCTGAATATTATACAATCAATGCACTTAAATAAAAAGGCAATTAACAGATCATTTGCAAAATGAATTCACCATTCAACATCTTGTGTATCAAGAGAATGGATAGTAAATCCATAACAATGCACCTTGGGAACTCATGTCATAAAACTGCAAACTGATTTTCCAACCTCTACTCTAGCTGCAAGTAATACAGCAGTGTTCACCAGCACTCAAATCTGAATATAAAATACTTCAAGAGTCAAGCAAATACTGATCCTTACTGTGTTGTTGATTTATAATGATGAAAAAATAAATGTAATCCTGCAGTGTATTTCACACATACAGGTTACCACTATATATGAATACTACTTGCTTAAATAGAGTGATCCTTTACCAAATGTATAGAATTTCCAGGGGAAAATACACTATAGAATATTTCCAAGGTAGATATAAGCAAATTTGATGTGAAGTATGATTTTGTTGTAATACCCTGAGGTATGACAAGAATTGATTTCAGGAGTTGAACCACAAAGCTAACAACCCAAGCTTAAAACTGATCTGAAGGGAGTTTTATCCTTGATACTATTTTAAAATTACACATTTTAAACATACTGTAGTTGCCTGAGCCTCTCTTGCTCAGTTGAAGAAGCTGAACATTTGTATACGATAAAAGTAAATCAATACCATCATTTGATGCAATAAAACTGAGCAACATTGTTTATGATCCATATTCATGACCTGTAATAACATCTGTGAAAACTCTGAACACCAAAATAAAAAAGTTAGCAGCAAATTAAAAGCTGAAAATTGTTACAGCAACCATTCTGCAGCAAGCAAAAACTGAACAAGGTAGGTAGATATGAAATGAGGGCATGTCTAATTTGGAATACACGTAAAAAGGTTTCTGCATATTTGTTGTTCAAATCACATGTTTTCAGAAGAAGGAATGATTAATCAGGTATGAAAAATTAAAGAAAAGGTCCAAATTAAATAAAATGAGGAAACAAATGACAAGTAGAGAGCTTATGGCTAAGAGGCAATTTGAGAACTGCTGATGAGTCAGCAGAGAGCCTTACAGATGATTTTGTGATCTTAAACATGGAATGTCTTCCCAAGGAATTTCCTTTTCATATTGCAGTAACACACATCACACTCAAGCCTTTCACTTGATAACAAGAGGGACAGCACTTATTTCAGAAGACAAAGCATACCTATCAAAATGAATTAGCACAAGTTCTTTCCCTCTATAGAGAGGCACGGTGATTCAGTACAAACTGATTAACCAGTAGGGTCATAAATCTAATACAAAGCAGCAGATAAAGTTTGTTGAGATGTTATTACTCAAAGCCATAAGAGGGAATGTACAGCTGTTAAGTTGTCATCAAAAGATTGTTAGACTTTAAATACTTGGGTTTTTAAAATGGGGCTAAAACTTCATCATTGAGGATTGAGCAGTTGATGCTGGAAGCTGGAATGACAGAAAACGCGCGGAGACGAGTCAGCAAGCGCTCCCACATTAAAGAGTGGTGAAACCGGATCAATATGGAGTCTGTAGGGCCCACGGTGAGGAACAGTACTCCTAGTGTGGAGCTACAGCAGCAGTGCACTCTGGCAACAGTGTTACAAAAGCAGTTGCTAAATTCACAGTTCTCCAGATAATTGGCTAGAAAAGGTCTCTCCTTATGTGTCCACTTCTAAACTTATCCTGGCCTCATAGAAAGACCAAGATTACCTTTCCTGTGTCCAACTCCTCTGTTCTGGATTTCTTTATTGGCCATCTCCTCTGATCCTACCCAACACACTACCTTCACACACAAATGTAAAGTCCAACCCGTATAACCTTCTCTCTTCTTCCATCCTCCTCTACAAGGACTCAGGCATTGACAGGTCTCCAGCGGTCAGCTTCAATGCTGTTAATGCTGCTGGACCCATAGGGTCCGGAGGCAACATCATCTAGGTATGCTCCAACCATACCAGCGTTGCCAGGACCAGACCCATCAATCTGGGTGGAGGAGTAGTACAGACCCTGGTCAGTCAGCTCCTTGCGGCCAAGAGTTGTAGCAACGGTTGGGGGAAGGTGGACGTCACTTTCATCTGGCTCATCCACCTGTGACTTGTATGAGAACAGGATCTTGGGTTCTGAACTGTGGGAGAGAATGAAGTAGTGAAATAAAGGAGGAGATGGGATCAAATGGGGTTAAAAAAAAATGTTTCAACTATATTCTTTATATTTTGTATGATTCTTCTTACTTACCCAAAAAAGCCTTTGAGGAATGTGACATAAATGAGCGGAGCAAAGGCTGAGAAGTACAGGAAGGTGGTGACATCCACACAGCTGGTTCAGAAAAGACAAAATAAAGACACAAAATAATCACACACTGTGTAATTAGTTGCATTAACAGTTACAGAGCATATGGAGATTATCAGCTTCAGTAGATACAGAAGGCACAGTCAATAGGTTTTTGCTAAAAGTACAACTCATCCCCATAGGAAACATTTTATGTTCTCACCGTTTCCCACCCTAAACTTCACTGAACTTTATTGCAACCACCAACACAGTGAGTCATCTCCCTTGTTGCAACTCAGCCAAAAAATGCAATTACAAGGAGGTTTTAAAAACAGCCACCCAGCTCAAAATCCAGGACATTTTTCTAAGATTGTGCAGCACAACTAAATGCTTTACAGCCACAGCTTCTCTGAATTCAGAAGTCTTACCCAACATTATTTTTTTCTTCCTACAATACTCATATAGGAGGCTATGTTTACTCAATATTTTAATGATGCAATCATGAAAATCATATTATATCCATAGATCTGTGATAAATATGAACACTGTTGCTACTACAGACTGTTGTCATGGGATTATACTGACCAGAGTCCCTCTATTATTTCAGCACACAGCAGAGCACTGCCCAGGCCCTGGACAAGGTTCAGTAAAGACAGGATGGCAGCATACACGTAGAAACTCCTCTTAGCTGCACAGAGGAAGCAAAACAAAGATTAATGGACAATTATATGGCATCATGCAGTGGTAAATATTACATTAGAAAGTGCAGCACATCCTCATGGGTATGAATTTTCCCTTTCATAATTACGTGAAACATACAGTTTACCTTTGAATTTGTTTTGATCTAATTTCTGAAATCTTGAAACTTACATGGCAGAGATATCCTCTCCCTCAGTGGAGTTTTGGGCAAGATCACAATCAAAGAGTACACCTATTAAAAAAAAAGGATTCCATTATCATTCAAACATTACTCATCAGTGATCAGTTATTTGTCTAGTATTAGTTTTACATTTTTCTTCTCATATTGCAGCTGTCATATACTGTAGGTACTGCTTACTGACCAGAAAGAAGAAGCAGGAGCTGGCCAACCAGAAGTGCCGTCCTCCGTGACCGTAGATGTTGAAGTCCTCAGCAGACAGGTGACTGTCTGGATACAGGATCTCTAGCGTGCCCTGGAATAACGCATTATCAAGTTCAAATACATTTCCTACCCTTTTGTTGTCCTCATCATATATCCAACAGAGTCTAAAACATTATTTAGGATTATTTTTTAAATCCTTGACCTCTGTCATTACCTGTGTGATGGAGTAGGCCAGAGCTAGCACAGCAGTAATGGCCAGCACACGCTTTATACTGGACTTGCTCTCCAGGTGACCTAATAACATTTAAAACAGATGCATCATGTGAAAACAAACCACATTGGTAAAAATACACTGTAAATGAGAACTGAAACCAATACAGAAAACTAACCAAAAGCCAGTCCCAAAATGATAACACTGAGCTCAATAGCCAGCAAGAAGAAACGGGTGATTTCCCACAGCACCTAAAGAGACGACAAACATCATGAGAATCCACTGTGGCAAAATAGACCGGCTGTGTTGTGTTCTAACACATATTGACCCAGAACATATGCATAGCTTTACAGATCAGGTCACACTCCAGAGCATTATGTAATAATCTGTATGTTTTTCTTCAAAAGTTCAGCCATGTCAGTAAGCTAAGGGAACAGCAGGCCCATCACTGTGAAGTCCATGGGGATCTGTCTGGTATGTGAAGAATCTCAGCCATGCCTTTCCTCTTAGACATGAAAGTCCTGTAAAGTCATGCTGAAGCTCTGGGTAGTACTTAATAAAAGACGCATCTGTGACAGAATATGGCAGCTGCTCCTAATTCGATAAGGGCACAGTATTGATTCTGCAAACTATAATCAGTCATGCACTACCTGTATATAAAAATCAACACTATACTGTTAGACTCCAAGATACCCAATTTCTTTTTGCAAAAAAAATAAATAAAATAATACTCAAACATGTTAGAAAGCAGTACATGAGAAAGGTATTTTCTGCTGCAGGGACACCATTCACTGTTGTTTACAGTAAACATGAATATCTTGTGACTTGTACAGCTCAGAATATGTTTCCAGTAACAGAAAGATTATTTCTTTTAAAAAAATACTGAGTCATACCTAGCAAAAAAACAAACAAACAAAAAAACAAAGCTGCAAAACAACAAAATGTTCATTCTACAAGAGATATTTTTATAACATGATTTTTACCTAGATCTTTGCATCACTGAATTGGGATGGGAAAAAAAAAAATCTGCTCAGATTAAATAAAATAAATAGTTAATTCACTATGTGTCGAGGTTTTATCTCTAAAATTATCTGACAAGTATATTCACATACTGTATAGAAAGTCAAAGTGAAAAATGTTTTTTTTATTCTGTTAACCAGATCATGATTAAAAATACAGGCCTGATGTGCATTACTCATGTAAACAAACATTTAACAACACCATCAGAAATTACTAATAACTTGTTGTCTGTTGTGTATCAAAATACCTCTCAATTAACTTGGCAGAAATAAGTTCTGAATTTTGGTTGTCATTACATTTGGATCACATTGTTTGTGCCCTTGATTTCCAATGAAAGGAATGAAACAACCCAACTCCCATTAATGTTACAAAATGTTTCTTACTTTGTCAATGATGGTGGCAGCACTGGATGCACTGACAGTCATAGACACTATGGCCCGGGTGATTCCAACTGCTGCTACAACAAAAACCTGAGAAATACACAGCATGTTATGAGTATATAAAACATTCTGCCTACTACAGATGATTTCCTACGATAGAATTAGAGAGAAAGTACAGCAGATAGCAACAATGCACTGATTAACACAGAGTGATAAACAACCTTGCAAGGCATCACGGGACTCTCCTTCAAGCAGAGTTAATGGGTATTAAAGTCACTGTTTGTTGTTAGGTTACCACCACTGGAATGGTAACCAAAATAGACAGATGCAGTAAATTTTGGAAACAAAAGAGTAAGCAGCTGCTGCAGAGACGGAACAGATTATAAAGCAGAACAGTAAACAAGAACAAAAAAAATATGAGTAAGTCATCTGACAAGATTGTTTGTCTTTGTTCTTGGATAAATATTGAAGTGAAAGGCATTAATAGGTGCATTACTCCCACAGCCTTTCAATGATCAATACTGCAGTGAAATCTCTACAGCCTAGAGGTTTTCTTCTGCCAGTTCAGAGACTGATTAGGATCAATGCATGATTATTCTGAAATTATTATATGAAACATTTCTGTTAAATGCTTAAATATTATAATGTCTGTAGTTTGTGTCCTACCAGCAGGTAAAAAGTGATGAAGATGGGACTAGAGGTGAGTCGAATCTTTGCCCTGGCTGAAGGCAGCTTCCACATCAGGAATACAAAGAAGGCCACATTAGGCACTAGCAGTAGAATATCCCAGTACCGCACCCTAAGACAGAAAGATGGATGTGAAGGGTATAATCACTTATAAACACTTATGTCATATCACAATATCACCTTATCCAAAATCTAAGACGATATCTAGTCTCATATCACAATATTGATATAGTATCGATATATATTGCCCAGCCCTACTGCAGATATTTTTGTGTAATCCATACAGATTTACTTTGCACGATTAGCACTCCTGTTTTCCATTTATAGTACTGTTACACTGTTATAAAACTGCCTCCTTTGTGGGTTTCAACAATCTATACTATGCTACTGATTACCTGGAGTTTCCAATGTCATCATACAGAACTTGTAGACATTTGTGAGGCTTGGTGACATTGGCTTCAGTATCAGTTTGCCAAGTTGGGAATGCTGATGTGTTCTCCAGTGGTGTAGGTGAAATGCTGCCATTGTATTGAGCAAACCTAACCACAGCAGTCACTGTGGCTAGCATGGTGTCAGGACCTGAGGGGAAAAATGTGATTTTATGTCAGATATTAACTGAAACCGATTCCTCACAATAGCTGAGGCAGACATTTTACTTCTCGTTCTTAAACTTTACAGGTTGTGAAGTATGCTTTATGAAGGGAAGTACTCCCTTTGGTTATGCAGAAAGTTACTGAATCCTTTATGAGAGCCTATTATAGGTGATGGTATGCTAGATCCAACACATAATCCATACGAGCACAACTAAACACTTGAGGAACTCAAAATACTGCCACTTCAGCAACAGAGATTTAAGACTATAAAAACGTGTACACCTGTGGTTTTATTGTACCAGCCACACTGCTTTCTCCACTTCAAGATAAACATTACGTAACGAGATTGGTTACTGTATAAGCCATGTGTGGAGGTAAGTTTAAATGCTACTAAATGTAACACTACTCTAATCCTGTTAACATTTACTAACGCCTACTCAACAGTAGACTCGGTACACAACTTGATTAGAGTAAACAACAATGACAAGAGGTCAGTTTTAAAAGCTTTCTTGCTGGAGTTAGCTTAAAATGTTTATGGGCACCTAGTTAATTATAAAGTAGCCTAGTCTAGACTTCCTTTATATGGTTTACCAGAATACGGTTTCGGTTAAGGGCAGTTTAGATAACTGCTAGCTGACACTGCTACTTAAGCTATAGCTGGCTAGCTGACGTCGAAAGATGGGTTATATTAAAATTACATTCTCTGAGCTTTCCTTAGAAACAAACACGGTAATAATGATAATGCTAGTGGTAAATAGGGCCAATTAAAATTAAGTACCACAGCTTAAAAGCCGACTTCCTTACGTTAGCATCAAAACAAACGTGATACTAGTGCAAGTGCAATGACGCCGACCTAACGCAAAGACAACTTCAACTGGTAAAAAAAAATTAACGTCTTACCGATTCAGAGGACTCGTATTCACGGGCACAATTGCTGTAAAATATTTTAGAATAAATACAAATTCAGCGCATGCTTTCACACGCTGTCATACACACTGAAGTCGACCAATAAATCGGTCACTAATTCGGGACATTGCTGTACTGCAGCTGGACTGTTTCGTTAAGAAATTTCCCCAGTGGTCAGCTGACATCTCACCAAACAAGCGGAACACATCTCGCGAGATGACAGTGTGACGTATTTGTTTTTTTGTTTTTTTTTTTCCTTCTAAGTGACGTTTCCCATGTTATTAATATGCAGTGGTGGAAGAAGTATTCAGATGTTTTACTTCTTAAGTAAAAGTACCAATACAACAAATGTACAAATACTCCCATACAGGTATAAGTCAGGTATGAAAAAAGTATATAAGTATTAGCAGCAAAATGTACTTAGAGTATTAAAGTAAAAGTACTCATTTCATTTGTTTGTTGTTGGTTTTTTTTTGTTTGTTTGTTTGTTTTTTGCTTTGTACTGTTTGTTGTTGTGCTGTTGTATGTTTTGATTATAATGAACTACGGATGCAAATTAGCTTCAAGCTAACTCCGGTGCAGTGCATCATTTATGCTTAATACTGCACACTGTCCTGTTCAATAAATCAATTCAAATCAATTTCCCTCTGACTGATATATCAATATATGTGACATCATTAGATTGTTAATGCCATCATTCTGTACAATGACTCCTCTGTGTCGGGAGAGGGGACTACTCTGACATTGTCCATCACATCTGTTGTATTTCAGATTCATATTTTAATAATCTTTGGGTGTCGTCTGTATATGCTGCTCTTATCATATGTATATACTTTGTGTAGATTATTTAGGCATCAGTATTTAGTGCTCTCAATTCTTACATCCATGGACAATCATATACCTTACTACCATAGCAACATCCACTTGACTATTCTACTCTTTCTATTTATTCTATATTTTCTATTTATTCTAGTCTTTTCTATTTTTTTTTTTATATTTAAGTTAATTTATTTATTTAATTAGTGTATATATCTATCTATCTATGAAGCATCAGTGTGTAAACAGCATGTTACTGTTGTAGTTGATGGAGGTGGAGCTAGTTTAGTCTAGTGGTTTCCAACCTAGGGGTTGGGGCCCTCTAGAGGGTCACCAGATTAATCAGTGGGGTTGTGAGATGATTACTGGGAGAGGAAAGAAGAAAAAACTAAGTTCTGATACACAAATGTGTTCTCAGTTTTTGGACTTTAACCTTTGATTTTTGGTGAAATATTGGAACATTTGAACATTTATTGAAATGAAACCATGTGAGAAGTTTAGAGGGAAAAATCACTATTTGGTGGATCTGTTAACAAATCAGACATCTGAAATGTGTCCCTAACTACACACTGCTTTTTGTAAGATGTCAAAAGCCAAAAAGGTTGGAAACCATTGATTTCATCTTTAACAATGTGTTATATTTTCCATTGTGTCAAATCTTTATCTGAAAAGTAACTAAAGCTGTCAGATAAATGTAGTGGAGTAGAAAGTACAATATTTCCCACTGAAATGTAGTGGAGTTGAAGTATAAAGTAGCATAAAATGTAAATACTCAAGTAAAGTACAAGTACCTCAAAATTTTACTTAAGTACAGTACTTGAGTAAATGCACTTAGTTACTCTCCACCACGATAAATATGTTGATAATGAATGATTATGAATGAAAATACAGTATGAAGCTTGAGATACTACTGTTTATTTGTCAGATAGAAGTAGAAAACATCATAGAACACAAGATTCATGAATGTTTGTTTTTCTTTGTCCAAACCTTTACATTAGGAGTGCATAAAACATTTCATAAGAATGATATCTCTGGACACATCACTTTGAGCACTACAATTAATGCAGTAAGTAATTCATTCACATTTATATTTTTTATGCCTGTGTAAACTTGAGAAGCAGTCCTACATTATCACACAAAGCTCCCAAAGTACTAGGAACTCTTTGGAACAAGTTTCCAGAGGAATGAGGAAATCAGAGTGCTTATTATTACTTTGCTCTTTCTAAATAGCACATTTCCTAGGAAGTAAATATAGATAGTAGAAATGTAGTTATGATTATGAATAGATAGTGACACGTGCTTTAGGGTGCCCTGACATCATCCTGTAGGCCACGTGCACTGGTTCAGTCAGGTTAGCCTTAAATGTGTACACATGAGTCTTCCCACTGTTGGGGCTGACATTGTAGAAGCTCAGCCTGTGGGTCTTGAAGCTCAGCTTGATTTCTAGCCTGCGTGATACTGTGGTCCTCCTAAGCGGCACAGCATGACCCTGCTCGAAGGCTGTCAGCCGATTTTCGAACCACATCAGGCACCAGGAGCTCCGGCTGCTTTCCAGAGCAGATGGCAGACCGACACGCGCTAGCTTTCCACTGTAGCACACGCCGATGATCCACGGAGAGCCGTCAAGCTCCACCTCCCAGCAGTGATCGCCTTCATAGAAGCTCTGTGTGCTGAGGACCTGGAAGAAGCTGGTGAACCTCTGAGGACAGGATGGATATGGCTGTTTGGTAGTGCTGAAAGTCACTGTCTTCAAGTCCTGTGAGAGGATGAGATTGGGATGGGCTGTCTCTGGGTCAAAGGTCACCTCTGAAGGGTTAAGGGTGTTTCGGAGGGAACGCTGAATCTCTCCAAGTCTTTCCCTCAGCTCAGTGTTCATGTGTTCCAGCTTGGGACAGGCTCGAGCTGCGTTTAGTTTTGATTCCACTTGGTCTTCCGCTTCTTCCACGGGTTTTGCCATCAACTCCACAATGTGTGGTTGTAGACTTTGCAGCTCATCAGTAAACGCAGTCTCGTCTTCTTCAGTCAGAAGAGACTCAGCTCTGAGCACAGCCTGCCTCAGCTGCTTCGTCAGCTCAGAGGCTTGACTGACTCGGCTGTGTATACTGGCCTCACCTGGACTAAGCTCTCCTTCAATCAGCTGCATCACCTGCGCACTGTAGCTCTGTGATAAATCTCTTATCTGCCCTAAAAGTTTGGATGCTTTTTCTCTTTGCTGAGCATTAGCAGCAGTTACCTCAACTTCTAGTTCCCTCTCTTTCTTCAACACACCCTCTGCCATCTCCAACTTGAGGGTCAACTCTGTGATTTGAGAGGCCAGTCTGAATTTAGGTTCCTTCAGTTCCACCTTGCTTCTTCCACTGCCTTGTTCTTGATCCAAAGAGAAAGGGCTCTCTGTGGATCCACACCCAATTTGAAAGCCATCTCCCTTAGACCCTGGAGTCCCCTCCTGACTCGCTTGAGCCATTGCTATGTCATGTTGGTGTTTTATGTTTGATTCGTCCATAAAAGGAGTATCATCAGTCTCGATTACACGGCTGACGTCAGGAAGGTTCGCAGAGGGGTCGACTTTCCCAGCAGTGGCTTTGTAGGTCTCAATGATGCTGCACATTTTGAAGCTTTTCACGATGTCTTTGGTTCCCTGGTATTCTGTCTGGCACTCAGGGCAACTGTGTTGGTCGAGGCCTTCTCCCATAGTTTGAATGCAAGCAAAGCAGTAGATATGACCGCAGGGCAGAGAAACGGGCTCAGAGAAGAGATTCAAGCAGATGGGGCAGGTAAGCTCCAGAACCATGGCTTCTGGATGTTTCTTTACAGAGGGCTTTGTTTTAGTCTCACTCGCTGACATGATGACAGGCGCTGCAACAAACAGACAACTCAGGGTTAGACGTCAAAAAATAAATAATTTGTGTCCTTTCTATATTATGAGTTAATGCATATTACTTTGAATGGCATACATTTTGTAGATTTTAAAAGAGTATATAATGCCAGGATTTTAGAAAAATGGAGGTCATGAGTATCCTCTAATCAAGAATTCTCTTTTTTAGGTTTTTTCTTTTTTTTTTCAGTCAACTGTTTATTTATATATTATTATATATTATTTAAATTAGTCTGTGAATTTTATTTCCCAACATGAAAATCTGATCAAATCTTTTCTGTTGGACTAAAAGTAATGTGCATTAAATACACTGAGTCTAGGAGTGTCCTCTTTCTTGCAGTTGTAGGGGAAACTGGGGAGGTTACTCACATAACAATGCATGACTAAGCACAGTATGCACATGGAAGCCATACAGTACGCATGTCAAATCTGCATAAAATGAAATAAAATGAAAAAAGGTCAAAAAGTACAGCGGCTAGACCAAGGTTGGACGAAATTTTGGGTCCCGAAAATGTTTCCGGGTAGTCAACTGTGTTTACTTATCGTTAGTAAGTTTCGATTTCCAGCGAATAGCCAAATCCAAACTTTAATTTCCCTGAGTTTAATTAATCAAACTTGCCTTGTTAGTCAGATTCTGCCATCGATTTGATTTGAAATCATTTTAGATTTGTTTCCTTATAAAATGAATAGGCCTACATTATCATTCATAAACATGTGCGCATCATTCCATGCGCACCACGCAGAGTGCCATACAGGTGTTTACCTCTTTTACAAAAGACCAAATATAGATGCTCCGTCATTACTTTAAAAAGACAAAACATATTAGCCATGAAACACTTACCTGTTTACCAGTACTGCTTCGTGTCAAGTCTTCCTGTTCAGATAGAGTCAATAAAACGACTGACGTGGATATCACCGGTCCTGATCCCACAGCGTCTTTCATATGCAAACACCTTCTTATGCCCCACTGCAGCTCTGAGCCAATCGATCTTGAGCAACATTTCCCTGTATGAATTCACCTGTTTGTTTTTGCCAAAACATAAGTCACTCTACCTAATAAAGTAAGTGCCATGCCCTCAGATTTGGTATATATTAAGTAGCCAATGTTTTGTTAATTTTGAATGCGCAAGACACACATTATATTGTAAGAATTCAATAAATATTTAAATAAATAAAAACTTAAAAATTTAAACTTGAACTCTAAAGTATAAAAATGAAAAAGTGTATATTTAATACACTATTTTGACTATTTGCAAGTCATTTCACATAAAAAAAAACTGGAGGTCAAAGAAAAAGAGTCAAAGTTGCATTTTATTATTTATATTCATCTATATTTCTATACATTTGGTTTAAAAAGTAACAACAGTCTTCAGCTCCAATCAATCTTCACACAGTCCATCTTACACTTCCGATGATGAAATATATGCTATAATAATTACAGTGTCATTATGTTATAAAGGCACAGCGCCAGGCCTAAACCAGGCTCGAAATTTCCACCCAAGGTACGTTTACACATCTCTAGAACACAAGTCATTGTCAGCCTGACTCACCTCCCCCCATTCATAGAGTGTGCAAACATTTCTAAACTCTGTAGTGCAGTACGTGAAAGGAAGACTTGAAATGTGCATGTTGTAGCTTAACAATGATCATCATTTTTTCAGATCAACATGTTATTGCAGTCCTCCTGTATTAAACCAAAATAAAGCTGTTTTGCGACCTGCGGGCTGACTCGCAGTTATTGCACCTAAAAATCTAGCCTCCCATCCAGAGGCAGTAATTAGAGAACCGTCTTGTGTTTGACAAACAATCACTGACAACAGAATAATACTCAACATTTCTCACGATAAACTCCGGCTATCACATACTTATTAAGGTCAAACAGACTCTAAAATAACCCAAAGCATTTTAAATACATTCTCACACCATATTTGGTTGCTTGGTACATGTAGCTATAAAAACCCTCCCAACCACACTCAAATCCAAAGACATTGTCTGTTGTCAACAACACACAATCTCTCTCTCTCATCTCCACTAAATAAGGGATAACAGGTTTGTTTTGTAGCTGTGTGCCTGGTCACATCACTGCCATGAGCTTCAAGCTGCCCGCTGAAAAAAAATCCAGTTCAGTCACAGAAAACAGGCAACAGTTGTTAACACGGTTTTGGCATTTGCAGGATTTAGGCATTCACTTGAAAAAAAGGGCATCTGATAAAGCTCAAAGTCTATTTCTATACAAATTCATTTTTGGTCCAAGTTTTGAGCTGACATATGTGACACTGTTAAGAGTCACCATGCGGTTTTATATTTGGGAATGTCTATGCTACATACAATAACAAAAAACTGAAACAATATTTAACTTGAGAAAATCAAAGGCATATTTGTCCAGTTGTGTCATGTTCACTGTAGGATTTTCACATACAAACAGCAAAACAGCCAGTGTCACGGCACCAAAATTAAGTACTGCATAATGGTTTATATGCTTATTTTTGAACCGTAGAGTCCATGCATATCATGACTTAATTTGGCTCCATCTCTAAGTGCACTGCCAGGGACAGTTGCCTCTTTATGTTCCAGGTTTATTCAGTGGCTCATAAACAGGCACTACAGTTGGCAGGTCGATCAAAGGCAGTATTCAGGCAAGCTTGGAAAATGCTCTGAAATGCCTTTCTGGAAAAGGAGTAAAGAAAGACAGAATATGCACTAATGTGCCTGCCATAAAATGTGTGTGTGTGTGTGTGTGTATTTTGGTAGATGAGGATTGTGTGTCTACAATAGTGCATCCAGGTCCAGTTCTGGCAAAGGCTCCTTCCAATAGGAGAAACTGCTGTACTCAGGGCAGTCTAAAGCAGAGCATGTGCTGCCTTCCATAGAGTGCATGGGGAAGAAATGCTCCACCAACTCACTGAGATGGCTGTACCTGCAAAACACACATATACAAACACAAAAGGATTACACAAAGATGACTCTGAATTACATTCATTAACATAAACACAAAAGTGTCTGAATATGTGCTCATAAATAGTCAAGGGGTTGTACAAGTTAGTTCCTTGTTCCCAATAATCTACATTGTAAAAAGCTGCAAAAAGGTGAAATATGATTTTTATATTCTCTCCATCTACATGTTCTGTTGCACACTTACGAGGACTTGTTTCCTTTAGTCTTCTCTTGGATGAGCTCTCCTTTTGGGTTGACAGTAAATATCCTGGTGTCAGGAACACCAACCTGCTTATAGGCGTAAGCATCCTGCAAAAGTGAGGACAGTTAGTTACATAATAAAGTGACAGAGATTAACCTCAGTGTCACTTTAAACTTTGCAGTATCTATGTAGACTAGAGGGATTGTTTAGCCATCAAACACTAATCCATGAATCATTAACCAGTTTTTATTCTTTATCCACAAGCAAGCCCCTGACTTTACTTCTATTTCCTGCGGTGTATTACAGGATCAAATCATATCTATGTAAAAAAAAAATTAAAAGGACATGATGTGCTCCTTGCCAGTTTCCTGACAGACAAGACTTCTTATGATTATGCAAAAAAACTCAGGTTTGTGCTGGAGGCTATCACTGCCAAACATGGAACTAAGCACCTGGAAAACCTTGACTTAAAATAGCCATGTTGCTGAAGGCTATTGCTGTACTAAGAGCCAATCAGCAGTGCTGCTTACATTGGTCCTGTTGCCGAATGCTGCGTAGAACGGCTGTCTGTGGGGGTTGAACAAGTCCCTGATGTCACTGAGACAGGCAATTTTAAACACCTCCGGCTTCTTCTCAATCACCTCTCTGCACAAGTCAGGACAGACAGTTGATAGTTAAAAGGGAAATCTGCTCATGTTCATGATTTTGGTTCTTTGCATACTTTTAAAATATTTTCAATACAATGTAGTCGCTGAGTGTTAACGTGATTGATGACTCTTTGATGTAAAGGAGTGGCCACTAGAGGTCACCAGTATGTGACTGTTTTGCACATTGATTTTTGAATTTTAAGAACAATTTCTTACACACACAATATAGAGCTTATTGATGAAATATTTTACAGGCTGATCTAACTTGATCAGCTGTATATGTATTCTACAAACCCAATCTTAGAATAACTGAGTGAAGCCCCTAAACACAGATGAGACTTTGTGAAACCAATAGAGGTCATGTTTTACAATCAGAACAGAAATATGACGCTATCTGTAAAGACATTCAGTAGTAGTATTTGTTACCTGTGTAGTGCTGAAAAAAGGCTGCTGGGAGCCAGCAGTACAGGGCCTTTAGGAAGGACAGTGCCTTTATCATTGACCCACTGCAGGTAGTCCTTAGTGATGGCAGCCATACCTATAGCCCGGGCTGAACAATATAGGAACTTGTAACCATTTCTGCAAGGAAAGGGGCAACCATTTTAACATTTACATAGATTTATTAAAACAGAAAAACAAACATGTTGTCGTGTTTTAAGCTCCAGAATATTTTTTTAAATCAATGTCACACTATTGTGTTTCATGAGGTGGTAATACCATTATCACTATTGTTTGATGATTAACTAGGATTTTCATAACCTCTTGATCAAAACATGCCATAAACCTTCCCCCTCAATAATTTACTGCTGGCAAAAACCTTTCTGACTTTATTTTAGGTCAGACTGAATTCTCCATTGCTACAAATGTTATGGGTCAAGTGTTAAGGAAGTAAAATAACTGTATCTATATTGTTTCAGACATTTTATTACATATAAAATTACACGTTTAAATTTGGACTAAATGTACTCCATTCTCCATCTCTGGATTTATGTAGCAACAGATTAGCACTTCAAATAGAGTTCAATCTTTTCTCAATTTTTTTTTTTTTAAAAACAGCTGCAGTTGCAAGCACAATAAAGTGAATAATGTGAAAATGGGGACAAAACAGAAACATCTGGAAAAGCAGATTTCACAGTCAGCTGCAACTAGAATGACATCAGTATGAAGTCATCAGCAGGACATTAATTATATCTGTTTTTGCTTGTTCGGGTTTGAGTAGTGCGTGTGAAAGCTCAGTATAAGAGAAATAGGAAGAACACATAATAATTAGACTGTTTTTGCTGTTTTACAGTGATCCTTTTCTATTTGACTAGTGATAATATTTCAAAAAAGTATTTTCACCTACTGGTGTATTTTGTGGTAGAGTTTGGCAATGCCTTTGTGTGTCCAGTCTTTGCCAAACTGAGGTAGAATATGACCCAGAGCATCAGACCTGCAGGAGACAGAAAAGTGAGGACAACTCATGATACTTTCACAATGCGAGTTCATACATGCACATTTACAATTTGAACACCACAAAGCTGACAACAAATGGTAAATTAACTGCATTTATATAGCACTTTTCTAGTCTTCTGACCACTCTACATGCTCACTACATGCCAACATTCACCCATTCACACACACATTCATACACTGATGGCAGATGCTGCCATGAAAGGTGCCGACCTGCTCATCAGGAGCAATACAACGCTTCCTGTCCAAAGTGCCCCACAATGTTTCTATGCTCACCCATTCACACACACACAATTTGGGGTTCAGTATCTTGCCCAAGGACACTTCGACATGCGGACTGGAGGAGCCGGGGATCGAACCACTGACCTTCTGATTAGTGGACGACCCGTTCTACCTCCTGAGCCACAGCTGCCCCAATTCACTACAGAACAACAAGGTTCTGTAATGAATCTTTCCAGGGAATTACAAAGTGTCTATGAACTTGTATACAAAGGTAACTGTCTATTGGACTATGACTACACAACAGTTTGCAAGGAAACATAGTTGTTGTTACTTAGTGATGGTGCCGTCTATGTCTGATATGATGACGCGGTCGTCCCAGTTCCACAGATAGATGGCGGCCTCACAGCGACAGGTGCCCTGGTATTGAGTTGTCACACTGAACACCACCTTGTTGGCTCCGTCACGCAGGTTTAGGTGCTCCTGGTTGTGGGAGAGGACAGTTAAGAGACAATACCACAAAGAAATTGTTCTTCCTCTAGATAGCAAAGTAAAATTTCTTTTGTGTGGTTGTATGAAAGTGTGTGTATCTCTTACTATTTGTTTAGAGGTCAGACGAAGTGATTTGCGGTACATCTGGCTGATACATTGAGTGGCGTTGAGGGTTTCTGTTGATAGGCTGGAAGGAAGGATGGCTTTTCGGCCGAGACCTGCCGCCTCATCACTGTCGATATCATCCAGTGTCGCTCTGGGGAAACAACACACATGCATTAACACTTGCTGTGTGTGTGTGTGTATGTGTGTGTATGAATTACGTTTCTCTGTCATAGTGTATGAATTTGTTAATGATTAAGCAACATTGATAAATAAGATGATTAAGCGATTTCTGACACTGTAAATTGGTAGTGTCATGTTTCTGCCATGGATATCTTAAACTTTACCACTGTCAAACACTGACTTAGCCACTCCTGGCTTGTCATTATTATGAGAAGGCGAACAACCACTTTTAGTGTCATAAAAATTATTTTTCCGAACATCATGTATTATCTCACTAAATTACTAAATCGTTGTCATGGATAAAGCTTTGGCACCCTCTGGTGGTGCAAAGGTAAAGTGCATAATGTTTCAATAAATTAAAATTTTAAAAAATTATATCATCCCAGCTCTTGTGTTTAGGCGCCTATGTAAGAACACTATGTAGATTCATAGAGGGAGAGGGTCCCTCTGTAGATGACAAGTGCATCCTCAAAAATGTAACTACATAACTACAACTAGGTGCCATTCGAGGTACACTGAGTAAAACATTTGTCTACTTTGGCTTCTACGTGTTTTCTCCTTACCGTTTCCTCTCTTAGTAGTGTTGTAGTGTCACTAAATAATTCTTAAAATGTAAACAAATTTAGCAAAGTTCTACATTTGAAATCCTGATGAAATGGATGGAAATGGACATGGAAAAAAGACATAATAGCCACTTTCAAAATATACAATCCCCTTCTGTAGCTGCTTGTGGCTACAGTATATGTACCTGTTTTTTTTTTTTTATCCTTTTTACATCTGCCTATGAGCTATAGACAAAAGACTACAAAATTAAATAATGATGAATAGTACATATGGGCAGTCCAGTATTAATCTTTTCAGCAGTTTGAGAACAATCAAACACAAGAAAGCAGTGAAACAGCTGTGGATCAGCAGGACATTCGCCAGATTCCAAATGAGTCACAGCGTGTAAGGTTTTATAAGGCTTATTAACTTGTGTTAGATCATTTCTTAGTGAGGTGACTTACTTCACTGAGGCAGGAATATGGGCCAGTGGCTCCTCTTGCTCTTCCTTTGAATTCTTTTGCTGAAAAACAATGAGAATACATTATCACATTTTAACCAAAAACATTGTTCAAGTGGCAATGGTGGTTTCTACCATTAGTTCATAAACAACCAGTTACTTCTGACCTAATTCCTAAATTGCTTAGATCTCTCCTTCCCTTATTCCTCTTATGTCTTTCAAACCAGCCAAACAAGGCCACACACATAAAAACCTGTTGAGCATAATGGATGGATTATGGCGCTTGATTATTACAGATGCAAACATTTAACTTTTCACTTTTTGCTGGCACGAACATAATGACAAACCATTAGCAGGAGTTGCTTAGTATCTACCTGGTTGTAGTCCATGTCTCTTCTCCTCCAGGAGAACCACCAGCGACCAGACTTTTTGTGCATCTTGTCTTTCACCAGCCTCTCTACGGTGCTCTATATGACACAACAAAAACAGAATACAGAAGATACTTTAGCCCTGTTATCATATTCAATAACTAACTAAGGCAGTAAAAATGGTCAACATTATTAGGATATAGTGAACAAACAATAAAATACCTTGGGTAGATTTTTCTGGAAAGTTGTCATTGACAGCACCATTGGAGCAGCCACTGCCCAGTTATAATAGCTGTGAAAAAAGAAGCCAGGCAATGAACAATCATGCACATAAACTCACTGAGAATGAACGTTGGAGCAACTTCATGAAACATAACTAATAAATAAAAACATTGAAACTACACAATAATTGTGCTATAAATTGCAATTTTGTAAATTATTATAAAAGAATCTTACTTGGAGTTAATGCAGATGACGAGGCTCGGATCCTCAATGATTCCTGGATTGTTGGCAAAATCCTGGTATGTCACAATGTGTTCCATAAACTTTTCTGGACAAACAGCAAAAGACTGATTTAACTCCACTGGGAGAACTTGTCCATATTTCCTTATGCTACACTCTCAATGACCCTTACCTTTAGTTATTTGGCTGGTGTCACCCTCTTGTCCGCAGAGGGACATGCTGACGTCCATATTGTAGGAGGTGGAATCTGACAGGTACTCTGTACCGCTGTCCATGGCCCCGCTGCCCACAGACTGTGGTGACTGGCTCCCCGAGCAGGAGCCCAGCTCTGCCCCATGTTGAGACACTCCTTCTGTCTCACTACAGGGACACCAGACACTTGAAGTCATTAAACTTCAAATTTTCCCCATTAAAGGGCAACACTTGCTAGTTATGGCAACAGCACGATTATTGGATTGTTTTAATAGAAATCAATTGCTGTGGAAATGTGGGAACTGAATAGGTCTTTCAATTCATTTATCTGTAAGTGTTGAAAAACCACACACACATTTTGGTTTGTCATTTTTACAATGTGAATTTTGTGAAGAATATCCATTATGCGTCTTCTTACCTCTTGGGGAAGTAGAGTGCCGCCACCTCAGGGTTCAGAGAAGTCAGATCATCCAAGTAAATATCTGTTGGTCCCAGATGGTGATTACGTTTACCTGTGACAGAACGACACATGAACTGGTGAGCAAGTGGCACTTAAATGACTTAATCACACCTACAGTCTGCAGACACAATTAAATAAAAAATAAACACCTAATTGATAACGGGAGAAATACTTCACCTTTCTTCTCCGAAGAGTTTGCTAACCCCTCTGCAACAGCCCAGTTGGCCCCATCAGCTTTTGGTGCAGTCTTATTGGTCAGTGAACCTCCCACTGACCCATCAGTTACTCCAGGTCCACTATCCTCCTCCCCTCCCTCAGCACCAGGATCTATCCCACTATCCCCCTCATTGACAGGGGCACTCCTGGTGGACCCCTGTTGACTTTGCTCAAATAAAGCACCTTGCCTCTGTAGATTTGATGATTCTGTACATGCTATGTTCTCGTCTGCTTGGACCACGCAGTCTTTACTTTCTTTAATGGGTTGTTTTTGCGCGTTTTCTGGTTTGGTCACACTGACTCCACTATTTTTGCCCCCAAGGCTAATTGTATCAGCCACAGTGCTAACATGCTCAACACTGACTGTACTTACATTGCTGGCAAGGGACTCACTACCATTAATTAGACTAACTGAATAAGAAAATGAGTCTCTGTTCTCCTTCTGCCCCTTTGTGGATTCTTGTGTCTGAGTTGAGTCCATACTAGTCTTCCCTGATGATGCATGAGACTCAGAGAGGTCACTGGGAGTGGAATTGGCAATGCAAAGGTCTTTTTCTGAGGATAAAGGCATGGCTTGCATGGAGTGGCTACCTAGGTCTAGGGAATGAGTCCTGGGTTGTGGTCTGACCACTGTTACACTGCCCATTCTGCCACAGCTGATCACAGGCTCAAAGCCCATGTCAAAGGAGTCCTGTCGCTCAATGGTGCGGAAATGAGAATTGTCAGAGGGGGAGATGCGCTGCAACTCCACTGGTGTCCTCTCCGATTGACACAGCTGTGAGGGGGACGACAGAGAGAGCAATTTGAGAGAGTGTGTCAGCATGATAATTCTAAATCTAGAGCATTACCACAGCGCAGGTAGGCTGTAAAAGCACATCTACATCAGTGTGTGTGTGTATGTGTGTCTTGCCATACCATGGGAAAACCTCCCCAGTTCCACTCCATCTGAGGCCGAGAGGACTCTTGGGGTTTAACCAGAAGCTCAGAGTCGCTCTTAGGAGAGGAAGGCCGACTAAAGAACACACTGCTGAATGGTGCGAGATAAACAGAAAAACATATGTTAATGCATGGATTAAAAGGACAAAAAACACGTAATAAATCATTATAATTATTTCTATCAACAGGCAATGATCCAAACTGCCCCAGTAAAGCTGCTCAATACAAACAAATACATATATCAATTAACTTGTTATAAAGATGAACCCTCCTCACCTTTCCGAGGGTGACTGCTCTCCGTCTGAGTGTGGATGAGTGTCTCTGCTTTGCGGGGACCCCAGCTCCTCATTCGGCTCCTCAGACAGCGAGAAGTACACTGATTTACTTTAACAAACACACAAGAAGATATTTATTAACCACTGTGTTACCTTTGAACGTGTGAAGACACTTTCCACTGATATTAAAGCTTCACTAAACAACATTTTTAATATGAACATTGAACAAAAGGACTCCCTGTGAACGGCTGCTCTTATTGACAATCCCACTGAGAATCAACATCACAGTTTGTAGCTCTGCGCAGTTTCTAGCCACTTTGAACTGAAATGCATTACTCTCATTTTTATTAAAGGAATCACTCTGAGGGTGTGAAAAGACAATGTAGTAAAATGTGTGTGTTGGCTAGTTAGTGCTGGTCATTAAAACCATAAGATCATTACTAACAACAAATTTGCATCAACAGAGAGAATACTGGACAACCACTGCAGAGGGAGAGGGCAGGAATGGGCAAGTTCTGTTGACTTTAGCATGAATGCATCAGTGGTTGTTGACAGTAAAAGTAGGTGTTTAGGACCAAGCTGATAAGATACATGAAATAAGGTAGGCATAAGGTACGTTTACCATTTAGAAACTGAAATTAGTTCTTTAGTCCTTGAATACGTGGACAAATCAAGACCCCTTTTCCAACAATTTTGCCTTCTTCTCAAGAGACGTTTTAGAAATAATCATAGATTAAGAAGAACCTCTCTTATCCTCAGTGGTATCGGTTTTATTCACTGACCTGAGATGCAATGGTGTGACAGACTCCTCTTTAGCAGGACTCTCCTGCCCGGTCTGATCACTTTCTCTCTCCCACTCCTTCTCTCTTCCTCTCTCATCCGACGAGGAGCTGGCCTCTTCTCTCAGGTGAGTGTCCGAACGCATGCGTTTGCGGCGGCGTTTCTTCCTGCGGGCGCCAGACCCAGTGATGGAGGATCCCTCGAGAGACTCCTCCATGTCTTCAGGGACCTCAAGTGGAATCGGGGATGTGCACAGATGTGCTGGGACTTGGGACTGTGGGGAATAAAAAGAAAAAAATGTGAAGGGATGAAGCAAAAATGCCTAACCAAGGCTGGTTTACCATAATTGACCATTTATAGAGCCAAAGTCAATGGATCTTAAAATGTTAGTGAACTTACCTCCATGTTTTCATTTTCTTCCACAAAAAAAGCTTCTCCATTATCCCCTAGTTTCATGTGCAGGTCCACTGATTCTCCATTTATCTCAATGTCCACCTAAAACACAGCGGCGATGAATATGGGTGTCAAGGGATGACGAACAACAAACAAAGAGGCTGTATAGCATCAGAGAGAATATTGATGTGAAAAGCGAGATAGAGAAAGGACTCACAACTTTCTCTTTGGAGCGCAGCACGCCCAGCTTGCCAAAGCGGACATGAAAGGGGGAACACTGGAACGATCCATCAGGCTGTCGCACCACAATGACATCGATCCCTCCGGTGAGAGTGGCGGGGTTAAGGCCACGATACAGCTCCTTCACCGTCACAAACACTGTCTCCGCCAACTGGCCAACAATATTCATGGTTTGGGACTGGAAACAAAAAACAAGAAGTGAGAAAAGTGAGGTAAAAAAGGATGACACAGACAATAAAATCTGTCTGCGTTCAGTGTTTTCTGTGGTCTACGGTTTGATACTTCATCATTTTTTTCACAATTTCAGCAGCACTCACTAAAATTGTCATCCATTTATAGGACATAAAAGCCAATATTACAGAATCATTACATCTCATTACAACAATATTCTAATTAACCAAACAAAAAAGCAGATTATATTCAAGATAGCGTATTAAACATGTACTAAATTCACTAAATGTTCTATATGCTTAACATAGCACATCAGTAAAAGAAAGTTACTGTATGATATAACCCACTTCATATAAAACAGAAGTAAATAATAAAGTTTTAGGCCAAGGAACCTAATATATTTCAACTAAAATAAGCTACAAACAGAGGGCCGTCTCTTGTAAGGTGAGTTACTTGTAATGCTTTGACTAAACTATATCGACCTTTGGAAAAAGGTCTTGTTCATGAGTAATGGGTTAAAGGGCAACAGCTGGGAGAGAAAAGGAAATATATGCAAGACACTTATCTAGATGTTTGTCAATCTAAGATAAGTCCTTTTCTTGACTCATGGTGACTGTGTAAAAAGGTTCATTAGGTGGAGTTTCAACATAGATAGACACTAGTGAAAAGTGTGGACACACTCTAGCTAATTTCAAAAAGATAGTTAATGATCAGTGAGGTCAAAATAAGAGTCAACTCAATTATTCCCATTATGGATCCTTTTCTCCTCAGCAGGCCAGAACATGCCCAACAAGTGACTCCAAAAAGCCAAAACCTTTGCCAAAGGCTACTGAAAACGCCCCATTTGGCCAAGTTTGTACCTGCATCAACATTGCTAGACTGCTGTCAAAATAGCCTTTGTAAGCTACCACAGGTGACCTTAGGAGCAGTGACCTATTACTTGGTAATATACTATACTATACTAATAAAAATTCAAAATCTGCCTCTGAAGTTAATATTTTCATTCCGCAACAAAAAAACTACAAACTGGAGGCCAGTGGAGGCGACACTGGAATTTTCAATTTCATGCTTAAACAAAGCTAATAAAATGCAGAATGTTGAAAACCAAAGTAACCAAATTGATCACAACAGATGAGAAATGTCAGGATCTGTTAAACTCAACTGAGCCTCAGAATTTCCTCAAAAAAGGGATTTTTTCCTGAAACTTAACAAGAACACCAATAAGCTAATTTAGAGAGGGAATTTGATCATCATCATAAATCCACATTTATATTCCCGCGAGAGAGAAACAGACAACCATCGAGGTGAACTTGGTTGGGTGCTGAAAACATAAAGAATGAATCAAACCTCTTCTTAGCATTATCTGTCAAAGTCCTGCATTACCAATCTCATGTCTTACCCACATTGAAGGATGCAGATGTCCCTTCTCAACCAGGCTGTGTTCCCTTGACCTTCCTTCTGCCATACAGCACTTTTATAAAGGCTTTATCCGCCACAGAAACTCGGGAACTGTCTCAAGAAACTTTATCTCCATTTCCACCAAAGGAACCTGTCGCCTCCATCCCCCAGAAATGCTTGGCTACGTCTCAAGGCTTAGACCACTTAACCCCCACATGTCTCTATGCGGATGTCATGCTACATTTTTAAAAAATTTGATAACTGAGATGTAGCTACAAAAGTTTGTGCGGTGGATTATCCTTGCTGCCAAGCTAAATTAGACTTTCCACTTGATTAGTGGTCATCAGAGATGACAGTGTTCTAGTCCTCTCTGTCCTAAGCTAAGAGGCAAAATACAGCAATCTATGAGAGAGTCCTGGTATATTCAGTCAAACACTAATGCTTCCTCTATCTCACACAATTTCACAAGCACACACTACACATACACACCCTGCTGTTACACTGAATTCATACTTCCCCACTTGCGCTGCACATGACAGCCAGACCAGCAGTTTCTGAAAGGCTTGGACAGGCTATTCAAACACGCTTGGCATGAAAACGCACACACACAAACTGATCGACCAGACAGTTTCTGGGCTTGACCACAGCTCTCTGGGCCATCAGAGATGAGGGGACTCTCCAGCAGTCATGCTCTACCAACAGTGGAAAATCCTTCAAATGGCTCAGCCAACTTGGGAGGAACTCAAGCAAATAACTTGCAAATTTGAAGGGATATTGCTGCCTGTGTTGCCTATGGAGGAAGACAAGACAAAGAGGTAGGCCTATGTGGGAAGAGCAATGTCTAACAAATGTACTGTAGCTGACTAGCCTCGCTGTGTAGTCAAAAAGAAAGAAAGAAAAAAAAAAAACAACCTCCACTCTAGCCTATCATGTGACTGATCCAACGAGTTACCTCTTTCTGTGCCCACTCAGGCCCATTTCTGACTGTATTTAATTTGAGTGATACTTGTCTGAAACTGCTGGGTCAGCTGCATTTAGGAAACCGAAAGAACAAAAGCCCTCAGTAGACAATGGTAGTGAGAGCAGACAAAATGTGGGCCAGTAGAGGGATGACAGAAGGGAAAAATGAAAGGTTAATAGCAATAAACGAGGATCAAAGGTTTTATCTGTAGCAGCATGCCGTTACTGATTTGCACATTCCTGTAATCAATCAACAGTGTAGACTGACATAATTCCAAGCTTCATGGTCTTTAAGCTCACTTGTCCTCATTGAAGGATTCAAACTAATGACATTGACATAAAAGCTGCAACTAATGATTTATTTTTATTGCCAGTTAATGGGTTTTTTCAGTAAATCATATGATCATTTAGTCCATGTAAAAGGGAAAAAAAGGTGAAAGCCCACATCTTCTTGTTTTGTCTGATCAACATATGATGTTCAATTTAAAATGATATCAAATGGAGAAAAAGTGGGAATTATCACATTAATATAGCTTGTGACTGCAAATATTTGACAATTGTGCTTGATTAAATGACTGAAATTATTAATCAATTATTAAAAATTTCTGCTGCTTAATTTTCTGTAGATCATTTAATAGATTAATTAATTAATTGTTATAGCACTAATCATTTACACACTATGTCATATGTGCCTGTAAGCTACCGGTTTCCCAATGCTCAGCAACATCAAGTTAATGGAGACAATAGTCTTGGCTTTTACTGAACTCTGCCTTCAAGCTGACAGACAGTATTGCGTCAGACTGTATGATTCATCATCATCATCATCATCAGACTGAGACAGACAGACAGGCATTCCCTCCGGGTGAAAGAGAAATTACAGGGATTAAAGAAAGAAAAGATTTGTGAACCTGAAATGTTGACTAGGAGGAAATGTGTACAATGTAATGAGTTAAGTATTTTTTTAATTTAAAACTGCTCTGTGCCTGAAATCAGACATGGTGCGTGACAACTTTAAGCCGAGGAAATCAGATCAGGTCGTAACTAGTCAACGCATTGAATGAAACAGCAAATTTCACCGCGATTTCTGATAAAATCAAAAGATTTTATAGACGGTGTTAATCGACACAGCTGGCATGATAAGTACAAGTTACATGCGTGTTGCTACATACTGATCCGCATATAGCTGGAGTCAAATTACAAACTCTTATCGACTTCCGCAGCGTTTTAACTTCTACAGTGTCACCCTCCGACGCTTCAGACACTAGCAAAGAAACGAGTTAGCTATTCCGTTAATTCAGACTCTCAACTAGAGAGAACAACAACTAGAGAGACGTCCCACAGCTAAAACAACAGGAGCTAAACTTCATTAGGAATAAGCTTTGTTTGACACAGAGTAACGTACAGTGCTGAAACATCTTCACGACTGTTACGACACAAATATCTGTAAATTGCAGGTCAAAATAATCATCTTTAAACGCTGCGATCGCTAGCTCTGACCCCTTAATAGCTTCAGCAACAGCTGGATATGTTATTAACATGACTTTATTCTTTATAGGTTGGTGATAGAAGTATAGAGAGGAGCTTACCGTTCGGGTCGCTTTTCACACTCACAGAACATCATACAAAACAGTGCAACTCATCCATGTTTCCTAGCGTGGTGCGCCTGCGCGAAACATAAATCGATCACTAGATTAGCCAATGAGAAAACTGGAAAAGAGAAGAAGACCCGCCTCTAACGTTAATTTGTAAACAAAGCGTGAAATGATGCATGAAGTCTTTTGTTTTAATTTGACAAACATAAAACTAAGAACTTATAGGTATTAATAATAGTCAATAAAACTATAAATCCCTTAATATACTGTAGCTTTCTCGCAAATGTCGGTTTTGGCTGTCGATTGACACAGAGCATGTTAGTTCAACTCAAACCAAACAGTTGAATCTATGTACTTTATACAAACAAGGAAACACAACACTCAAAGTATACTGTACATATTTAAAGACTTGACAGCATATCCAGCATGTTGCTGTGTCAATGTTAATCACGCTCAGATAAAATGATTTCACAGTACTCTTAAGGAAATGATTTAAAACATGGGTACATGAGAGAGACTGGGAAGCAATAAGTGATAAAAGTAGACACGTTTAATTCCCCATGGATCAATAGAAAATGCATGGTGTGTATATAAATTTGGGTCACATGAAGATGGTTCATAATAGTGCCACTGTACTGAAGTTTCACTGCATTAACTACTCCACCACACAAACAGGCTCAAAGCTCTACTCCAGTGATTACAGCACCAAATAAATGTACTTGGCAGCTGACATAAATAGGCCGGGTTTTGACAAGATTCCACTGAAAATTACATGTCTCACAAAGTTATATGTGATATGATTTGGTGTTTTGGTTGCTAGTAATATTTAGATTTTTGTTATAGCTACACATTATTGCAAATGATATATCCTAACAGTAGTTCTACTTTGTGCAGTTTTACTACAACTTACAAGTTGTAGTAAGTTTTTGCCTGTGATCAGAAGCTGTTTGGATACTGTAATGGCAAAGTAACAACCACATTAAGCTTTCTAGCATAGCTTAACTCTGTGAGCAACTTGTGGAATAAATTACAGATGTTATAACTAAGGCTATCGTTTTGTTTCTGAGACACTAACCACAGTGAAATATTTATCTGTGTTTGAGTATGTGATGAACTCCAAACATAATTTGCTAACCCACCGTGTCCTTTCCTCAGTTTCACAGCTCTGCCATATTTTTTTGTCCTCATCTCCACTCCCTGAAGAGTGTTTGAGTGTTTCAAAATAGTAACTGGTTTGGTCCAGCAGAGGGCATCGCTGCATCTGCACAGAGCCTCATTAAACAGAGATACCTCCTTGCTTTGCCTGCGTGCTTCCCCTCATGCTTGGTATCAATCTCTCCATGGTTTGATCTCAATAAATGAAACATGTCACTACTTTGACTTTTTACTGTGAATATTTGAATGTGCATAACCTCAGTCCTCCCACAAATGACAACAGATGACTCACTTTGTTGGTAATAAAGTGAAGAGATTTTTTAGATTTTCCTAAAATGGTCATTTTACAATAATAAAAAAAAAGACACATTGATATTTCTGATCCATTATAACCATGTATTGGACAAAGTGTGGAAAGGGCTGTGGCTGCAAGAAATTTGGGTTATTTGCATTTAAAGATATCCAATCCAACAGACATAAAGTACTATTACTACACCACACATTATGCACCAATTAAGGAGAGGAAGATACATATTTTTTTGGAAATCTTTGTACATGTTAGTACATATGGGTGTTGTAAATTCACAATAATAAAAATAGATAAATAAAATAAATAACCCATAATAATAATAATAAACACAAATAAATACATATTGAACAATAAATACAATTATAATAGAATAGTAAGAGAACAATACATAAAATAAATAAGAACACTGGCTTTCAGTGGGAACATCAATGGTTCTGATATGAGCCCAAAGGAGATCCCACACATACTTTCATATAATGTTTTATGTGAGGAGCTTTAACTGATTTCCAGTGTCTTAAAATAAGCCTGGAAGCTGTGACGAAGCCAACCGTTACAACTGAGAAAACTCACTTTGACACATTTGGCATTTGAGATCTCTCCCCCAACAGACACAAGCTGAGGAGTCAAAGGATTTATTAGACCAGACCATTCACTTACAACTCCTACAACTTTTTCTGACCACTGTGCACTCCCAAAATATACAATACAGAAATGTTCCAATAACTGCACTTCCAGCACAGATTATCCATCATTATTTTCATTCTATATAATCTTAATGGAGAGGAAGATATCAAGATATTGTGGAAGATACATGAAGGTCTTCAAGACATCAGATATTGGATACCTTGACAATAACTTATCAGAGATACAGATAAAATATTTCTGACGACACTTACAGTGAAAAACAGTTTTGTCAGAGTGAACAGCAGGCAAAAATGTCAGAGCATTTTTTTTTCTTTTTGCATGGAATTGTTGACAAGTAGGTATTACCTGTTTCTTTAATAAACCATGATGGGAAAAATGTAAGCAACCACAAAACAGATGTTGCATCCATGACATAGTGTAAGGTGTTCCCTGCACATTCAGGCCCCAGTGATAGCCAGCCAAACTGCCTATTTAAGGCTTTACAACAGAAACAAAACTGCTCTGCATCTGCTCACAACTCTCTCCCCATGTTTCCACACTCCACCATACAGAGCCTCCTCTAAATGTTTAGGCCCTTTTCTCTAAATAAGGCAGCCTTATCGTAGTTCCTGTCATTTCTGCCTTTTTTCCCAAACATCCAGAGCAGCGTCTGTGGCAGTAGCAAGCCGCAGCCTGTGCATTCTTTTGCCTTGTATGGAGAAATGGCCTGGCCTGGGATGTCTTTGTACGGGACAGGCCGGCCTCTCCATTGGCCGAGGCAGAAAGGGGAGGGACCCACGGGGAGTCTGATTCTTTAAACAAACTTTTCAGTGGGACTGCCTGCTTCCCTTCCCACTGCTGTGTCGGAACCAGACAAAAGGGGTTTGAAGGACTCTCAGATACTTCTACCTGAAGCCAAGGTGAGAAAACAAGCTGTTTTTACCAAACAACTGCATAAATATAACATATGTAGTGTAAAAAAGCTCATATTTAAGACATTTAAAGAGTACAGTGAGTGTAAATTCTCTGTGTTCAGTGGTACAATGCTCAGCTGTCAGTGCTGAAAGTGAAGGGGAAGATAGAGTTACAGAGAGCCTCTGAAGTGGGTATTTGATTAAAGCTACCAGATAAGATACTAAAGAGCTTTTTCAAGTCTTGATCATGGTGAAAAGAAACCTGTAGGGGATGTTCACCTTGGACTTGTGTGCGTATACAGTATATACGTACTGTGTGTGTATGTGTGTTTCCTTCCATCTCATCACTATGGCACATTAGACAGAGGAATTTCTAAATGCCACTGACCCATTTAGATCTCTCTGAAACACGCACGCACACACACACACACACACACACACATACACACACACACACACACACACACACACACACACACACACACACTCATACATAATTCTGATGTGCAATTTTGTCTTCATATAGGCGATGAGAGCCACTTCGCTCTCTGTTTGTTTTTGGAATTCCTGACAGTTGGCCTTTTAGTCCTCACTTCAGTAGTAGTGACCTACAGGACCTGAAGTAAGGGTGAGGGATGACAGGCTGACTGTTTGGTGATATCAAAGTGTGTGTGTGTTCATGTTGAACAGAGGGACAGAGGAGCTTTGTTATCCCCAAGGGATAAGAAAGGTCCATAGAGGAGCTGTGGTGGCCAGAGAACAAATGCAATTGTCAGTTCAAGCCAAGCTGTGGCACGTCAGCCAAATGCTTACGCTGCTGAGGTCAAAAATAGTTGTTCTCTGCCTCTTTGTGAATCATTGTTGATTCACTCTGTGCAGAATGCAGAAGATTTTTAGCTGTTGCTACAACAGTGGGACTGGAAATCAGATTTCTTTCCACACACCTTGAAAAAGTAAGTTGGGAAAGTTGTCAAAACAATATTCAGAAACTGAGCTCATTGATCTGGCTCGAAAACATACCAATCAGCCTCTGTCAGGGGACAGTATCCTGGAGCCAAACAAGAATGCACAATAGAGATAACTAAATTCCAGGGTCTTAAAGTGGACTGTTTACATTGGAGCCACTTGATTTGAGTCCCAACACATTCTTTTACAGTCACACAGTTGCAGCCTAAATTGCTCCAAGTGTCCAGTAATGAAAACATAAGTGGGAGAGAGAAGCTGTAATCAGATTAAGGAGTTCCTCGGTTCCTGAAACCTTACATTGGAGCTAGAAGCTGTTTTGTTTCCAGTTTCCTCAGTGACTGTGAGATGGAGAATGGGAGGGCAGCGGGCCAACAACGCACACCTTCCAGATTTCTTCACTTTTTTGGCATATTGTGGGGCAGAAACAGCCAGACAGTAGCCAAATGATTGTGTCTTTAGTGAGAGAAAGGAAGGGGTGACAACTGTGTGAGGTAGTTTTTGTGAGTAAGGCTATTTATGGCACTCAAAAACATGAATTCCCTTCCTGTAACCTTTTCATACTGAGAACTCAAACATACAGGTCCATTTTTGGATGTAATGTCTTTATGTAAGTGCTACCATGGACAGTGAAGTTATTCATTAAGATGATAAACTTTGGACAGAGCCTTGGCTGGTCATACTGATTTGCATTGACAATAAAAATTATAGTTCTGCCCTACAGAAGCATTCATTTGTATAGAGATCACCAGATAGAGGAAGAACCTTCTATATACTCAACAGAAGAAGATTAGGAGATGAAGACGAGATAGGCAAAGCTGTTCAAACTCTGCCTTCACTGGCTTTTCTATGAGGCTTCTGTGAATCATAAAAGCAGCAGCAGACAGCAGACATCGAAATTCACTCCACCACATATAACATGATGACAGACAGCGTTTGCGAATATAGAACAGCAGTGAGCTGTTTACAAAATTGTTGGGAGTACATGTGTGTGTTGCCATTACTGTAATGTGCTATAAAATAAGCTGATGTAGAAGTGTATTTTGCTGCCAAAATGCACAAGTATGTTCAAATTTTGCTAGTAAAGAAAAATCTACAGTGTATATTTTCTTTATACTGCATTTTTTCAGATCATAAGAAAATCAATGTACTTTTTTTTTATCCACGGTAAATATTTAGACCGTAAAAACAGGCATTAATTGGCAAAATTAAGTAATTAGGAAATAGATTTCAAATTCAAAGTAACATGTATGTGTTGCAACTGTGTCTGACGAGACTATATACCTGCAAATAATCACATCTTAATTTACTATCCAAGCCCCGTTGCTGATTAGCAGTCTTGAAATGTGTAATTTACTACATCTGACGTACTATCTGTCTTATCTTTAACAAAGCCTGTATTTATTTGAGGAATTTTGAGTTGCCATCATCTTTAATGATAATGTTTGAGAGGAAAAGACTTGTGTGGACATGATTAATGGAAATATCTCTTGTTACAGCTCCCCAGTATGTAGGACTGAGAATATTTTTTGTAATTTTTGTAAGCATCTAAAACATTAACACTGAGGTCTAATTAGGCTGACAAAAAGTACCATGTACATACATCTACTTCTGTTTATCTTTTTGAGAGATGTACTTTGTGTTTTACAAGATGTAGATTTAGGAGTGAAAATGGATGAAAGCAAAACATCTAATGAAAGGATAGCAGTCTTAAGTCAGTTCACCTGAGTAAGAGCATGAATGGTTGAGTGAGCGGCAGAGTCTGGCAGGGCATGATATCATACTTGTGTGACTCATCAGCCCAATTGACTTGATCCTTCCTGCATGAACCAGCCTGTCCCTCTGTCCTCTGTCTGCTATTGCCCACTGGATGTAACACAATCACAGAGCACACACACATACACGCATGACAAATCCTTGCAGACGTGAACACGAGTGACAGGTCTAATTCTGGAAGGATCTGAAGTTAGCTGCAGCGTGTACTGTGGAGACATGTCATTTTCACACCCATCATTGTACCCGTCATTTAGGGAGAATGTGATTCTCTCTTGAGAAGGTGGGAAAAAAAGATTATCCTGCTTTTGGCAAGTGAAAGAGAAAATATAAAAGAAAAACATGAATGCAGTACCCCAGTTTTTAGCACAGCAATGCAAAATATAGATGTTTCAGAACATTGCTGGGGTTAAAAACATCTACAGGAATCATCTTTTCAAATGGATGTTGAAATCAGGAATCATGTGAAGCTGTGTTAACACGCAATATACCCAAGTCAGGCTACTCCCTGACCATAGTACGGCATTAGCACAGTCTGATCTAACCCATGATTCATGCGTTTTGAATGTGCACAGGCCCACATCCAGCTGCCACCATGTCGAGCAAGCGCGCCAAGGGAAAGACCACCAAGAAACGCCCTCAGAGGGCCACCTCCAATGTCTTCGCCATGTTCGACCAGTCTCAGATCCAGGAGTTCAAGGAGGCCTTCAACATGATTGACCAGAACAGAGATGGTTTCATTGACAAGGAGGATCTGCACGACATGCTGGCAAGTTTAGGTAAACAGTTGTTGTTCTCACTAAATTGAGTTTTTATGGCTACAAGTGGTGATTAACCAGAAATGTGCCACAGCTTGAAAGACATTTATCTTCAGATATTAGACTGTTGTGTCAAATCGTCCTCTTCTTTGTACATGAAATAATACATTTGATTATATGTGGCTCTTAAAGCTTCCTTCAAAGCTGCTGGTTTGGATTTCATTTAGTTTCATTCTTAATGAATCTTAACAACAAAACATACCTTTTTAAAATTTTCATGACCAGAATTGTATTCAATTTTAACAGGTAACCATAACAATAAACATAGAGCTCATAGAGACCAGACCAAACTGCCTCTAATATGTTGAACATTGTTTATAGCCCCCCCAAATTTTCAAAAGTCAAGTCTTTTCGGTTACTATATGGTCCCAAGAACAAAGGGATGCATGTCACATTGTTGATTGTCATCAGGTAAGAACCCCTCTGATGAATACCTGGAGGGGATGATGAGCGAAGCACCAGGGCCCATCAACTTCACCATGTTCCTCACCATGTTTGGAGAGAGGCTCAACGGAACAGACCCCGAGGATGTCATCCGCAACGCCTTTGCCTGCTTTGATGAGGAAGGATCTGGTGAGTCAATCTGAACAAACCAAGACATTCATTGTAGCTCAGTGGGTATCATGCCACCCAACGTCAGACTTCCTCCTTCAGTCTTCTCCAACTCCTTGCACATGCAGAATACAACCATTTGAACTGATCTCAATGGCACTGGTACACATGGCAGTATTATGGAACTGGTGCTTTCTGTATTATATAAATCACACAGCACATTTGTACATTTAATGGATATTACCTGTGTCCAAGGTGTGATTCATGAGGACCATCTGAGAGAGCTGCTGACCACCATGGGCGATCGCTTCACAGATGAAGAGGTGGACGAGCTGTTCCGTGAGGCACCCATTGACAAGAAGGGCAACTTCAACTACGCAGAGTTCACCCGCATCCTCAAACATGGTGCCAAAGACAAAGATGACGAATAGAGGGAGAAAACGACTGCCTCGGGTCCCCGCACGCATACGGCACCGCAAATTAATCCCTCGTTCCTACCTTTATGGACCTTGTATGTTTGACAGAAATTGATACATGTAGAAATATATCAAAGTCTTTTATAAAATGGCAGAAGTCTCCACTGTGTTACATTTATTTAGATCTACACGTTTTATGGAAGTTAGGATCTTGGGATTCATTTGGGATCCACAGAAGTATTCTGCGATACACTACTTTTCAACTTGTATCATCATTGAAGGTTATGAAGAGAAGTGTATCACAGTGTTTGCATCTCATAGCAACAAGTCTAATGCGGCTTCCTACTCTTTAAGGCTTCAGCCCTTCAGCTACTTTGACAACAGTCGTTCTGACCTTTTGTAGATCATTGCAGGAAACCCAGTTTGACTTTTGAGATGCAGTTAACACCAATGTGTGTGTGTGTGTGTGTGTGTGTGTGATGGGGGGGATGTTTGGACTGCCAGATTCAGTGCTACATGCCAGCCATGTTTACCTCTTCCTGCCAATTAGCTACCACATCTGCACAAGCACTGCAACAAGTCTCCTCATCCTTTGTAATATTTTGTATCCCTGTATAATGGAAATGGATAAAGAAATTGATTATTATGGTTGTGTTTATCAGTTTTTGACAATCACAAGTGGTGAGCACTTCCTCCCAACAGCTGGTTTGTGTGTATTTGTTGGAAGGATCAGGTATGTATGTATTGTGAAGGATTTCAGGACGGATATTGCTCAGGCAAATAAAGTAAGTTTATTCATGCCATTGACCGCAAAAAGTGTAGATTTGTTTGGGTTGTTTTTAAGTCATTGTATCATGTCTGTGCCAGACTGTTTCAAAGAGGTGTCTCTTCACATTTAATATTCTTACAGCCCTGTCGGTGTTTAGATGTTTTAGTCCTTTGTCCTACAAAGCCAGTATACTTGACAATAAACAAGGTCTAAAGAACACTGTAGTTTGAGCTGCATACAAAAACATGAATGCACCTGATATTTCTCAAATATTTATTTTCAAGGACATCACCTCACAACTTTGACATTCCTACTGCAAGTTTATTTTCATATTTCACTGACATTAAGTGGAGTGGCTGCCTGGCAGAAAAGAAATCACTTATCATTTTGAAAAAATAAAAATAATATATCTGGGAGTAATGTGTGCACAATTTGTAGTCAATGGGCTAAAACATGCAATTATATTAGGAGGCTCAGTTAAATTTTGTATCCATAATAACTTTGTATCTTTTATAAGGTAATAAATCAAAAAGGTCCCTGTTCTGAACATGTTTTCTATCCAAGGCCATGAGATACATTCCACTATTAAATTACCCAATAATTTAAAGTCTAGCAAATTATATTCTACTCAGCTTTTTAAAAAAGGTACACTTTGAACATTTGAGCCCCTGGAAACATGGCTTCAAATTAAAGTTATCAACATCTCATTTAAATAAAACATCCCTACATATCATTTAATGCTCAAAACCTCTGTTAATTTGCATCATCAGGACAGTGTAAATCAGGTTTCATCACATTTGATTGTCTAATACAGAAATCTCTCCTGTGAAATAATCTATTCAGACTCTGACAGATAGTATCCTATAGACCTTTTTTCACAGCACAATTTCATATTAAAGAAATGCACAGGTGTTACTAATAACATTGTCGATGGCTCTGTTCTATTCATGTGTCCCAGCAAGTCATGACAGTGTGACAGTGAGCCAACGTGTACAATACTGAGGCAGCTAGATAAAGATACAGCCATCATTCATTTTATTATTAACACCTGTGCTTTTCCTACTGTGACATATAAAAATGTCTATCGCTTATAGTTAGATGATAGAGAAAACATGTTCTAAGGGCCTTTAACATCCATTGATGGTGCAATTTGGTTATTTCCACAAGTGTTTACAGGCAACAACAAAAGAAAAAAAAAAAGAGAAGAAATAGAATTTATGAAAAACTGAACTTTTATTTCTTTGAAATGTTTATACAAAAACACATTTAAAGTTTAAGGCATATATTGCACAGACTATTGAGAAGTTTTTATATAAAAAAAAAGGGACATCATCCCTCGGTCGTAGGTTTAAGGCACAGCAGCCAGTCATACTGCTCACGGTCAGTCATGATTCACAACATGAACATTTTTGAATGCATTTGGCTGTAAAGAAACTACAGTTTGAGAAAATTCATGCCAATACAAACAAACAAAGAAAACAACAAAATTAACCTTGAAAATATTTACACGCATTGTCACATTGTCTTCTCTGATTGAAGCGTCATTTTGCATCTAAAACCCGATATAAACCTTGCTATATAAAACCTGCCTGCCTAATCCTTAACCAGCCGTTTCCAGAATCACAAGCCGTAAGGTGTCATCACAGTGGCATGATGTTGAATGAATGAATAATAAAAATATCACTTTAATACTTAGTTCTCTACATATGACCCAAGCCTGACATGACCTGTGTAAAATGAGGTATAACTGCGCATCAGTCTACTGAGTACCTGTAACAAACAAACAAAAAAAAAAAAAAAAATCTCTGCTGTGCTGACATGCACAGAAAACAACTGGCAGTGAGGAGGCACAAACACAAAAAACAAAGTGTAAATACTAGAAAAGTGTTTGGAGATTTTATATCTGCTATGAACAAGAAAATGGAGAGATTTTCTGGGGTCAGTGCTCAGCAGTATTCTGATCCAACATCAGATTTCCTCTTCATGTCTTCTCCAACTTGCACATACAAAATATAAACAGTTTGAATTGACCACTGTAAACATGATAGTATTGAAGATCACCTCACAATTCTACTACAGCATTATTCCAATAGGAACCCAACCTTTCCACATGACCTTACAATAGATGTCCTGTTGGCATTCAGTTGTATATTGTGGTTTATGCTAAAAACAGTTTCATGGAAACTACAACTTTATGAATGATTAGAAAATCTATAGAACCCATTTCTAAAGCACAGATGAGGAAAAACATGATTTTTTTTATGCTGTTGTGCCTTTGAAAAAAAACAAAAAAGAAAGAAAAAAAAGCAAATCACATTAGCTAGTTCAAAACATCTGCTACATTTGCTTTGTCGAGACATTGTGTGTATTAATTAACCTCCACTTGTAAGACATTCTGGTTTACTGACCAAATCCTAATTCTGGATAAATAATCTTCCCTCCAAATAAGAGGATCAAACATTTAAAGTGTTTTGCACCACAAAAGATAAAGATGCCATGTGTCACAGCAAGTGTAATGTTTCACATCAGGAGCTGTAAGAGCTTGATGTCATCAAATTGATTTCAGTAACAGATCCAATGTGACCTTCTCCCCCTTCATGCTATATCCACAGCCCTCCCCCTCAACAACAATAACCCCCACCCCCCCGCAAACGGTACACAACTGATAAAGCTTGCATTAAAAAAAAAAAAAAAAAAAAAAAAAAGTTTTACAAATACATAGAAAATACAGCTTCTTTGTTTGGATACGATTATTAATTAGAAAAGGCAGTCAAAGAGACACGTGCTACTTGAGAGCATGTGTTGAGTGGCTGAGATGACAATTCATGAGGGCTAATGAATTCCCTTAGCTATAAAAAGACAGGAAGATGGCGAGACGTGAGAGAGGGATGGAGACAGACACATCGAGGCGAGTCATGCAGTCAGGCACGCTACAGTATAATCAATTTCCCTTCTGCTCATCTCCACTACAAAAAGTGAAAAGGGGGGGAAATGAGGTGGAGTAAAGAATAGACTAAATTAAATTAAAAATCTTCTGAATTGCACAACTATAGAGGACTTTAATGTTGGTGTGGGATGAAGAAGAAGAAGAAAAAAAAAAAACTCATGTCCTCCTTTTTATCCTGAAGGGGAATGGATAATAGGCAACCAAGCCAAACACATGTATGCCTTTTGTACATTCAAGAAAGTCCAGTACTGCTACTGAAGAGGCTAACTCTGCTGGTGCTGAAGATGACACCGGTTGAAATTTATACAATTGAGCAATATTTTCCTCCTCACTCCTAAATTGGAAACGTTAGAAAGGGATTTGAAAACGGCATCGAAACCTGTACAATACAATTACTCTGCGCTGTGGAATGTTCTTTTTGAGAAATGGCGTCGAAGTGTTTCTTACTAGCAGCTGCTTCAATCCGGAACAGCATTTTAAAGAATAAAAAGTTGCTTGAAACAGCATGTCTCTAAAACACCTCATGTCCGTTACTTCACTTTGTCCCAGTTCGCACATCTGAATTGCTGCCATTTATTCTGCAGGCACAGGCTTCAATGTCAAAAGGGACCTGGTGATGAAGATACATTCTGCTATATACAGTGTTGTCCAGCCTCCTGCCTTGTATATGCACACAGGAAAAAAAACAAACAAAAAACAACAAAAAAAAAAAAAGAAAAAAAAGAAAAACCACACCTAGCTCCTAATTGACAGTTTCGCTCACTGTGTGCAGGCTGTGTTGTGGGCCCCACACTGTGGCGATGGGGGTCTTTACCACTTGAAGGGAACTGGGTTGCCTGGTGTCAGCATGAACCATGCTCCAAACGCTGGGCACCACCGCTGTATTCCTTGGCACCGTACTGCTAATACTGCTACTGCTGGTGCTGTTTGTGGAGGAGGGCAAGGACTGAGGAGGAGGAGGAGGAGGAGGAGGTGGAGGTGGAGTGAGGTGGGAAGCGAGGCCCAGGAGAGGTGTGATCGTTGGCTTTGAGGAGGACGTCGGGGCTGGAGCTGGGACAGGAGCTGAAGCTTGGGTAGAGGCAGAGGCCGGGCAGAGAACAGGGGCTGGAGACAATGCTGCGGCTGAAACAGGTGATGGACATGGAACTGTGACTGGGAGTAACGGGGATTTGTGGAACGGCAGGTAAAGTGGGACTCCTCTGGGGGCTGTGAAAGAGGAGATTGGAGAAGGAGTGGCTGGAACAAGCGCTACAGTTGGGGGTGAAGCCTGGCTTGGAGCAGAGGTGGAACTCATTGTTGGGACGAGGACTGGCCTCGTAGCCGGCACTGATGAAGAAGATGTAGTGGGCAGTGGAGCTGGTGAGCTTGAAGCTGATGATGAAGCTGGAGCAGCAGCTGGCTTCTGAGAAATCGGCTCTCCTGAGACTGGGGCCGACACTGGCACTATGGTTGGCAGATGAGCTGGGATGAGCTGAGGCTGGTTTGGGCTGGAAGCTTGGGCAGTGTCCTTCTCCAAGGGGCTCCAGATGACTTTAGTCATCGGGAGAGGAGATAGCCTCGGGGCTGAGATCAAAACTGGAGCTGGAGCTCGTCCGGAGGCTGCAGAGGACAGAGGCACCGGAGCCTTCACTGAGGTGACAGCCGACACTGGAACCGCCATAGCCTTCTCCATCAGACTCTGCACCCTGCAGGGATCCATGACTTGCTGGCTGTCCTCTGGAGGTGGCGTGGGGCCCATGTCACTGCTGTAATTGCACGGTGCCTCCACTATTTCAGTCTTTACAGCTTCTGTAAGTTTGTTCTGGCTCTCCTGGAGTCTCTTCAGGTTCTCCTGCTCTGCTGCCCTCTGCAGAGCCGCGTCGACCAGGAGCCTCAAGTCACTGAAGTCTTGGGTGGGGAACAGCTCGGGGGGAGTTGGCGGAGGTGTGTTGAAGAGGCCACTGGTGGGGCTAGCTGCCATTGTTGTGCTGGTGAGGCAAGCCCCCTGTTCCTCAGCCTCCCTCAGTAGACTTTGTGTATCCAGCTTCATCAGCGCCTGGACCGAACCTTCCTTACCAGGATAGCCTGCTCCCGTCAGAATAGCTGTCGCTGTGTTCCCAAGAAGACTGAGGTCCAGTGTAGGGGCAGAGCGGATGACAGACGGGCGTTGTTGAGATGAGCTGCTAGAAGAGTGGCTTTCTGGAGAGCTGGCTCCACCTCCTGTGGATGAGTGGCCTTCGCTCTTAACACCGACCTTGCGGGAGATGGTGAACTTGGTCGGGTCTTTGCCATCCTTCCGAAGGAGGTCAGGGAGGAGGCGGCGACGTGCATTGATGAACCAGTTACATATCTGGGAGAAGAGGAGGGATTTCTGACATTAATACAACTGCTCACATGGATGGTAAGAAGAACAAGATATGCTCTTTTTCACTTTCCCTTCAAGGCCTGTATCGATATTACTGCAACATCTCAGTGAAACATAAATTTTTTGTCGCGACAGCTCCAGACATTTAGTCACATCTATAACTCACCCAGTGAAACACATTCAGGAACTAAAATTGATCTGAGGCCTGTTATTTGAAGCACCACCTACACATCATTTTTATCTGCATGTGCGGACAACGCCTTACCCCCTCTAGTGGTACAGCCTCCCACACAAAGAGCAAAGAGAGAGAGAGAGACCGGCAGAGATGAGAGCCCTCAGACAGCTGGCAATAATGAAGGTCTGAGCTCAAATATGCTGAGCCACAGAGAAGCCAGCCAGAGGCATTCCACTGAACTGACTACATAACAAGAAACTCTGCTGCTGCCTCATGCTGATCTGTAATGCCTAATCTAATGCAGCTTGTCTGTTTGTGCGTGCCTGTGTGTCGAGAGGGAAAGAGGAAATGTCTACTGTTGATGCAATGAAGTGAAAAAGGAAGGCTGGGAAAGTGTCATTCTCAGCAGTGCGGTACCGCAATACCGTCCAAGTATTGTTTTGCTTTCACTGGCTCACTGTGTTGACTGAAATGCGAGTGACAAATGTTGATAAAAATCAGTATCACTGTTTGCATGTAAAGCTGATCACCAGGAAAGCCATTTTGATTGGTGCTAAAAATGAGAAAAGTGTTAGAACTACAGACTTTCAAGTCATAAACAAGGTCATGGTCAACCTTGTGTGCCACAAGAATATCAATTTAATTATTGATAACGCCCTCAAGCAGATGGGAACAGGTGAGTATGTTCAGTATCAAAAGCAAACAGAGTAACCAAAGCATAAAAATTTTGTCAAGCTTGTAAAATTTGTGATTTATGAGTGAGTCATGCACCATAAAAATGAAAAGGGTGCTGATGACAAATGAAAATGTAGACACGAATCTACATTAGGAAAGTAAATAAATCCACCAGAGAGCAGAAACAGCGCGTACCACAAGTGTCATTTCCTCTAGCAAGTACCAAGTGCTTCAGAGAAAAAGGAAATCAGACAAATGAATAAAAACTCTGCTCCTCACCTGCAGCACAGAGAGGTTGGTCTGGCCTGACAGACTGAGTTTCTCCTGCTCTGACGGGTAGGCGTTGAAGCGATGCTCGTACAGCCAGCTCCGCAGAATCTGCACCGCCTCCTTGGGCAGGTTGCCGCGGCGACGCCGCTTCCCAAAGAGCCCTCTTCCTGACAGGTCGAGCGGGGAGCCGTCATCGCTGTCCGACACAGCCGAGGAGTGCTCCTGCTCCGGGTGACGCTCTTCTTCCAGAGCTGAGGGAGTGGAGGAGAGCCGTCAGTCACGTTCGCCGTTACTGTGTCCATTTATCTCATTTACATCAATTTGCTAGTCGCTTGGCACGTCTTTTCATGCATCATTATATCATTATAATGAAGCACGAACATACTTAAGGCAGAAGATAATTGTCTTTTTTTATGAATGGCTACACACTCAACTGGACCTCTGCAGAAAGGGGTTTGGTTTGATCAATTTTCATGCACAAAATGAATCACAACTATTTCTTCATAATTCCCTGAGCCATGTGAGGAGAGACTAGTCTGAAAGAAAAAAAAAGCAATCAAGAAATTATCTGCCATGATTTAGAACAAGTGCACAAATTTACAGTTACTTTTATCTTCCACTTTTTACCCAATTTAGAGTGAGGTATATGAGGACTTTGTGGGCTGAACATGTTTAAACAATGACTTTGTGGTTTTAACTTTGTTGTGGGATTTTTTTTTTTTTTTTTTTAAATCTTTGGTTGGCCACTGGAGGGAATCTTCCTTCAAAATGGAGCATGCCTGATCCCAGGGGTGGGCCACAGAATGCAGTAAATGTCTTTCTCTGGGGCTGGGTGAAACCTGACCCCCAGGGCAGCGCCTGTCTTCACAAAGGAGATTGTGTGCATATCAACATCACAGTAGCCAGTGGCCCAGGAATCTATTGACCATGCAAAGGAGGCCGTTTTCACCTCATGCCAGTTTGGCTCAAGAGTGCTGGAGCAGTTGACAAATCTTTTGAAATTCTGCATTCCTCTACAACGAGGGATGTGCTGGACCAAATTAGAAAAATGGGGGGAAAAAAATCTAGAAATGTATAGATAGCGGAAAATACAACTTTAGTGCATTTCCCCAACTTCTAGAAATGAGCTAAATTCCCTTCCGTGTTAATTCATGATGTTACAGTAGAGCAGGGTGATAAATCAAATGTATCATTTTTAATTTTGAGTGAAACTGAAACTGTTTTAGACTGCAGCTAGCAATTATTTTCATTATCGATTCATCTGTCGATTGTTTTCTTGATTAATCAATTAGTTGTTTGGTCCAGAAAATGGTGAAAAATGCAGATAATTGTTTCCTACATCACAAGGTGACATCCTCTAATGTCTTGTTTTGTCCTGATCAACAGTCCATAACCCAAAAGATATTTAGTTTAAAAAAAAATGACTCAAAATGGTTAATCAGTTATCAAAATAGTTTGCAACTAATCAATCAATCATTGCTGTGCTAATTGTATTATCATCTTTCCAAACTCTGTTGTCCAAATGAAGGATTCAGAGTAAAGTTTTGTCTAATATAAAGCATAACAATAGTACACAGTGTGTAGCATTGAAAATCACTGATTTATAAATGATTTTGCATAAATTAGCCATTTAAAAAAATAAATATTGTGATATGGATGGATATGTCATGTGTTACAGCTCTTCAAGTAACATTTCAATGATTTGTTAAAAAAATTAACACAGTTAAAGGAAATTAGGTCTAACTGAATGTAAGTGTAAAAATACAGAAGTGCACTAAATCAATCTGCTATTAATGCTTGACAGACATCTCAGGTTATTCTTATTTCTAATTACAGTATTTAAGAGAAATGATGTAGGCCACAAGTTGCATTCCCTTAAACTCAACTGGATCATCGGATAGACATTTAAAGATTTGTCACGATATCTACACACATTCAATGTGGCATTAATTTAGTTAACAGAACAGCCCAAACAGATTTTAGACAGATGTTAGTTTATGTCACATCAGCAGCAGCGACATAGATCTGATATTTTAGGCCATCTCAGGCTGTCAAAGTGGCCAACTTTTTGTTTACAAAATGTTCCCTTTACATACCTCATACCTGATAAATCTGTGCTCTGTCAATGCGATCTTAGTATTTTGTAAACTCTTTTAAAAGTTAAGCCAAATGATCATCAGAGCAAAGTTTGAAAGCTCAACAGTCCACTAAAACTTCACAATCCGCTGAAAGTCTTAGTGAGGATTTGAATCTGACCGTTAGTAAACCACCAGTCCACCACACATCCAACTTTTTCAGACCAGCTCGCTTTTGTCGGAGTGATAACGTCACACACACAGAGAAGGGGGGGGTGGTGGTGGTGGTGGTGGGGGGAAATAATACGCTATCAATAAAGCCGATCGAACAACACATATCGTCAAATTCAAACGGCACAAACCGAGGGGACAGCTCGGTAAATTGGCCATCTGGAGCGCACAAAGGAGGCAGGCAGGAACGCACAGCCTCCCGCATGTCGCTCCGCCAGATGGACACCATGCCTGCCTCCAGAGATAACTAGCTGGCTAGCTGTCCCTCCAAATTTAAACACAAACACACGCTGCATTTGCTCGCAACAAAAAGCCCGCATACCAGGCAAAACCAACAGCAAAGACACAGCGGGCTCGCAGGGCAGACACTTTGTGTGTGATAAACGTGCGTGGTCGTGATAAAAAACCACGACGCGAGTGCCGCTCACCTCGTTTGAATGCTTTCATTCTTTGTTGATGGCTTGCTTGAAAACACGCAGCTGTCCGAGTTGCCTGCTGTACAAAGCCAAGCGATGGTTGACACAACGGCACTTTCTTCCAAGGCGCTGAAAGGTGTTGCGCTTTTTTCACCAACTTAAATATCTCGCTTTTTGGCTTCCTCCGCACGAAAACGTTTCACCGGACAGTCCGTTTCCATCGCACTCCTCGCTTTCTGCCAGGATAAATGTTTTCTGTTTTTGTGTCGCTTGTTCCTTTTACCTGCACGCAGCAGCGCCAGCTCTTTGCCAATCTTGACAGTCGCAGCTGAGATGATCCCGCCTTATCGACAGCTGTCAGCCAATCACGACCCTCCATTACGCCTCCTTTGCGGTCGTTAGCCAATCGGGACGCTCCTCCTGACAGCAGACAGGCACCGTGTCATCGTGACTGACGGGAGAACATTTCATTCAAAATGTAACGCAGTCATTGAAACTGTGTTATTTTCTCGACATGGTTAAAAGCAAACAGTCACATCGACTCAAGCCCGCTCTTGTGTAGCAACATAGTAATCTTTTTAACCACCGTGCTCATTTTTTTTTATTCCTGTCTGCAGGAGACAACCACACAAGTGAGGAAAGGCTTTACGTAACACTGTGCAAAATGTTCTCGTTACATAAATCATAAACGTCGACTGGCGACCGCGGTTGCCTCGTTCATTATGTTACTGGCCGCGATATTTCGACTCAAAGTAGCCTGGAGTCATTTCTGGTGTTGTGTTTTTGACATTTATTATACGGTTTGTTTGTCTCCGGGCTTATGAGGCTGATAAGTGTTTGCAGCAGTGATTCAGAAGTGGGATGCTTTGATTCCTCAAAACGAGAGGGAGTTGCTGCCATATGCATCATATAAAACTGTAAACTGTTGTAATCTGAATTCAGACCTTTATTACGTCTCATGCCTGTCTCCCAGGACGTGTTATAGATCCACTGGACCGAGCAGACAGGCAGGTAATAGCTTCTATCACTGCCTGTCTTCTCAGTAGCTGGAAAGGAGCAATCAAAGCAAACCATATGCATATTATTAGGGGAAAAAAACAAGAAAATCAACAATAAAACAAAATTGAAACAGAAAAAAACCCAGAAAAATTTCAGCCACAAACTGAATCATATTCATGAAAAGTCAAACATCTATAAAACAGTAAGCAAATACAGCCATGATGAACCTTTTGAGAAAGTATTGTGTGCATTTTATTGAATGTTACGTCTCTCCATTATACATCTGAACAACCTTGAAATAGTATAAATAAATCTACAGCATTGTAAAAGATGAAGATCTTCAGTCTGGTTCTTATTTACAGAGGGGCAACTTTAAGAAGCACAGAAGGGGGGGGATGCAAGATTATTAGTTTCATTTTAATATCAAATAACCCTTTTACTCAGTATTGCACATGTACTTTAAATGTTACCAGAGTATAGTGACAAGAATCTAGGTAAATCTCATTTTATGAATGACACACCCACTCGCTCACAACTTTTGTCTCATACATGAACAACCCTTTTACACTAAAACCCCCACAAACCCTGACACACACACACACACACACACACACACACACACACACACACACACACACACACACACACACACACACACACACACACACACACACACACACACACACACAGCCTATAGAGTATAATATTGAACAGATCCTAGTTTTTAAAATATGTGCTTGCTTCATAAAATATTTGTTCTAGTATATTACAGACACTTTTTGCTACATCATATATCTCTTGTGGTAAGAGCATAGGGTTCTGCCCCTCACCCCTTTCCCAGTTTTATGCCAGTGGAACAAAGCAGAGATGCTAATGAGCTTGTTTTTTTTTTTTTTTTTTTTTGCAAGCAGGCCTTTGGACTACAAGTATGGGGAGTGGATTCACTGGTATCCCAGCTGAGGTATACTCTCTTCCTGGGATTAACCAGTTTCTCTTTGTCTGTCCTTTCCAGCCTCTACCAGTCAAACTTTTTTTTTTTCTCAGTCCAGGAATGCAGAAACAGTAGCAAATACATCAATCTCTTACGGGTAGCTTAAGTTTATATCATGTGTAATGCTGGCACAACCTATTTTTAGAAGTGAAAAATGAATCACAGAAGAGATGGCACATTTCTGACCACAGACACATTATAAATGACATTTTTTCATCATCTTCTTTACATTTAGACTTGCTTTTTTCTATGTTTATGGATGTTTCTCCAACTTTACTGTTTATTATACTTGAAGATTAAAGAGTGCAGCTGAATACAAATGTTTTACTGCTGCTTTACCAAAACAGGCTGCTGCTTAAACAACTGCTGTTAGTGTGGCAGTTTTGACTTTAAAGCCCACATCCATCAGACCTATATGGGACCATTATCACCTCCAAATCAATGGCTTTACAGCAACAAAACCCCCCACTGTGCAGCTGTTTGGATCATGGATAACCATACCCAGGAAATAGACCAAGGCGTGTCTCCAGTCATATCTGTGGTTACAGAAATGTGTATTGGAAAGAGGCCTTGTTTAAATGTATGAGATGAGAACGCTTTTCTTTCTTAAGCCACTGACATCTCTTGACATTTTACACATCCAAGCTTCAGCAGGCTGGAAAAGCTTTGCCTTTCAGTTTGTGATGGTTAGATGATAGAATAACTTTCTCTGTGTTCTTGCCCTCCTTCCCTCAGTGTATTTGAGATGCCACACTGTGTTTGATCTGTGTTCAAGTCAGGTTGACAGCAGAGGTTGTGGCAAATGGATTTAAAAAAAAAAAAAAAGGAAAATGACATGTTATGGAGTTATGTTGAATATTCCTAAAGATGGCAGTGGGTACATTTGGTAAAGAGATTTAAACCTAGTTGTTGCAATATATTATAAGATATTTTTCTTAGGATTTATTCATTCTTAAGATGCATATTCAATATAAAATCAACACATATCTTAAAAAAATATGACAATACCAATCAATCTGAGACAGCTGCTCCACTTCACTTATTTCAGGAAAACAACTTGTCAGACACAACTCTTTCCCTGGTATTCAGAAATCAAATCAAGACAACGACAGAGATTTGAGTCACACAAAAGACCTGTAGGTGCTAACGATGCTATCCGCCTCGGTCAAATGGAAGGGGGCATTGACAGAAGCCAAGGGACGGGCTGTTGACACTCCTGAGCCATTTTCCTAGCTGAGAGTCATCCCCAGCAGGCAAACACAACAGCAAACAAAGGCCTGCCATCAAGAGAAAGCTCTTTCCAAGATAGAGAAAGAATGGTGGTCATCCTGGCTTTTCCAATTCAAAGCCCCAGGCCGCCTTTTCGGGTCACAGCGGGTGAGAAAAGAGGCATTTGAACAGCCAAAGCAATGGAGTGACACTGCAATAGTTTAACTAATTAGGAAGGGGAAGTTTGGGTTTTGTTTGCTTACCATTTGGTAGAAACCAAACGTGAGTGGAAGACAGGTAAACAACTGTGGTTGATTTAAGGCATGTCAGAGTTGACTTTATGGTTGGCTATATACTGTACTTCTACTGTGAAATTCTATTTAGATATCACATAAAGCAAGAGATCTCAATGTTGAGCTCTTTGTTTTGGGAAGTGGCGTTAAATAAGACAGAGGAGTCTGTAAATGTGTGTAATCCACAAAATGTGTCCCATTCATGCAAAACAGGAGAGGGCAGTAACTTGAATGTTGTTTGATGATGTGAATGCCTTTACATTGTATGTATTTAAAACAATGTACTGTGTCTTATAATGAGAATTAACCACAGTTTGCCCTCTAGAGGTCAAAAGGGAAACTTTTCAAAAAGTGACCAGGCTAAGGAGGGGACAGCATTGAGAGGAAAACACATACACTCTGTTCAGTGTTTTGAAAAGTTCAGGTTCTGTTTCCAACTTTCTAAACACACCAAAGCAATTATTCAATACTGTGCTAGTGATGGGCAGTTGTGGTCAAGCTGGCGAGCATGTACACTTCAAAATCATAAACTTGTTATACGTGTGGTTCTGTGGCTACTGTCCTGTCAATCTATTTTCAAAGTAAACACTGTTACTGTCGAGCTCCCTGCGGCTGACATTTAAATACATGAGATGAATTTGAAACAGTGAATTCATCTTTGGCTTATGCAGTCTTCCATGAAAAAAAAAAAAAAAAAATCAAGCAGCATTTAATAAGTGATGAAAAACACAATGACTAATGTATGCAATGCTTTAATTAAATATTCTTTCTTGGAGTAAAAAAGTGCAGGTACTTTGGATGTTGTTTAATTGGGGGGGGGGGGGGGGGGACAATAATGGTAGCAAATAACTAAGATTGATTTATTTTTGAGTGATGGGAAGCAAAATAAAGAAAAAACGCTTTTGGAGAATATAGTATAAAAATAACAGCAAGAACACAACTTAATGTGTGTCCCCACAAACAATGACAATATTATCCTGCACACTCAGCCTGCTCTAATGAAAGCCCTAGATTCATTTCAAATGTATGAGTTGCATGCCAAGTGAGGTTAATTAAAGCACTTAAAGAAGCATTAAACAGACAGATGGAATAAAAATCCTGATTGAAATATTATCTACAGCTACAGCAAAAAAATAAAAACCTATGTTAATGGGACAGAGAGAAGCAAAAGAGATTAAAAGGGAGGCTTACATGTGTTTTCCCTACAATGAAAATAAGTATTGTGGCCATTATCATTCCGACTGAAATGACTGAGATCTTCATGCTCGGTGGCTGTTGATATTGGGATTTGCTTTCATTCAAAACCATTAAGAAACTAAACTTTACAGATTCTCACCAGTGTTTAAAATCTTTGACACAAAAACATGTTGAAGGACACACACAAGAGTTAATTGCTAGGAACTATATAAATACCCCTTCAAACCTGACTTTCAATTTCATTATACCATAGTCCAAAAATATTCATAATAACCTGATCTAAACTGAGATTTTTACAAAACAAAAAAGGACAAAAGAAAGTAAACAAATAAATACAAGGAAGACATACATAGGTGTGAGTTTGTAGTGTTTGCGCAGTGGATGTAGTTTGTGTGATGGCCACAAGGCGGTGTTGTGCAAAGCTACAAGATGGCCAATGATCTGGGAAGAGAGGAGGACGATGGGAGACAGAAAAGCATAAATGCTCAACTTCTGTCCACTTAATAGATCTTATAGCCAAGATAGAGGAACCTTTAAAACAGTCTTCATTTAGATTTTTTAGGATATAGTCATCATAATAACAATATCTTCATTAACAATTTTTATGATATCAAGAGTAGTAACAAGAAATGTCAAAGTTCATCAGCTGAGGTTTTCAATGGCAGCCTCAAATGAGGAGTCTCCTGCTTCGTAGTCTGTCAAGTCCACAAAAGTTCAATATTTCATGTTCTGTTTTGATAAATAAGTGTTTGACGCCACCAGGACCAGCCTATAACTGCATGAGTGAGTCAAAAATGCCCAAATTGACCCCCACCCTGAACTCTGGGAATTTGATCTCTCCTTCCCCCACCTCCATCCATTTTTACTCAGAGTAGCTCATTTGCATGGCAAAAGTTTTCCTCTCCTTTCTCCAGGTATTTAAGTGACACTTATCTGTCCTTTGATCCGACCTTACATCCTTCTCTCTCTCTCTCTCTCTCTCTCTCTCTCTCTGTCTCTCTCAGAGGCGAGTCTGGGCCTCGGGGACATAGATTTCAATGCTGTCTGCGCTCTCTGTGGCGGAGTTCTGGCGAAACGAGGCAGCCTTCTTAGCAGCCAGCAGACGCTTGCGAGCCTCCTGTCTCTGCTTCTCTGCAGAGGCCGAAGAAGAGGTTGAAGAGGAGTCGGCGCTCTTCTCGCGGCCCAGCGATGGTCTTCCCTTACCAGGCTTCTTTGATGCTGGAAGAGCCGCCTTCTCCTCGTCCTGTAGTGTTGCATTGATGACACATGACAGACAGAGGAAAGAGGGGGAGAGTGATGTGTGAAGGGATGAGAAAGGAGAAAAGACAGATACAAGACAGTGAGAGAGTGTAATATGGAAACTGTCCTCAAGAGCTTCTATTTCCTCAGGCAGGTTTGGCAGACAGGACTTTGACAAAGACAGTATGCCAGTGCTGATTGTTTTTGTTAAAGCTTCAAATCATATTCAGTGATTTTAGGTGATAAACAGAAAAACACTGACAGTATAGACAGCTGGTAAAAATAGGCAAAATTGAGAAAAACAGTCATTTGTATGACAATTTTCAAAGACATGAAATGGTAACATGAATTGATGGGCACACTGGATCAAAATTAAAGCACAATAAAAAGGATCACGAGACACAGAGCTGATGCATTTGCACTGCAAAGCAACATAAGGCAAGAGCAGCTTAACAGTTAAAAGATTCATGAACTAACAACACACACACACACACACACACACACACACACACACACAACAAAGAGTTACAAACAAAACCAACACAGGACACACAAACACAAGCATAGACATTTAAACAGAGAAGGAGCAAAAGCAAGACTGCATTCTGTCACATGAGCCAGTGCATCTTAGCCATGCTCCACTGCAACAAGCACATCAGTAAGCGACACATGCATGCTCAAAGCAGGGCTTTACACTTAAAAACACACCGACAACAGCCCTCTTTGAGATGATTTTTTCCATGCATGTCTAAAGGGATCTCTCTGGTCCCTTTGTACTGGACAGGGAGGACCCTGTTAGTGTTCATCCCACGCAGGGACGGGAGGGTAAGTTGAGGGAGGGGGGGTGTAAAAAAGAGTGGGAGAAATGGTGGTGGTGGTGGGAGGAGAGAGGCCGGTTTCGGCGGCTTTCCTACCCCAGCCAGGGCACTGGGCAGCAGGGGTGGGAAGTACCTTCCGCTCAGGGGGCGACTGGGCAGCCGCAGATGGCACAGGCTGCCAGTCATTGGACTTGAGATGGTAGAGCTCATCGAACTTGAGGCTGATGTCCTCGATGGAGAGCTGCAGCAGGTCCCAGAAACCAGCCAGGTCCTGGGCTGTGGGCCTCGGATTGGCATTCACATTCTGACCAAAAGAAGGGAATGAAAATGAATGAGCAATGAATGGACGATGAGGATTGAGGACATAGTGAATGCTATAGTGTGGAATGTAAAAAATATTAGAAAATAAACTGCCTCACATGATAGGAAAAAGGTTGCATTTATGAAGTTGTTTTACAATACCTGATCAAATGTAATTCACACAAACTAATGCCACAATTTTTAAACTAACTGCAAAAATACCCATGGTCTTTTATTCTGCTCTCTCTATTTGTTGGTGTAGATTGTCCTGTTTGTTCAACATTACAACCAGCAGTGAATCAACTAGTCGGAGCCCATTACCCCACTACACATCTATCTGAATGTTATGGGGGATGGTGTGTTGCTTATCTTCCAGTTTGCATATTGTTTTGGTTATGGGTTATGGTTTCTGAAAAAGAAAAACAGCCTTTAAATGTGTGTTTGACTTTACAGTGACAGAAATGGCATTATGGACACATCTAGAAGAGGGTGGTTTGTTTGTTTCATGTGTGATTGGATGGATGGCGGGTCTGATGAAATTACTTCTTAAATGTTTTTTTTTCTTTTTCTTTTTAAATTGGCTGTGATTTCAGTAGTTTAGTCTAGCTGTTAAGAATCACAGCACTGTGTTACATACTTGAAATCCATACCCACACGTCAAACATCACACACACATAAGCAAATGCTGCTTTTTCCATATCTATCACTAGAGGGAGCCATTACAGCTTCATTCTTTTGTCAAACTGAACTCCACAACAAAATAAAGAGCCACAATAGGGCTTAATCCTTTTCAGCAACATAACAAATACTGAAAATGCTATAAATGCTTCATTATAGCCAAAAATGTGCCCGTATGTTGAGCCAAGAGACACAAAGGGACATTTTTAACAATTAAAAAAATAAGTAAGTGGTATCATTCAGGGTCCTCTTTCAAGTTAACACTAAAGCTAACAGACTGACCTTTTAGTTGCTTACAAACAGCTGCCTTAGTGTTTGTTTGTGCAAAGCCAGCACAGATTGGCAGACAGTAAATCCTGCTCTGACTTCTTTTTTTCCTTGACACAGCCACTGTTTGTAACGCTCCAGGCATTCTAGCTTTTGTTTGTGCAGGCTCTGCTCTCTTCTTTATACTGAAGCAGCTGCATTCACTGCTGTGATCCATGTCCACACACTTTGGGAAAAACGTGTGCCATGTTTTATCATGCTAACTGATCTGTGAAGTTCATGAAACAGGAGAGGAATTATTGCTTATGATTAAATTCCTAATTGAGTCAATCTACAGATGAAGGTATACTAAGCAGCTTTTCGGAAGAGCTGCTCAATTTGCATTTTCAGCAAAATATGTAATACAAGACGTTGAGCCACTGCAACAGCAGAGAAGGGAATTACACACTGATGCAGATGAAACCGCTTAGTCACCACAGGACACAATACAGTGACATCAATGAATGTGAAGTGTTCATTGTGAAACAGTAATAATGATAGCATTTAACAGTAGCCTAAAATAGACTGTTGATGTGGCCATGTTATTGTGTTTTTTGAATGCTCCTCTGATGCTTTTGTGGTGGGTTTCTTGTTAATTGGCCCGAGCCTGATTGGTCCTGTCAAAATATCAGGCTTCAAGCACTGATTGGGTTTTTTACAGCTTTGGGTTTGATTTTCTTACTTTCAAATATAATCTATCTAAAAATGTCTCTCCCTTCCCACAATGAATTCCTCTGAAGACCATTATGACCTCATATAATGCTTGATTGTACCTATACAGGTTGCATGCTATGTTAAATGTTTTGCCTGTACCGTTGTGGATTATTGTTTTTCAACAGTCAAGTTCAGTCAAGTTGGTAAAGAAGTTCTGAGTTTATCAGTTTCATCTGATCAATATTTGGGAAGTTGAGCTTCATATCCAGCAACAGGTAAAACAGATGGTTTATCAATTTGAGATGCTATTGTGTTATAGAGTGTCATGTGCCAGTAGTTGGCTTCAATTCACATGCCGTTGCCAGTTTAACACGTCACCCGAGAGGAATGGCTTATTGGCTTATTATAAGCTCCTTTTATTTTGTGCTTGTGGCTCACCATGTGTAATATACTGTGTATCATGGCTGTTCCCAGATTAGTCAGTTTTCAATTGTGAGAAAGCCTTTGTTTGTCAAGTCATATCTTGCAGAGGACAGAAGAACTAAAATAGAACACTGGGTTTGGCTCAGTCTTGTTGTGGGTATGGGTTCCTGGGTTTGGGTCTTCTTTGCAGACCTGTAGAGAGGAAGTGTCACAAGAAGATGATACCCACCAAGTTTTGCTCGCACAGTCCCCGAAACTGTTGGAACTTCTGGGACATTAAGAGCTGAGCGCTTCCAACTGCACTGCGGACCTTGCCCAGCACTGCAGAGAGGAACACACAAGAAAAAAATCAATACACATGTTAGTGAAAATCTCAGATGCATCATGTTATTCCAGCTTTTCAACTTTAAAATAGGAAACATGATGATAAAAAGACTAACACCTGCATGTATTGCACATAGAGCAGCAGCATCACCTACACCAAGTGTTCTCTTGTAAATAACCATCCAAACCAAAACCAACCATAGACATTTAGGTGTGCCTTGCAATGCATTGCTGAACCTGCTCCACAGGGTGGCATGAAGAGGATTACAGTGTATTGGACAATGTTATCCTCTTTAAAGGCATCTAAGCTTATATAGATACTCCTGCCTTCTGTCCATCAGTGTTCACCATGCTAGTCTGTTGCTGTGTCAAAAACTAGGACAAACATCTGCCCTGACAAAATTGGGACTCCTATCTGATCACTGGATTTCGAAGTTATGGCAATGTGATTATAGTGTGGTGAGACTCAGCTCAGGACTACAGATTTGCACCAGATTTAATGCCAACTACTTTACCATAAAAGGTCACACACACACGGACATTCATTTTTGAATAAATAAAAAAATGGGTATAGACTCACAGACACTTAGTGTCTTGTTCATAAATTGATCCAGTGCTTCTGATAAAAACTAAGCATTCAAAGCCTTCACACTATTTGTGTGTTTGTGTATACAGTGTGCATTTGTGTGTGTGTTCTCACTGCTGTATGGCTTGTCAGGCTGATGTTGAAGCACTAATTTAATCTGGAGGTTTAATCAGTTCCAGAGTAGATTTGTGTAATTCTGGGGATTACAGGCCTGCTTGTGTGTGGTAACCCCAGGTATTACCGCATCATCCCCTCCATGCTGTGTATGTCTGATAGAGCGATTGTACAGTCTGAGGCAGAACCCTATAACCGAGCTCTGAACCACGTGATGAGGTTAAACAGCAACAGACCTCTGTAAGGAGGTTCAAGATTTAGGGTTCATTCAGAGGCTCTGCACATGTCTGACTTCAGCAATGATTTGACTGTACATTTTGGCTTTGTTCTACTATTTCTAGGCCAAATAACTCTGGATGTGGCTCCACATAAGAGATGGACATTCATTATGCTAACCCGAGAGTAAACCTTTACAAATGTAATTGGACGTTATCGCTGGAATAGAAATGGGTCATGCCATTACCATTTTTATATCTCGAGCAGCTAATGCTGCATGACCATATCCTTTTCTGTTATGTCAAAGAATCTTATTCACACATGTAAAACCTATAGATGTGTGTGCACAAGCCAGTGTCCATGCTTAACCAGATTAATTTGTAAAAACTTTCACACTGTCTTGTTCACTGCCCCACGATATAAAGGACACCTTTAGCTGGTTGTTTTCAGTTTACAAACTATTTTGAGGAGGATCTGCCTCTATTGCAACTCAAGCTGGTGTGGAGACAATTTAACAAACACACCTTGAGTTACAAAGTGCATTGGCATTTATTATTATGCATTGTTTTAAAGCAGTATGACCTTTGAAAACAGTCCAAATGCAATTTTGTTTGCGGTATACTGCCACCTTTACCTTCCTCTGAGAGCTGGTTGTCTTTGGTCTCCTGATCCATCTGCTGGCACCATCCCTCCATGCGTCCTGTTTCGGCCTGCAACAGCTTTAGGAACCAGTGGCCATCTCTCCGACATAGCGTTCCCCCACTTACAGTTTGGGGGGCGCTGTTGTTACTTCCATTCCCACTCTCCAGCCAGGGGTCTGGAGGTGGTAGTGATGAGGGGTCCAGCGCTGGGTCCAGACTTTCTGAGAAAGAGGAAGAGCTACTTCGTGTGGTGGAGCGATTGAGGATTTGTCTGGGAGGTGGAGGTGAGGAGGTGTCACCAGTGGTGCCTCCGTTGTCTAATGAGTCCTGTCCAGGGGGGGAGCTCATGGACTGGCTGGCACTATTGACCATGACTTTCTTCTGAGTGGGTTTGGCATTATTGACATGGGAAATGACAGAGATGTCCTGTGTGTCTGAGTCTGTTTCTTGTTTTGAGGCCATGCTACTGGAGCGACTGAGCCTGAAACAAACAGGGTGAAACTCACTGTGACAAAGGGTCTTTTTCAACTGAACAAGCATTCAGATTTTTTGCCAAACAACTTATGTGGACAAAGACAACAATAAATTGTTCAAGAATGGTCTCTCAATTACTGAAACAAACAAGCACTGCTCCTCTGAGAGCCACAACACTGAGTCACTTCTACTGGTCAATATAGATATAAATAAACAGGATCGATGAGAGACTGGGATCTGTATAAATGATGGTAGTACTCTCAGACAGGCATCAACAGACCACTTATCACTGAGAGCCTAGTTTCTAGTTTTCATAGGGTGAAAAAGCTTGGTTGGGTATTTGAAAGAATTGGCAGGCTGTAAATGCTGTCTAACTTAACATTATTAACCATTGCCTGTTGTCACTCAGGAAATGCTTACAAGTCAGAAAATGAAAATGAGCGCTTGACTGAAGAATCTTTAGCAATATCTGGTTCAGCTGGTTATGTTGATCAAATATGAGTCAGGACTCAGAGCAGCTGTTACACACAAAACTCCAAATGCAGCATGCAAAAGTAAGAAAATACAAGAGGAAGGCATGTGGTGTTCCAGAACTTCCTGGCATTCAAAACATCACGAGCACAGAATGCAAACCACACTGCAATAACCAAGAAATGGGTCTCAAATATACAGTATGCAGAAGCAAGTTTAAATAGTAAATCCACATGCCAGGAATCTGCTCAACAACACCAATACGACACACAAAATAGCTCCTGTGAAGAGAATAAATAGTCAGCTATAATATGAATTCCTCACGTTGTTACAAGGACAGGAAGAGGACTTACTGCCACCCGTCCTCCACCTGTACTCCGATTGACTGAAATTTGGCCAGTGGTGGGGTCTCTTCTCGTGGAACTTCCTGAATACAGTCAACCTTAGAACAAACAATTAAAAGCAATTCAATTAAAAGTACAACTGCAGACTAAGTTTAAACGAAATGAAAATCTTGGCATGAATAATTCCATAGACCCCTAATCAATGACTTCAAGCTAGTAGCATAAGTACAGCTGTGAGGGGATTTTAATTTTCCAAATGATAAACCAAAAAAAACCTCAGAAGAAAAAACAGAAAAATCCACATAATTTTGTGCTTGTTCTTCAATAAAATGTCAAGCTTAATGGTTACCCTGACTGAGTTTTGTAATGCGCAGGGTCTGGAAAAATGGAGAGAAGGACTATTATTTCAGCACATACAGAACAGAAAGTCATAGTTGAGGGAAAAGACGAATATGCATTCTCCGCCTCCTGTACTACAGTATACAGCCAGCTCTAATGATAGGGGGAGGTTCACCCTAATGAGACCTTTAGCTTGCAAGCACATTTTTGGGCTTGATGTGACACACTCAGACATTCCCATATACCACAGAGGATTACTGTTAAAAATTATTATTTTTTCCTGGATTCAAGCTCAATGGCAGAACATCAGAAAACACTGTGACAACAGTACTACACTGACTGTGTTAGTATGTTTTTGTATGAGGTACAATAGTCCCATCACCTACCTGTATGCCAATGGAGGACAGTTTCCGCCTGGGTACTGGGGCCACTAGGGGCTCCTCTGCCACTAGATTCACTTTATTTAATAGAGATTTCAGGGACTCATGCTGGGCTACTGAGTCACTTGTCTCAGTGGCAGCATTGGCGGTGGCGGGGGCAAGTGGCTCTCTTGGGGTGGCGATGGGAGTGGGGATGATGTGTGGAGGGCGGGGTATTCCGCGGGCCAGGCTGTTGGCACGGGTGCTGTCAAGACTGTCAGACGAGTTGCTATGTGCGTGGCTTGACTGGCTGTTGACCTCTGACCTTCGGTCCTGCTGATCAAGGTAGTTGTCCTGGGCCGACTCTGTGCTGCTCTGCACCGTCACAGAGATGTAGGGCTTGGAGGTTGTACGGGGCGGCACTGGCGGAGGAGCAGCCTTCTTACAGGTGGTTATGCATGTAGAGACTGAAAGAGAAGAGAGATAAAAGAAAAGAACATGTGAGAAAGAGGGAAATAAGGGGAAAAGGGTGACAAATGACCGCAATGGAGATGTTAGTTTTAGAAAATCTTTGTGATCTGGTCATGTCTAGGCACAATGAACTCAAATCAGGAATGTACAAGGAGAAAATATGTATATCCCCATAATCGCTTATCATCATCATTCTAAGATGTTCTAAGTTTTCTCCGAATGAGCAGAACTCTACATGACTACACAGGGACATTGTTGCATGAAAATTGGAATACCAGCAGAATTAGGGAAGCATCCCGTAAAGCGGAAAATTAAATCAGGCAGAACACTGAAAAAACATACTGTTCCACGCAGGTGACTAAATGAAATCACGCACGTTGTGCTTCAAAGACTTGATCATGAGATAGGTGATAAACTCAGTGAAGCAATTTATTGACCATCTGACTCTGAAAACCGAATACGGTTCAAAAGTTGAAGGAAACATTTACCAGTATCTTCACCATTCCCCAATGCCAGGACATATGTGCCTCCAGCTATGAAGGAGGTAATAGAGAGGTACATGAATCAAAGAGATAAAGGAGGAAGCAAGTAAAGAAACCACTCAGACAACTCTGTCTAGTAAGAGCAACATTTTAAAACGTAACAAAAGCAAAGATGTTCATTCCTCTTCCCTTCAACAGTGATTTAAAGATTGTTATTTAAGTGTCCACTGTGACACAAAGGACAGAAGTCCAATGAGAATGTGACAAGCCAGAAACTTGGGGAACTGGCAAATCTATTTAAAAAAAAGCCATTGGGCACTAAGCACTAAGCTTTGTTAATGTAGGACTATTTTACATGGCTTAGTTTCATCATCAGAGGGTGGCATATACTGGGTTAAAAATCTAAAGCTGTGCTCCTTATAGCAGGAACTGTTATGTAGGCTTACACGAAATCCACACAGCATGAGTTCAGCACACAACATAAAAAGCTGATTTTATTGCGAAAAAAAAGGCTCAGTGAAACATCTCCACTTCTTGCTTTGTCCTCTGCCTGTTGAGAGTACATTATTTCACTGCCAATTCAGCCAGTCATTCACTTATCAACCAAATCAACTGGCTGTGATGAGGTCAATGAATACATTGTCTGAACTGTATCAGTGGGAAAAGAAATAAATGACCTGTTAAGAGGAATTCAGCCTGTGACATAAACAGGGAATCAAAAGAGATCAAGTTAATGGACTACACATGACAATTGTCCAAAGTACTGCCAAATAACGATGGTGTGTAGTTAATACATGAATCAGACATTGCATTGGCAGATGTCATTCATCAAGATGGTTGCAAAATGCAAACAAAAAGTAACAGAACTGCGCAGAAGAACTTTCATGCAGAGAGATCACATTAAGACTCAAAAGGCTCATCTGTGGGCCTACAGGAACATTCATAGTCTCTGGTGACTTCTATCAAGAGGCCACAGAAATCCCCCTATGCTATATGCACAGTAAAGGCAAACTGTAAAGCCTGACAGCTGAAACCACCGGTCTAAACAGGGAATTTTACTGTAACATTATAAACCCTGTGGCTACTATATAATCCCTCAAACAGAAGCTTTATTTGACACCACACATCCATCCCCATGAAATTACATGATCAGTGTCTTAGGATGAATCTATCAAACCGGCATCTGTATATATGACATATAATTAAATGAACACATTTTAAAATCTATCTCAAAGTGGTGTTCAACAGTCTAGTGGACTCAGATAAGTGGACCAATACCTCTTTGTAAAGCGTAGCCGTTCTTTATTGTGAACAGCTGAAGCGACAAAAAACATAAAATAAAAATGATAATACCAGAGTCATAACCTCCTGAACGTTTCCTGCGTTGACATCCTAAACGTTTCCCTTTGAGATGAGAGGAAATGATCTTGAGAAAACATGCATTCCTAACCCTCTAGGGCACTGCATGAGGCAAACAGTGTTTATCATGTTGCTTCACTGAATTGTGTGGTAAAAAATCTTGAGAAGTCATCAAGGATTTTGAAAAAGCCTTGCAGCAAACATGTGAGCTGCTGGGAAAACACTCAAACAAAAGGGTTGTTGTTCATTGTAATCCACTTCTTAGCTTTATCTCTGATGTGTATGCAACCTTACCTAACACGAAACTCATGTGACCTTCTACATATCTTTCTATCAGACCACAGGCTTGAAGTGTTAGTTGAGTTGTCACACTGCTGTCAGTCAGCAATTCCAGTGATTCATGCTAGCTTAAACTGCACTGAATGGCTCCACAGTCCTCTTCCTTAAAAAGTAACTAGCATCTACTTTCGTGGAATTGGTCACATATTTGGTAAAACACATGCTATTCTAGTTTCAGTCTGCTATTGACTGAGAGAAAGCAATCTAGTGAGAAAGCAAATAGTGAGAAAGCACTAGTGAACCTAGCATGAGTTATGGTTTGCTCTAGAGCTGCAACAATTAGTCTACTGAGAGAAAATTAATTGGAAACTATTTCTAATGAACAAATAATTTTTTAATGATAATTTTTCAAGCAAAAATACCAAAGGTCTTGTCCCAGCCTCTCAATTCTCTTATTTAATATTTTATGAATTTAGACTTTTAGTCAGAAAAAAGCAAACTCAAGTCATCACCATGGCTTCTTAATGAATGCCATTCTTTCACAATTTTGTAACATTTCATTGACTAAACAATTAATTGATAAAATACTTAAAATAATCGTTAACTGCAGCCAATGGTAGACTGGGTCCACTACTTACAAGTGTCCAGTCCTCTGAGATTTCTTCATCCTTATTCATAAACAATACCTCAAGCATATCTGAATTCCTACACTGCTCATCTGAATAGGACAGGCTAATTTTTCTGCCAGTATGGAGCAATGAACTGTAAGTGCAGGCCCTATTCCAAGCTGTGAAACTAGCAACTAGAAATTAGCAAACTGATTCAATGCACTCATATCACGTTCCAATAAAGCCTGAGCACTGAAATCATCTGTAAATAACAGAGATGACATCCAAACGGGACCATCCCCAAACCTTAGCTATGCCTTCAATACTACACCCTAGTCTAGCCCTTATTTCAAAATATAAGCTTACAACACAAACATCAGTCCAAATGTATAAGGATGCATTACAATGCATTGGCCTGGGCTTTCTCAGGGAAGCTATGAAGTGTGATCCTTTGACAGCTGGAACACATCCTCAGGTCCTTATTTTAAAAGATGGAAACTACCTTTGCAGTCTGTCTGACATCCACAAGATGGGGAAGTGAAGATGGTGAGAAAGAAGATAGTGTCAACCACAGCATCACAGTGATATCCAGAGCTGTCACCATTTCTGAATAGATCTCGTCCACTCTTGGCATTTTGCAAGACAGAAATCCAGTATTACAGTTTTATTTTAGGGAAAGCTGCAGTTTAGCATCCATCGCAGCTACACATACCACTAGCCATGAATTATCCACTGGTCTCTGACCACCACCCTTACCTTAGGAAAACCTGCTGATAAAGCTTTTCACTGTCCATGTTCTCCCTCTTGACAGAGATAGATGCTGGACAGAACAGGGTCGTCACTGTTGTGGCAGTTATGTGATGCGCTGGCTCCGCTCCTGCATTCACAGTTGCCTGGATAAATGTCACTGTGACTGGGTGTGAGAGGGCATACGTGTGTGTGTGTGTGTGTGTGTGTGTCCCTGCATTTGGATACCTACAATGCAGCTCTCCAAGTGTCACATCATGCTTTCATCATTCTGAACAGAATTCACCCTAAAGTCTTAATACCACAGAATCTGCTTTATCCACGAAAAACAAGCCATCTGCCTCTGAGACTGGACAGGAGATAAAGTAGTAGAGCCCGATACCGATTCATTGGCCAGGCCAATATTATCAGCTTTATGTTATCACAAATATATTCATAATGCAAAATGTGTTAGCAGATAAACAGCAGGAAACTGCAGTACAGAGATGCCAAAGATAACATATGTTTGAGTTAATCTGGAAACACTGTCGTGCACCAGAGAGCACTGTCAAGTATATTTTTCAATGCTAAAACATCCCGCTCACTACATACCATGGCCACAATTCTTAAAATCACCACATTTAAGATGAAAATGTTAATGTGCCATGTTTGCCTTAAAAAACAAATATTGACTACATATAGTAATCAGATATTTGCTTACATTGCTGCGTCTACATACAGGATATATCAGTGATTAGATGCAGTGATTCTGTACAGGTTATCAATGGAGAGTAAAAGAAAACCACATAAGTGATAAAACAGGTTTTAAACAAGTCTGAAGTTCAATCACAATGTCTACTGTTCATACTCTGGCTGTGGCTACTGGTTTTACCACATCCCGGATGATCTCAGCAATGAAACTGAGGAGTAAAAAAACACTGAATTTCATAGTGTAGCAAACTGATTACAGTATAGAAAACAGAATCTAGCTTATTCATTATAAATGCCTTAAAAATGCCAGAAAATGCACCCACGGCAGAAACTTCCCACAGACAGACAGATAGTAAGTGGCACATGCTCTAATTCAGACGGTTTCCTGTATTTGCTTATTCTACAGAACTCAGCAACACACACAACCACAGCTGCGCTAGCATAAAACACACTCCTGAGTGTGTACCAGTTACTGAGAGTAGTGCCAGTGCTGACAAAGCCTTTTCCAAATCTTAACACTCATCAGTACCATAGAACAGAGCTAAATACGTTGTCATGAGGCCAAATACTGTTGCTTCTTAATTAAGCTGAATCTGCGTACAAGAACTACTCAGTAGAAATGACTAGTTGCTCTTCAGAAGGGAATTTAACAACAGAAACAACCAGATGCTTTGTGCCAAAATGTTGGAGCGGAATCTGGAGTGGGCACTGAGCACTGCTGTTTTCGTGCCATCTGGACAGTGGTGCTGTTGTCCACAGCACGGCCTGGTTCAAGATGTGATTTCCAAAGCAGGAAAACAATTAGCTGCGAAAAGCTGCAGCAGCTGAAAACAGTTTCCAACAACCCCATGACTGCTCTACACTCACTTCCTCACCAGTGTAAAAACTGAAGTTTCTCATCACTTTGTAATTGCGTCCCACAGATAGTGATGCATCTGCAGAGTAATGCATACTAACATACCGGTATTATATCTTTGCTACATTAACATCGCTGGTTATGGTAAATGGATGTGAAAGAAAACCATGAAAATAGGAAAATACTTTATAAAAACCCACACAATGGTCTCCTCCCTGTTAATAACATTTTACGGTTTGCTATGGGAAAACTGTGAAGAAACAATTAACCAACCACAGTTCCCACAATGACATCAATGCTGTTGGTAGCACACATATTTTTTAGTTCCCAAAACACAAGGTTTAAAATATTGTGCTTATTACAGAATTTCTATGTTAAGGATTTCTCTTACACTTGATTGACAGACAGATGTTTTGTTGTAGCCAACTTAGACGGAGATGTCATTTATTGACCCACAGTCAGAGCAACCTAATTGCTTTAAAATGCATCTAGAACAGATAATAATGCAGATTATGTAAAAGTACACTATGGTCCTTGGTGTGTCATCACATTAGCCATAATTCAGTAAAGAGACTTTGGTCTGAAATGTTTATTTTTGTAAATTTAAATGGATACATCCCTTCATTTGGGCACATAATTTCAATGATGAACCCTGATCCAATCTGACTCACATCTTGCTTATTTCATCAATAAATACTGAGGATGACACTTTCTCTAGTCTTATGAAGCCCATTGAACTATTCGACCAGTACCAATATAAATTTTAAGCTCACTGGCTGAAGTGATGCTGTCCTGTTGTCAGTTGGAGCTGAATAAGATGCAGGAACATTTAAAGACAAAAAGGTGGATTATGCTGCTCTATTAAATAGTTTAGCATTGCTTGCCAAGTTGCCTGCTGCTTGCCAGTTGACCCATCTGCATTGTTTAATCCAATACCAGCCACAAGACAGGGCAACGTTGCCTGAAACTATCACCACAACCTTTATCCCAATGAATTATCACATCAGAAGTTTTCAACAAAAAGCATAGCTATAAAACTGTGAGGCCTTTTTTGTTAAATGCGATCTCAAAATGGGATTTAATCCATGTTGCAATACACAGGCCACATGTGGGAGAAAAGTGGGGCAGCCCTCAAATAATCCCAGGTGAAATTTTCCATTTTAACTACCAAAAAGAAACAGCTTTTATGAAGATAAGTGAACATTAGGGGTGTAACGGTACATATATTTGTTTTCATTTTAAATATATTAATATGTATATATTTTAAGTATTCCAGGATCTACATATAAAAAGCCAGTGGTGGGAAAAAGATTGTGGAAGGTCTCCCAGTCCCCTCCCTCTCTCTGTGACGTCGGCTTTTCACTCCACCTTTGAGTGAAGCCTTTCAGAACAATGATGAACACATTTGATTTCTGACATGGTCAGACAGCACGTTGTAAGAACCAGTTCTGAGAGAGAAAAATGTAGTTAAAAAGTATGAAATTAAAAGTAGTGGTTTGGTCCCTCTGACTGACATATTATTATACATGACATGATAAGTTATTAATACTGAAGCATCAATGTCTAAGCAGCATGTTACTGTTGTAGTTGCTGGAGGTGGAGCTAGTTTGAACTACTTTGTATACAGTTAAGACCATAAATCAGCATAAAACAGCTGTCAGCAGGTGTCCTGACTCCTTGCAAGAAACAGAAAGGTTGTTTTCATTTTCCACTGCAGCACAACTAAACTGTTTCAGTAATAGTTTTGGCCAATAAGCCACTGTTGGATGCTTACATCTTTCAAAATGACAGACCAAAATGTTATTTTTTAAACTTTTTTTCCTGCTGTATGACCCCAAAACCGAGGCACATACCAAACCGTGAATTTTGTGTACCGTTACACCCCCACTGCAGGCAGCTAGAGAGCCATCCAGACAACTACATATAATTGTTCATTTACACTGGCTCGATGGTGGAACATCACAGCCATGAGAGCACACATGAGCATACATAGTGGGGACAGCAACAGAGCACTTTGTACTTAACACATGGTAGGAAATACTCTTTTATTAATATGGTAAAGAGTGCATCAAAGCATGATAGACCACAAAATGTTTCTGGATAAAAACAGAATATAAGTGAGCAAATAGACAATCAGATATATATATATTAGAACATGGAGATATGATGGTGGTAGAGCTGTTTCAGACGGTTTGATCCACTGCAGCAAGTGTTTGTTTAATGTAGCTAAATGTTTGCTTAATAGTCTAGCATTCAATCAGTTTTTCGTCTCACTCTTCATTCATGCTCTCTAAATTTAGCTACAGTAGGGCAGGAATTTGAAATATTTAAATGTTAACTCTGAAAGTACTGAGAGTCCATGTCAAGACAGACGAATAGATGACATGAGCGGCGGGAGTCAACGGTACTGTCAATGTTAATGCCGCTGAACGTTATAGTCTGAGGCACCTGCTCAAGTTATGTTAAATTCATGGTCAACAACACACCGTGATGTAAACCACCTTCAAAGTTGGCCCTGTTGGATGCTGAGAGCGAGTGAAGCCACGATCCGAGAGTAAAGTATCTAACGTAACTAAGAGTTAAAGTTGATACAGTTCAAGTTTAAGTGGTCAACGTATAAAAAGGCGTCCAGTGTAACAAACAAACAAGCTAACGGTTACTAACTTCAGTAACTGAAATTAAACTGAGCACAGTTAACATAGCATTTCAACAATAACAACCCGTCAAAATACTTACCCTGCAGTCAGACGCAGACAAAAACACAGCACAGCGGGGTCTAGAGTCAACGTCACTGAAATATTTTAAGGGCAGCAGTAACCGGTGTCGACATTAACTGTTACGGCTATGTGGAGAAGAAAAGCCGGGTTTGGTTGCCTTTTGTTTGGCGTCTCTCTGAGCCCAAGGGAGGCGTGGTGGCGGGTCTACTGGTGCCTTCAAGGGCGCCTCGGACACTTAAACTCTACAGTGTGATGACGGTACATATAATTTGTTGCATATTAAGGTGCTTTTGAGAGGTATTAATAAAAAAAACATGGATATTGTATTAGAGATCATTTTTGGGGACATACTTCTATTGCGTCCGTTTTTTTCTGTTTTTGTTTTTACTCCGGTCTGCACTGAAACACAACTCTAAAAACACTACATTACCTGATGGATTTAAGGCTGTAGAACAATAAAAATATTAAAACTGAAAAAGTTCTGGCAAAAAGCTGACTTACTCAGTTTAAATACAAATGATTTGTCTTTATATCCTCAAAAAACAAACAAACAAACAACAACAACAACAAAAAACAACCAATATCAGTAACCAACATTCATGGCTGGCATGTTTAGCACTATTTTGGAACCAACAGCAACATGCACAAAAATGAAAAATTCTAACAGCACACTGAAAGCACCATGTGCTCTGTGATCTATTTTGAAGACTGTGATGAAGAGCGCCACGATGTGGATGCTCTATGGTAATAACCCAAGCAAATGCTGCACATAAATCCATGCTTTAATTCTGAACTCAGGGAGCAGTCAGTTGTCAGCAACTGCCTGTCAAACGCTTCTCTACTTAATATGTGTCATCATGCACAATTCCCCTGGTACTTTAAATTCAAAATCATGCTGGCAAGCAAGCAAGTTGCTCAGCACATTCTTGTGCTGTTTTGATATGTGAATTCCCACCTGTAGGTATAAGGACAGTCTGCATTTTTTGCAAAATAATAAACATACCTACTTCCCAAGTTGCAAAGTATAAAAAAATTTATCGTGAAATTCACATAATCGAGCATATACATATATGTATGTATGTATGTATGTATGTATGTATGTATGTATGTATGTATGTATACATATACATATACACACATATACACATACATACATACATACATACATACATACATACATACATACATATATATATATATATATATATATATATATATATATATATATATATATATATATCCGCAGTGATGCTTCATCTTGGGAGTAGCAATGTATTCCATACCTGGCTGTCAAACAACTGACAGGGCAGAGGTTTGATAACTTTAATTGCAGCCGTGTGCATGTCAGCAGCCTGCTGGCTCTTTTCTCTTAGGTTTGTCTGATAGCAATTCTTGGCAGCGGTAAGCTGGTAAAGAGCTTGTGAGGGGGAGAGGAACTGGTTTTAAATTGTTACCTGTGCGTGTGGGTAGGATGCGTGGTCTGTCTGTCCCCAAACGTTGAAGAAAAATTGCAAGTTGTTTCTCCTTTGGGGCTTTGTCCAAGCCAGTGGCTATCAGGTAAGAGCCAAACTGTTCTTTCCATGTCTTCCACTGTGTAGAAAGGCCGTCTAGCATGCATGGGCAAAAGAGGCTGCAATTGAGCTAAAAATTCTGGTGTGTGCCTGTCGGAGGACGAGTGTCCCACTCAGGACTGAGGTTATGTCAAAGTTATGGCATCAAAAAAATATTTTAGAAAATAAAAATCAAAACAAGAATTTGGCCTCTGTGTCAGAGTCACTTTGGAAAAAGGGTGATTAGAAATATATACCAAGGTTTAATGTATCATGTTTTTTTGTCTTAAAAAAGTTAGTACTCACACGGTTTATATGAATATTATTTTTGTTTTATTGCTATTAAAACCTATGAAATTATTAGAAAGACATTATAAACAACACTGTCATCAATTCATGGTAAGAACTCTTCATTTTTCCCTTTTTATTTGGGTTATCAGGTTAAATTAATTCACTTGCAGCAAATTTATAATCTGTTTTTCAGCCAAGATGCATCGCATTGCGGCCAGTGACTCACCACTGCTGGTGCTGTAGGTGTGAACAGTGGTGTCAGTTGGAGGAGGTGAGCCTGAGTCTATGGATGCTGTGTCGTCATCTTGGGAACAGCCAGCCTGGATGGCTCTTAGATAGCTGTGGCTGCGGGATCGGAAGCATGTAGGCATGGGCAAGTCTGGAGGCTCCGGGTTGTCCTGAGAATGGGAACGGGAATCTCTATATGTGGACTCGGAGCTGCGGTCCTCATAATGATGACTCATATCCAGGTCCCGTAGCTGGACGGAGAAAAAAAGCAAAACAGATTGGTACAGCTGTAGCAGTATGTGTATCAAGGAGAACAGTTTGGGTTCATTTTGACCACAGCGGCTGTTCCTAACAGCACTTGAACATTGGAGATGACCACTAACTGTCACGCTGACTGTCTCTGTATGGCACTCTCCACCTTTGAGACACATTTGGTTGCAATCACTGAAAAGTGTCAAAAGTTTAATAGTTTGAAAACATACAATTACTGCTCAGCAGTGCAGAGCACAGAGCTCTGTAACCTCAGTAGAACTAGTGCTGCTCCTCTTACTTCCCTTTAAGCAGAGTGCCTGGATGCGCTGTCATTTCATCTGTAAAATGCATTTTATTTTTTTGACATTTCTTCCATGGCTCACTATATAAGACTTGTCATCTTACAGAAAACAAAGGAAACATCAAAGAAAGAGGGATCGCTTTCAAAAGTTTTTAGTATGATTTATACAGCAACTGCATGCTGCAAAAGTCAGTCGTTTGTGAGATTTCTTTTGAAGAGTAAGAAGCAGCCTTGCAGATGATGGGTTTCATATTCTGGTGCCTGACAGAAACAGCCAGTAGGAGTTATAAATGTGTTTGTATCAAAGTTATTTTGATGGTTCACTAAGTGGTAATAGAAGGAAGTAACGGGGAAGTGGAGGAGAGATACCAGAAGAGAAAATGAAGCAGAGAATCTGGTGATAGCAGCTATACTGTACACACTTTGAAGCCATGTTCAAGTTTTGGGTATAGGCGATTTTCACTTGTCCCACTTTGCGTTCATTTTACTTAGGACAGAGCTGAAATTAGTCTAAATTCTAATAAATATTGCATTTGCTTTGTATGCTGCTATGCATGCAAATGAAAGCTATAAATTCATATACTGGACAAATTTGTTGTCATGCAGGGACCTGTCAGAGATTGGGTGCAAATCCTGTACTAATAGCTTGCACTGCCTCATTTGACTAGTTCATTGAAAAAGATCAGAGCCAATTCGCATAGTTGTTCATCATCTCAGTGACCTTGTCACGGTGAAGTTAATAGCTCTTATGTAAGTAGATGAATTAGACTTTAAAGTACCAATGTCACTCATTTGGCTTTGAGGTTTATAACATTAATGTGAGATACAGTTGAAAAATGGGGATTCTTTGTTCATTGGAAGCCCATTTTATTAATGTCATTCAAGCTGTATCTGTGAAAATGCAAATTATATGATGTAAATTAGTGTTAGTAGCTCAAAGCGTACAAAGGGGTCTTTGAAATTCACTGGTGATTTAGGAGAAGAAAGTTTGCTCGAAGCTGAGTGATGTAAATGTTCAGCATGTACAAATGTACTCTTAAGTCATTATAAAAAGATCTTCTGAACTAAAGAGAGAAAAAGAGACACAAATAGATAGAGAGAAACAGACTCAGGAATGCAACATTTGGGCTCACACAGCTCACAAACACCACATTTAATTCAATCCCTGTCTGTCTTGTCCACACAAGCACTGACCTGTGCCATGCAGCTACGTCTGCCCAAGGTGCTGCAGGCCTGGCTGAAGTCATCATCATCCCAGTGTGGCAAAGATGAGCCTGTACCCCCAATGCAGTCTAGGTTGTCCAGGCTGCGGTTATTGGAGAGCTCTCTGAGAGACGGAAGACAGCTGGAAAGGGGAGTAAGTTGAGAGGAAAGACAAGATAAAGGAGATGTGTTGAGGAAAATTTAAGGCAATGTCAGGCGTGCAAGAGGACACATTCAGGGAAAATATGGAACAGTTGATGTTAACATACAATGAGGCAGAAATAAACATGAATCGGGGGAGAAAATGAGCAATCAGCAAAACAGGAATTGAAAGAGAGATAAACAGAGGATAAGGTTGTTATTCAAGTCATCACTTTCATTTCCACTTTCATTGATGAGTCATTATGAATCCAAATCTAGTCTCTCTTCCGATTTCATCTAATTTTAGCATCAATCATTACAACTTCTGAGCATGCAAAGCCGGTGATGTCAGGTGACGCATGTACACAGCTCTCTGTGCCATCATGGTGCCAAAGCCAAAGAACAGGGTTTAGGTTTAATCAAAGGGCACGCTAACCATGTTTTTACACATTCTTTGTTGGCACACAGTGATCGTAACATGACACTAAGCTGTCATGCCATGGTCTGTGGACACAGATGTCCCCTCATTCCCCCATTTAAGTGTCTACTCAGCTACTTTTCACCTAAAAGCACTGGGCAGATGGTATTTAGAAGCTTAAGGGAGGTTGGCAGTTGTTGGCAGCCCAGCATGAATTTGGCATTTGGAGTTGCCACTGACTTTACAGACATCTGAGGGGGGCAGTGCACAGTCGTTGATTGTAGATCATCCAATCAAACAAAAGTGTTTTGCACCACATCCCTGAGACGTGGCTTATAGACCTATCACTGACCTGCTCATTGACCTGCCCAGCTGATGCAGAGAGGACACTGTGACACTGTGGAGTGGAGACCACAGGGCATCCAGCTCCCCCTGCAACAAGGTGTAATCCAGGGTTCTGCTGCTCAATCAGGGTGGAGCAGACCGGAAGAGAGTCGTGTTGGATGGTCAGGGATTGGCAGGGGGAGTAGGGTTAGTCATTCAAGCACGCTTTAGGGAAGAATAAATTCTTAAAGTTCTAAACAAAGACTTTAGAGGAATTTAATCTTTTAGTTTTGCAATATGTGCAGGTATGTATGTCTGGTAGGCCTGTATATATGTTTCTCAAGATAATGCTTCTTCATTCACTTCACTTCACTCATCCACGTCTCATCCAACTAGAAATGCACACACTGTCCGCACATAGTGTTGCACTGGCATTTTGAGACCGCAACCTCCAAAACTTGAGGACAATTCTAACACAAAACAGGATCGACTTTATAAAAGCCATCTTCACATTCTTCATGTGATCACTTCACTTGTTTTTTTCTTGCTGTGGTTTGTTTCTTCAAGCGTCATCCACATTAAGTGAGTTTGTTCTTATTTAGTAAAAACATGTGTGCTGATGAAAAATATTAATTATATTTACTTATGATGACTGTGTTGCATGTGTGTATTTGAATGCAATGGTCATTGGCAACTAAGCAAAACCTAATATCCAAATTACAGTACAGTATGTCAAAGCATATATATGCAATATTCTGATGCAAATCACTGCAGACAGTCATTTCAGGAAGAAACTTAGAAACATGGAAACGATTTTATCTTAGACAGCAGATGTAACTGCTGCCAAAACCTGTTGCCACTTTAGAGCATTGTGTAAGCTAAAAATGACAAAACAAGTGTTGCTTTTACTACAAAAGAATGTGAATGTATGTTCTGACATTTTATGAAAAGGCATAGTCAACTCAGCTGTGTCCCACTGTGCCTTCATCACATATTGTATAATGTGCCTGCTTCAAAAAGCACGTAATTTAAAGTGTGTAGGATTTAGTGGAATCTAGCGGTGAGGTTGCAGATTGCAACCAACTGAATTTCCCTCCCCTCTCAAGCATGTAGGAGAACCTACAGTGGCTTGCACCAAATGCGAAAGGCCCACTCTAGAGCCAGTGTTTGGTATGTCCATTCTGGGCTACTGTAGAAACATGGCGATGCATAATGGCGGGCTCCATGGAAGAGGGCCCGCTCCCTATGTGGATATAAAGGGCTCATTCTAAGCTAACAGAAACACAACAATTCTTAGTTTCAGGTGATTATACACAATAATGAAAACATACTAATGAATATTATATTCCATTTCTGCCAATTGATCCCCTTAAATCTTACACATTAGTCCTTTAAAGACAAGTAAGGCACAGAGCAAGCCAGTAAGAGAGATGAGGCTGATTTGTGGTGATTTACTGGTTGAGTGAGAACAAAAGTCATTGTCATGTTGTGTTAACTACACTAATGCTGTCTGTATCACCTTAGGTAGACTAATACTTTGTGGGACCAGCAAAAAGAAGGTAAATCACAGCTGAGATATGGTAGTAAGGCTGGCATGTGGACGACAACAGGGAGTCTGACACCACTTAATTCTATGCGTGAGTAAGCACAGCGTGGACAGTGTCTCACCGTCTGTATGTATGTGTATCTGCATGTTGTATGCGCTTGTATTTTCCGCATACTGGCATAGTGAGGCTGGGCATGATGGTTTCACTCCCGTACACCCAGAAATGGGTGGCTTATTTTTTTCCTTTTGATTGTTGAGAGGTTGTGCCAATAAATGCTTATAATTGTGTGCTCTTATGTGAGTGTCTGGGGTTCTCTGAAAATGAACACTTTTTATAGCCACACATTTTAAATGCCCAATCAGTAACTTTTCATCCAAGTACATTCGCATACAGTGCAAGTTGGAGGTCTACTGGTTTACGAGGTGTTTTATCCCATTCTCTATTCCCATTTTAAACTTATTTTAAACTATATCCTAAATCGATGGCTGAAGAGCAAAACTTCTTATCTGAAAAATGCACTTTTTTGAGAAAACTACTGTATTACTATATTACTATATTATATGGTATTGTTTACGGTATGTTTGTATGGTTATTACGGTACTCTAACCCTAACCCTTATTACGGTATTGTTAACACATAATATAGTAATATAGTCCAAAAACAGTGTATTATGTATTGGGTATCCTTAACAAATAGCATTCTGAAAGAAAACAACAAGTTTATTTTAGTTTTCTCAAAAAAGTGCATTTTTCAGATAGGAGGTTTTGCTCTTCCGCCATCGAAATGTTACTTAATATAGAAACACAGCACTCTCCTGCATAATATAACAATCATATACCAAGAGGCCGCCATTGCTATGGAGAACAAGCATATTGCAGTAGTGAATTCGAAGTGCTTCATTGTATATATGAACAACACACTGCACCATAGTTGCTGAATTCAACCAAAATTGGCCCAGAATTCAAAAGTAAATTGATTTAAGCTGCAGTTTGTATCAATTTTGTCATCTTGAGCTCCTGCCTGCTGTTAGCAGTGCACTTAACAGAATTTGAAACTCATTGATTGGATGTTTTGTGCCCAAATGCACCTTGGGACTTGTAGTTAACCCTAGATGTTTTATGTACACAGGCTTGTTCCTCCCACTTCACAACTCTGTTAAGTTTTTGATGAAAAATAAACATTTTGTGTATTCCTAAAGTGAACATGACTGGAAATAAAGGTCTGCATAATGAAGCTTTGTGTCTTAGTCTGTTCTCTTACTTGCGTGGGGGTAGCTGGTCGCTCAGAGACTGCTGCGTAGCCCTGAGGTAGCTCTGGCGACGAGCAGCAGTTTTTGGTGAAGGTTTGGGGCTCCCCTCCGAGTCGTCGCTGTCTTCCATGTCTCCCATGGCCTTCACATAGCTACCACTGCGCATCCGTCGACATGGGATTTCGTTGGCACCCCCACTGCGGCCTAATGTGCTACTCCAATCCCCCTACAGGCAGCATTAAATGGCAAAATTAGTCTTTAGTTTTTTAAATATCTAAGTATGTCATTCCTGTATCACTGCACTGATGATCCTGTTGCTAAGTACTCTTACTAAGTTGCTAAGGACATTGGTGATTTTATCGACCTACACATAGATATAGATGTTTAAGAGTCTGTAAATATACAGTAAATAGTCTGTAAATGTATATGATACAACTTTTATCAAGCCCTACATTCACCTCAGGCCTACTCACCCGTCGTCCAACCTGCAGGTAGTTGCAGGTTAGCTCCTGTTGGCAAGATTTGGACTTGAGCATGGACCTGTCCAGAGTGGCTGAGCCCTTCTGGATCACCTGTCTCGGCTGGCCCATGGTCAATGTGGACCAGGACCCTCCTTTCATATAGTCACTATCATTCATTAGCGTACTTCCTACTCCTCCAAGTCCACCAACTCCACCTCCGCCCCCAGGCCCAGAGAGGGTCTGATACTTCATGTCATTGCTGCTTTTGGAGGAGCTGATAGTGTTGTAGCCACTGTGGATGTATCTGCTCTGGCCCCCTTGGCTGTCATGGCCAGTTGGACGCCCCAGAGTCATCATGGCCATGGTGTTATGATAGCTGCTCAAATCGCTGCTGTCCAAGTCATCTGAGCTCCAGTAACCTGACATGTTAGAGCGTGGTCGTCGCTTAGAAGTTGTCTCTGATTTTGTACCACGATCTTTACTTTTGGATCTACGATTTTGCTTCCCTCCATCTTCAGTACTAGATGAGCCTCCACCACTGCCAGTGGAGCGTCCATTGATATTTCCTTTCATGTTGTGACTCTCCAATGACTGGGATTTTGCAAAGAGCTTCTGCACTGAGTGCAGCATGTAACGAATGCGACCAGGACTGTCTGTACGCTGCTTGGCAGCAGCTACTGCAGATGTTCGATGGAACTGTAATGTGCTGAATCCATCTCGGCCGCCGGGTAGCTGTTTATCAAACTGTTCCAGCAGACTGGGTGGTGCCTGGTTCTTGGTCATATGATGTGATATAGTTGCTGAGCCACTTGTAATCATAGGTGTTCGTCCACTCAGCCCTGCCATGCCCATGCCTGTTCCCATGCCCACAGACATCGATGTACCCATGGTCCCTGTACTTATTCCGCCAATGCTGTCCCCGGGTGGAGAGAAGTCAGACTGGTCGTATGAGTTGTAGTGAATCCTGGGGAAGGTGCTGCTGTTTGACAGCTGGTTGTTGAGGGGCAGCATGTATTCTGGTGGAAGGGAGCCTGGGTTGGCTGAAGGGTAGAGGTGGGGGTCCATGGTGCCATAGTGCTCCATTGTGGGGCTCAGCAGGTAAGGACTGCGTGGAAGGGTGCTAGTTTTCTGAGGGTAGAGGGCCTCTGGATGGCCTGAGGAAGGATCACAGGAGTCAGACAAGTGTCTATTATGGTTGGTCCCCAATCCTTTCATGATGGTGAGGAGGCCCAACCCTCTAGAAGACCCCCAGGCCAAGGTGAGATGACTGATGACCTCGAAGATGACTCCTAGATAAGAGACAAAAAGGACAGAAAGACACAGCACAAGAAAGGAGAAAGAAGTTTAGAGTTGGTTAATATAGCACTGTACAAAACACGAAGACACAGTCACACACATTCAAACTCAACAGCGCCTATCAGCTCAGCCACACAAACACGCCCACTTATGAGCCAAACCAGACAACAAATAAGCTAGCTGTAGGGCTGTGAGGGGAATACTGTGTGGTGAATGAGCCAGCTTTCCACTGCCTCCCACATTAAACATCTGTGTTAAAATGCTGGAAGTGGATGGATCAACAACATGTGGAACAATGATGAGCTGTAGCTGGTGGGTCAGAGCATGATAATAAAAAAAAAAGAACAATCGCTGGCACTCATCAGTGACTCCAGACACATCCACAGCTATGTACAGTACATATCAGCAACCAGTAAACAAATACCCTCTCTTTTCTGTCTAATCCCAAACAGAAAAAGAAGACTAGAAGAGTATTAATCATACTGTAGCACAAACATTTTCATACATGTGCACCAATCAAAAAATTAATCTTTGTGTCAGTGGGGTAGCATTGGATATTGAATTATGTGCCCTTACATAAAAAACAAACAAAATTTAATTACAGATGAAAACACTCAAATGACAAAACTGATGGCACTACCTGCTGCCTCTCTGTGTGTCCTACAGGCTAGTTTTGATATACAACAGCCAAATCTCTGGGAGAGCCCTTTCTTTCAGCCGGTAGCACTCTCTGTCTGCTCATTATTCCATCTGTTTCTCTTTCTCTCCCTTCCTCCACTATTCCTTTTCTCTCCTCTTCCCACCTCCAGTGGGTATCCCTGGCACTGGTCACCGAGCTCCTGTCCTATCTTTGCATGGTGAGCCAAGGATGGCGGGCAGACTGTCATAGTGAAACCAGTAAAGAGGATTTGACCAGCGGGTGGTGGGCGGCAGGAGTTGGCAGTTATACTGCCTTGTCCTCCTAGTCAAGCTGTGCCAATGCCCTGCCTGGCAAGGCTGCAAGGATGGTACTTCTTGTCATGGAAAATGATGGATGGTAAGGGATGAGTGATATTATGTAAAAGCAAAGCGAAGGTGACAGAGACTTCTATGATATTTATGCATTAACTGGTAGTCTTTTCGTAACTCAACAGTATGCGTGTTGCATCCTTATCGTCTGTTGGTGTAGTTCAGTCAATGCAGTTTTATAGATTACTGTTCTGCTTTAGGCTTGAAACACTAAATGAATGTTTCCTTTGATACAGTTTTTGAACCAAATCAGGAAAAATGTTGAGGTGGCTTTTGCAAATGTTTCCTGAATTCATCATTCGTCATTTATTATTAGCTGTTGGACACTAGCACTAAATTTACAAATTTCACATATTAATCTCAATAACTAAAAATGGTTACTATAAGATGATTCCTCAAGTGCTTTGGTTGATATTCAATATAGTTATACCACACTTTTCTCTAGAGACACTAGTTGTAGTGTATGAAATTATAAAGAATTTAGAGTTAAATGGGAGTGAAAAAAATGTGAATAATATATCTAACTAAAAGGGTGGTTTAAAATGGTAAATTTATTCTTAAATTATCCTGAGGAAGTCAGTTGTTGCATGTACTCCTATAGCAAAAATACCAGAAAAAACCCCCAAAACAAAACAATGGAAACTACTACTGATATTTTCCCTACTCACATATTCCTTGTTGTGGCAGGTTATTTGAAGTCGGTTGTTTTTTCTTAAAAGATGGAAATCAAATAAGGAACTGGTCGACAGTCCCAAAAACCATCCACATCTCAGACTAGTCTTGTCTCCAGGAGACAGCAGACGGGAGCAAAAGCATTAAGAAAACAAATCTGCTTCATTCTCCTATGAAAGGGCAATTTGAATCTAAAAGGTAGAGTGACTGCTTTGCTATGCGCTCCCCTTTAGAGAGCTAAAAACCTGGAGGAAATGAGATAATTACACATTGCAGTGTACTGCTAGACAGACAATAAGTGATGGGATGTGAGAAAGCAGCTCACTGACATGACTCTTAATTCATGGTGTAATGCGAATGGATTGTCAAATGTTTTGCGTCACGGGTGTGGTAAAAATGTTACCTTGCCTTTACATAAAGTGTGCACATACAAACATTACTTTTACACACACCTAGCAATTAGCTGTTTGCAAAAAATCTCCATATAAATTATAAACCTGGCTTTCGTGACACCATTATTAGCATGCTGCAGGCATAGACTCATTTAGTGTCATTAAAAGAGCCTCTCTGAGTGCCATCTCCGCTGATAGGGTCAAATCCTCTAAATCCTTTTACACCACATTAGCTAACTGCCTCATATCCCGTCATGACACGCCACTCAGCTAAGCTTAGCATACTCTCCTCAATGTGTCAACCAGTATGGCTTAAAATGACAGTGATAGTCTCATACTAATGGAGGCAGGATTGTAAACTGTATGCTGCCAGTCAAAAGTTTTGAGCACATTTAGAACATTTTAGCTTTTTTGTCAATGCTCATTCTAGATAATTGTACTGTAAAATGAGAAAAGTTTTGTTGTGAGTAACTTTTATTTTATTGGACATAACATCACTTCAATTAGTTGTAGCAGAAAACACGCTCTAAATTTGTCTATAGATATAATTGACATTTTCTATATGTTTTAAGTGGACGACCATTCCAGCACACAAGCTGGAATTGTGTGACACCCCCAAATGTCATGAACCAATAAGGAGGGTGACGGTGTATCCACTCCCACCCAAACAGGTGCAACAACGCTAATTGGAGGGTCAGACAAATGTCAATCAAGCACAGACTGTACATACCCACACAGCCATCAAAGGCTGTATTTGGAACCGTCTACTACATACTACCAATGAACGCAGTATGCAGTATATACTACATACTGCTTTTCATAGTAGTATGCAGTATGAAACTGTAAAATTGATTTAATTTGGAGTATGCTAGGCCAGGCGTAGCCAGTTTCTGGGTTTGGAAAGTGGAAGTTAACAATAGTATGGCTAACAGCATCAGTTGAGATGACCGGCCGGTTTCACCCCGTCAGCGGCTCCTCGCATCCCCGAAAATGTCAGAACAAATTTCCAAACAGGCATTATATGGATAAACTGACCACATATTTGGAATCTAAATGGTTACTTTCTTGCCTACTTTCTTGCTTGAAAAAAAATATTAAAACTTATCAAAGTGACCTAGACCTACAACAAAAATCACAACAGCTTTTAGCCTGGCTCAAAATGTCTGCCATGTTGTTGTCCACCATTTCAAAAATGACCAGTGTTTGTGACCATTCCAGCGCTTTGCATTGTGGGACACAGTAGGCGAGGTAGACTGGTTGGATGCATACAGGCGATTTTTTCCGATTCAGTATGACATCGAGATATTTTTGGCATACTGCAGATTTTGCTTTTGTTTGCATACTGCATACTACATGCTACATGCTACATTTTGGTTAAATCAGTATGCACTGTTTAATGAGGTAAAATATTTAAAAACATCTGGGTGGGTGCATCATGGGACTGTAAGGCCTTTAAAGATACAATCACTGATTTTGTTAGAGTGCCAACATCTCCTAAAGCCACTTAATTTCTGTGGATGTTTTGAAACTAAATATCAACAATAACATGGCAGAAAATCTGGGAATCAAGAAGTATATCTTTATGTACAAAGATTTAAGTTATAAATCATTGTTGGATTCATTCATAGAGTAAAGTGATTAATCTGAGCCATTACCAATAAAACAGAAATCTACACAAAACATGTTATTTGTAGAGTATGTACTACTTTTTAAATATTTCCAGAACATTGAGATTAACCAAAAATGTCAAAACATAGGTGGTGTTAATAACATTTTCACTGACAGAGCATGTGGTAGAAGCCAGCTTGTACTTAATCATAACCATATCACAGTCACACAAGTGATCAGTTACTGTCAAATAAGCAACAGCAAGTCTTTACTTTAACTCTCAAGATTTTAGATCTTTTGATTCTTTGCTCTCTCAATAAAAACACTGAATAATACAGCCACTTAAGCTCACCAGAAGTGCCTGGAGGTCTTTGCAGTTTAATGTGGTTTTCATTAAGCAAAGCAAAAAGAGCTGTGTGAAAATCCAGCCTGGCAGCTAATATTTATGCATCAAATGTAACCGCTGACCACAAATGACAAAACTCTGCTACAGTATCGACAACAGATAAGAGAGGTTAGGTAGCATTCTGACCCTCAGACAAGAGAAAGAAAACAGTTTAGGTCAAGCTCTTTAATTCATTAGCTAGGTGCTGGACAGATGAGTGTGTGTGCTTCTAGGTCTGTATGTATGTGTGTGTCCAGTGCTTACAGAGAATAGTGTGCTCACAAATGCATGCGCACAACAATGTTAATGTGTCTGTGTTTTTGTGTGTTTTTACACCCTGCTTGGAGCGTCTGGTGGCAGCATCTCCCTGCCTTGTGCACTGGGGAGCTGCAATCTGTTCCTTCAGGGGGAAAAGGGGCATTTGGCATCGTGTTCAATTCATGACTTTCCTCATCCTCTCAGCCACCACATCCTCAGTGCTGCAGGCAGTTCACACAACTCACCAGAAGAGGGCGATCACACTCAATACAAGCTGGACTGTGGGTCTGCCAAGTTCCATCACTGTCTGATGTTTATATAGTGTGTAGGCAAGTCCTCTCTCTCACACACATACACACATTTGGGAGTACTCTTTATGAGGATTTTCTCTGTTCAAGTCAGAATGAAGAGAATCATATGTCAGTCACACGAACTGACGGAGAACATTAGAGATGCTTATGAAAATCTGTGTGTGGGTGTCACTGATACAGATCCTTTTTCATCTGAGAACAAATCAATTTACACAAAAAACTATTAAAAGCAAACATTTCTAGAGCAACATTGTCTCTGAGGCAATCGATACGTTTTGGGACGATGCTCATGAATCAGGGAGTGACAGTATTCAGCCTAGATTTTTGAGAAGTTGATGCTAATTTGTCAAAGATGCTGCAGAGGGACTTAAGTTTTGGGATGAAAACGGATAAATAGGATCGATAAAGATGTTTAATAGCAGGGCAAAATACAAATATAAAACACTGGGATCAGTTTTGATCTTCAACAACCCAAATCCGTTGAACCCTACTGGGGAACTTCAGATCTAATATAAAATACCTGATCATTACAGGGTCTGTCAGCCTTTCCTCTGTTTACTTTCAATAAAACTCCCGTCTGTCAATATTTGATTATGAAAAAGTACTAAATGAAGATTTAATCCATCCTGATTCTCACTGAATTCACATATTTGTGAATACTCCCAAATCCAAATAGTGTCCACAGTTCAAGACAAAGTGAGAACGTTCATTCCCAGCATCTTTATTGACAGACCTAAAGTTTACCATCATGGAAATATTGAAACTGATTCTAGATCAAAAAGCCTCTGGGTTGTCTGTTTTGTGGCATGTGAGTACTGTGATTTTTAGACCAGTTGCCAGTTTCTAGATTGGCAACTCTGTGGGCAGCCAGATTTAAATGAGAGACTGTTGAAAGGACATCAACACTGTACAGAGAGGCAGTTTGTCAGAGCAGAGCTCAGTCAGTCAGCCCTGAGCCCATCTGCTCCATAGGCTTACAGCACTGCCCTGGTACACAGGGGGCAGCTCTGTGTGTGTGTGTGTGTTTGTGTGCTGCGCAGGAAAGGCAGTGTGACAAGGGAGGCGAATGCTCACAGACTGCTGGTGAGGAGGAAGGGACAGAAGGAAGTGAGGGAAAAGCTGTGGGGAGAAAGGTGTGGGATTTGACAGCAGCGAAAATGAAAGCAATCTAAAGGGAACGAGAAGGTGTGAAAATGAGTAAATGTGTTGTCAACTGTTCACTGGGGAAAAGGTGAAGAAATATCAAGAAGCAGAGGACGATGAGAGACAGAAAGCAGCATGTGGGGAGGAAGATAGCAAGGAGGAGGAAGACAGAGAAAGGCTGATGTCAGGAGAGTTATGAGTTGAATTTTTGCATACATAAATCAGACAAGTAATCCGACGATACTGGAAGAGGAGATGTGTGTTAGTTAGCAGAGTGTTCGATGCATGTGTTTATCCCAGAAAAAGGTGTGAGGGTGTAAATGAGTGTGAATATGTGCGACATATGTGTGCGGAAGACAATAATTGCCCACGACTGCTTGCGAAATTTGAATTTTCTTAGCTTTTTGCTAAGTTATGAGACTCCGCTTGTTCAAGTGAGAAGTAATTGAATAATTTGTCAGTCACTGAATGCCTCTGAGTGCTCTGTGTTTGTGAGTGCGTACACAAACACTCACTTGTATGTATGTGCGACACGTAATTAATAATAAATAGTGTGTATGTGTGCATGCATGTGTGTGTGTGTGTGTGTGTGTGTGTGTGTAAAGCAGTCTAACCTTGTCCTAATTACACTCTATCTGTTCCATCAGTGCTGTGCTCTGGCCTATTTTCACAGCTATAAATTTACCACTCTCCCCTCTGTTGTGATAGATGACCCACTCATTTTAGCCCATCTCTGAAGACTGTGAGCCAGAAAGGGAGTCAGTGAAAGACAGTGGCACCACTTCACTGGTTATGATGGAGATGGAACTTTCCATGTCCTAAAAACTATTTCTGTTTTTGAAGTTAGTGCATTCAGAAAGTATGATGTGGTGTTGTTGCCATTTTTGTTTTTCATGAGGAAATCCTAGAATAAAAAAAACAGTGAATTCATTGAAGTGGAACGCGCCACTTAGAGATCTCAAGAGTGTTGTGAGTGCTTTACATTTACGAAAAGAGTTCTTCTGTGTTGTTACAGGGTTCAAGGCTGTATATTGACAAGCATCTGTCCTTTTGAAAGACGACCGGGACACTGAATAACTTAAATTCTGTCGCTGTTCTGGGCCTCTAATATGCCTGGAGGCGGGCAAATGAAAAGACAAGAGGTCAATAAAATGTCATATTAGGTTTTAATATGGCTCAGGTCTGTAAATCTTCCACTTCTGTCCAATAGAAATTTTGTATGTCTGAATCTGATTTTTAATCGACACCCTTTCTCTTTTGTCATTAATCACCAAAATGTTTCAGAAACAATTCAACATGTGAGGCTCATGCTGCCTGATCAGTGCTTTCAATTTAAGAGTAAAAATAAATTTAAAAATCATGGAAATCCCACTTGTAGGGTCTTGGAGCAAAAGCAGTGATAACCACTCATGTTTTGCAGATTGTTGATTTTATGTTGAGTTATTCGTCAATCTATTCTATAATCCAAACAAACCCAGAAGTGCTTTCTAAATGTTTGCACTCTGATTTAGGTCCAAAGCCAAGTCTGACTGCGAATCAGCACCAAAAAATCTGTCTGTTTAAACCAGAAATACTGCAAATTTGAAAGTAAAACAAGGGAAAGTGAAAACATTTAATCATAAGTGGTGTGATGATATAAAATATGTATCTTATTTTTTTTGCTTTGACCTCTCATCTGTGTGGCAGCAGTTATCTTGGCCATGATCCAACATAAACCATCCACTCCCACCCATTTGACCTTGCTGATCTCGCTTTGTGGAGCTGTTGGGACAGCCTACCTGTAGGTGTGAAGGCAACTCCACTGAGTAAATCAGCAGGCAGAGATTCAAACAAAGCAATTCATGTGTGAACTGGTGGATATAAGGCACATGAAGATCATTATCCTTAACCGTTCAGTCATGGCAGTTTGTGGTATAACATTAAAAGATAAGCTGAGATTTTTGAAGTCTCTATTAATGCAATACATACATGCCAATGTGTACATTCAAAGATTTATTGGTCACTGTAGTTGTTCCTGCTGTCCGCAGCAACAATGTTAGCTCTTCCTAGCAGTCCCCCTGTGTGAGTGATGGGGACACACGCTTCTTGTTCTGTGCAAAATTGTATTTGAGTCTTCCAAAGTTAGCTCTTGGGGTTTTGTCAGACCTTGTTAACTTATAATTGGACTGCAGTGTAGGACTGACAAAGACAGAATTTTGTATTAAATTTTGGAAGATACCCGTTTGATTTGGCAAAGTCAGACTGCACAAAACTGACTGTGGAGTCTGCCCCCCTCCCCTTTTAGATTAGATAGTTTTTTTGGAGGGGATTTCTTCACAGCTAGTATGACCAGGATTACAGTGACTAATAACTCATTTAGTGCACATATGGGCATGAGAGTATTGCCAAGGACAGACTTGAAAAATTGTGAACCTTTTCTATTGTATTAAATCCATAAATCTGCATTACCATGACTAATACTAACAATATCCTACAAAAAGCAGGAAATGGGTGAGTTTCTTGCATTTAGCTTCTTGAATTAGCATCACATTCGAAAGGACTAACAAATACATCAGATCTGAACCTAATTCTAAGATAAAGACATCGTGTCAAGACTTGCCCAAGTGCTGCTGTATTTGAGAGTGCATTTTTATATTTGGGAATAACACAGACATGGGCGTCTCTGGCTGGGTGTTGCACACAGTGAAGCACAGAGGGAGGAGAAGGTTGTGGGTTACAGCTGTGGCCTCCATCTCTAGATCCAGGGCAAATCAGAAGGACTAATGCAAACAGACATGAAATGTGCACATATGCACGCACACATGCACACACAGACACTAGCATATTTTTTATGAATGCACATATATTAAAATGCTTGAATGCAAAGACACCATTCAAATACACACTTTAAAAAAAAATTTCTCACACACACCATCTTCCACAGACAGTGAGGATCAACTTCAAAGGCTAAAAGATCCAGGCGGTATCCATTATACCAAAGGCCTTACATGCTCTAAAACTATAAACCACAGCTGTTCTTTGATATGAAACTATCACATCAAACTAGCACAGTCAAGTCTCTTTTTAATTATATGCTTTGGAAAACAACATAGCATTAAAAACTTGCAGTTTTGTTCAGTATTCAGCCAGACTTTCATGTTTTTGTAGAGTCCAACTATCAGTGAGGTTGACCTCTAGAGAGTAAAGCACAGTTTAACAAAGAGGGGGTTCAATGTTTTTATCTTGAGTAAACTTTTTTAAATCTGAAAGCTCTAATGAAAACTCTCAACTCTTATTCAGGAGCTTCAGCGCGTTGACGTCCTCTGCTGTCTGTGAGTAACTGCATCGCATGTGTATGAGCTACGAGCAGTCACCCGCAGCCTGTTATGAACAGCCACAACACTGCCATAAATCCCACCAGGATAAGCCTTAAACCTCACCCACTTCAAAATGCCCTTGGCCTGACACACAAAAGCCTTAGTTCAGTCTAACAGATCCATACAACCTGGACCCCCCACCAGAGGAAGCAGCAGCGCAATGAAATTCCCTGCTGTGAAAGCAAAAGGGTGAAAAGTCACTTCCTGTCTAGATGTGAAGCGTGACCATGTGATGGAGGACAGAGGACAGGGGTCCTCTCTGGATGCCAAGTGGGTCAACCTTGTGTTATGCCTCACAATCCCCGCGTGACGTCACAATAATACCCTAATGGCCGTCTGTCAACCTATCAACCCGTTGACGGAGCAGGGGATGAGCGGTTGCCATGACAACAGTCATAAAGCCAGCAGGACAGGCAGAGATGGTATGTATGGTTTTATATGACACAGAGCACTGACATTTAGGAGACATGAGCTATTGCCTTCAGCTTGTATAGCTGGTGCCCAAAGTCACAGGGATGTATTATACCACGTGACTTCACAAAAGTACATGTGTGCATATTCCTGCAACATGGATAAACAGATCATACTTAATACTTTATTTAAGCTCCATTAACAGTTATTTTGAATAAGATTTTCTGGCCAAACATGTTGGAGTCTTTTGGCTTGCACCAAAAGCCACATGAAACAATTTCCAGAAAATGAGACTAGACAAGTGGAACGTATCCTACCTGTCCAGCATGAAGTCACAGAGAGCCAAAACAAACTAGTGGCTGGTGAAGAAAGCCAACCATCTGGCAAGCTTAGTTTAGATATTTTTCTTCGGATTTGTTGGATAATAACACGACTCCAGTGGGATGATAATGCTGCTCTGTGTGTGCTGAATGTGAAAGAGGGCAGCTGTTTGCAAAGAGGTTGGACATAAGAACTTGATAAGCCAACGGTATGTCAGGACTGCATCTAAGTGAGTTTTTGCTTCCTAGATGTAAAACAGACCAAGAATCTACAGTCACTCTTGAGGCTCTGTGAGGATGTACTACTTGAGTGAAACACTCACACTGATAATGCTAACATGCTGATGTTTAGCCGGTATAATGTTTACCAGATTCACTGTCTTAGTTAACGGTTACATTAATTAACATTTGCTCATTAGCACTGAACACAATGTACTGTATTTGCAGGAATTTAGCATAGACCAAAGCATAGGACCAATTAAAATTTTGACCTGATGATGGCGCTAAATGAAAGGTTGAGGGAGGGAACCAAAGTAACTTTAAATCTAAACTTTGTTCTTCACATTCTACACCTACAGTATGTCCTCATGTTCAGACAATCTTTTGACCTCACAATGTAACAAATAACTATCTTTTCAGATGACATGAAATGAGCTTCAGGATTAACTCACTTCCTGGGAGCCCTTTGTCAAGTTTCTGTGTCTTGTACAGGTAAAGTAGAGCATTTGGCTGTTGAACTTGACTTGTAAATGACTGAGTTGCAGAGTTTTCTGGCCATGATGTGAGTTTTGCTGACTTTGCATGGTGTAACCAATATCAAAATCACACCATTTGCACATGAAAGAACCAGAACAAAGTACATTTTGCTCTATTACAAAAAAAGATTCCTTAACTTCTTTTTGGGAAGTTGAAATGACTCTATTCATGTTGTAGTGCCCATTGAAATGTGAATCTGACATGTTCAGCATTGGCTGAGATTTTAACAATTTAATACACAGAGGGAAAGAAGAAATTAGTGTAAGAAAACTTTTAGTTAGCACAAGACACAGTTGAAAATAGTAAGATGAGAAAGATGCTCAACAATATTTTGACTTGCAATTAAAGTTGATCATTGTATTAATACATGTAAAATATGTAAACAGTGAAATAATGATCCATTGCTGTTGTTCTACAGGCTCTCATGGGGTTTCCATCCCACTGTGGTATCACCGCTGAGACTCATTACCTTGTTCAACTGCACTGAAGCAGGTAATGTGGATCTTTGGTGATATGATTTCTGAGTCAGAGAGGATGTTGACCTTGACACAGTTGACACAGAGTGACATTAATTAATTTTCTTCATGTTCTATTCACTGCATGAGTGGGCTGTGTGTTTGCGAGCGAGTTTGTCCTGGTATATTAAACATATCAATTTAACAAATGTTTTATCTGGCTCGTGGCTCATCTAAAAACACACAGATTTTCAGAGGTCGCGGTGCATTTCGTCTCTGGGGGGGAATCAATGCTTTGTCTTTGCTTTTCAGGCAATTTAAACAACAAAAGGTAGAAAAATAGTTTGGTTTATGTCACATTTTCAATTTGTTTGTGTTCAATAAAAAAAGTCTAAGGGATGAAATAATGTCATATTTTACAGAAGTGATACCCAGTCCAGTAGGACGGTGAGGAAACTTTATGCACTGTCCAAACTTACTAATTGAACACATAAGAGACTTTTTAATAGCAGAGGATGAGCACTTTAGGAAAGAGCAATGCATCAATCACAGCTGTCCTTTACAGCCCTGCTCTTGTCCCTACATTCTCATTCACAGGGTGTGCTCCACTTTGATCATAGTGTTTCAATATTGTGGTCATATCCTCTCTGCCTTTCCTCTGTGAAGCTATCATTGATCTGATTATCCCCTGGTAAATGCTGCGTGTCTCACTTAGACCCAAAATGGAAAGCATGAATTAATCTGCCGCAGTGAAAGTCGTATCATAAGGCCGTACAACCTTTTGTGAGCGGTTACTGTACAAAAGCCAGTGTCACATGCAACCTCCAGATCCAATTCTAACACCTCTTGCATGGCCTATTGTGAGTGTGATGTGAGTTACACCCTCTCACCCTCCACCCCAGAGAGGCTCCCTTCAGGGGCCTTGTGGGAAGGATTGAGAGGAGACCTGTGATTGGAGCCTCCTGTTATCTCCTAGCCACAGTAACACGGCTGGCAGGACCCCTGTTTCTACAGGAAACTGGCAATCTGTGTGCACATGTGAAGGTCTGCAGAGGCTTCTGCATGTGCATTTGTGCCTCTGTGTGTATGAATGTCAAGAAGTATATTTGTATGCAAGTGCATGTCTCTGTGGGTACATGTCTACGTGTGATATATGAGGTGTGGATGTAAATATTAGAGAGAAACTACAAAGACAGAATCTTTCACGAGTGCACATGGATGAGTGTGAAGGAATGAAGAGCAGTGGCTTGACATTGAAGTGGTAATATATGAGAAGAGGTCATGTTTGTGGGTATAATCCCTAAATTGAATGTGCTGCAGTGCCATGGATACAGTTTCAGATTTCCATTAAAATGACAAGGAGAAGAAGCCATATGAAAGCCTTCAAAAGCTACTTTCAAGAGGCAGATCCACATGTTTACGGCAGGGATTTATACAGCTTGTGCGCACTGATATTTAGCAATTGGTTTCTTATCTAACAAACACAATCCTGCAGAAGTGATGTGCAATGATGTGTGAAATATTACAATGATTTTCCCCCTGTTTTCACACTGTAATCATGTTATTACAATATATGACTCCACTAGAGCAGGACTAAAATGTCATTTCTGTCTATAATTGATGCCTATAAATCTTTTTATGTAATTTTTCATATCATTCATATATTGCAACATTTTCCCAAAAAACTTTCTTTAAATATTCAAGTGGTTTGTAACTTGTTGGAAAACAAGCAGAACTATTCTTACTGCACTGTCAGATTTTTTTCATTTACAAAACGAAGACTAAGGACTCAATTTCAAACAGAAAAAAGACTTGATAAATTAATTTAAAACAAACTTGAATGTAATCTGGGTAGGAGTTTACAACTTACATCCATCTACTTTTGAGTGAATGCACAATAACAACATTTCAGTCAAGAAGACTCTAGTCATAGATTAAACCATTTATTGCAACAAATGGAAATACAGTTTAGCTTGGTGCTGACAGCTCTGCTCTAAGATGCTCACTGCATTAGCAGCATGCTAAGCTAAACCAGGGAGTGCAATGCAGAAACCCCCATGGGTACACAAGAGTGGGCCCAAAGTGAGACAGTGAATTCCAGATTACCTTTGAGCCATTTTAAGACTCTGTACCAAGAAGGTGGAGGCAAAGCTTTGCCAGCAGCAGTGTGAGTGTTGCAGCACTGGTGTAGCAGGGATCAGTGTAGGAGGGACTCATATTTAAATGGACCGTCTTGTTGAGAGAATGGCCGTGATTGGTGTGTGACTGATTATAAAGGCTGATTCACACGTATGACTTCTGTGTCCTGCATGAACGAACGCAATGCTTCATTTATTTGTACCTAACATCTCACATTCTTATCTGCTGTAAGCAGCACTGACTACATGACTACACTGCCTCAAGAACTGCTTGAAAGCTTGAGAGCCGGTCCTGCCAGGCTTTAAATGCAAGAACTGAAGCTTCCGGAAAACTGGCTAGAAAGTCTCACATCATCATCCATTATTGATAGTAAGCCTTCCTTGTGCTTGGGATGACAACCTAAAACCAGAAGTAGCAACTCCGTAGCAGAATACTGAGGGAAGGGATGTGTTTGAAATCTGAATTTCACTGGCTTGTCCTGCAGTTAGTCCTCCCTTGAAGTCCCATCAGTGTGTTTGCAGGGAATAGCAATTAGCTACTAATAAATGATGTCAGTGGTGAATCCCGTCCCTGATGGTTAGCAATGAGAGGGGAGTTAAAGGTTAGGGGTTTAAGGCTACTGCTTTGCACGTAAATGAGTGTATGTGTACTCAATTATACCTTTCAGTCAGTCTAATTAATCTAAAAACGTTACCAGTTTTAGCGCTGAGGTCAGGCAAAGGACTTACATTGGCAGATTTCTCAGAAACCAGGAGCAGGAGGAAGTTTCCTGAAAAAGATAAAAGGAAAACTGTGTCAGTGTTTATGTGTTATGAACCTGTACAACCGTGTCATGCTTTACTTGTTAACCAACAAGAAAACCTGAGCATATTTTGCTACGGACACACACCCACATGAACAAACACATACACAGACACACAGAGCTGAGGATAAGGCTTTGCCATGCAGCATTGCGAATCGGGTTAAAATAATCTGATTAGGAGCCAGTGCTCGAGGGCAATTTGTGTGCAGGCTCAGGCCATCAAAGTATCAGTGAGCAGCTCCACCTTATTGTCTACTTTACTCTTCTATGCCCTACTTTCTCTATCTCTTCTTCTCTCCCACACCTTGGAGGGTAGTACAAAGGCACCGACTCACTTTAGCACATTTCAATCACAGCAGTCTCCCACTCATCCATATTCTGGTCGCTTTTATAACACCTGCAGCATTACAGAAGCTATGACAATGTTGGATCAGGATTCCAGTCACCCTGGGCCTCAGCAAACAGTCATACACTCACCATGTGTCTTGTATGATAACACCACAGAGTCCACAAAGGAGAGTTTGATCAGTGCTTGGACACAAGATTGTGTGAGTGTGTTAGCGTGCCTATGGGTATCTGTGTATGTGTGTTTGAGTTTCTCACATTTATCTTTGTTACCTGTGTTAAGTGTACATTAAAGCCCCGTCAGACACATTAAAGACACTGTCTCTAGGTTCTTTTGATCATCCTCACAGTCAGAGAAGTAGTTCAAGCTACTCAGCACCAACAACAAAAGGCCCATACTCTGACAGGTGCTGTCTAAAATCTGTGGGAGAATGACTCTCTCAGGTCACACATCAAACTACATCCAAGCACTCTTATTTTACATTATGGAATCCTCTTTTCTTCAAAAAAATTCAGTGAGATGACGCCTTTGTTCATCAGTCCCACAAGCACTCAAATATATGCAGAAAGGTATAACCTTGATGTCAATATTCAAATCCTGCTTTGTTTGGTGTATTATGCCATATTCCCTTACACATATCAAACTCACAGTGTGAAAACTGTTGGATACTCTCTTTGATATTTTGGGCATTTATCTGTTGGTTAGTCTTTGATGGTTGGTAAGCATATTCAAGAGAGTGGATAGTACATAAACAACACAGGCATTCAGTGCAAATGAACATACAGTATCCACATGGGAACCTCTTCACAAATATACATGACACATAAATAAATAAATATTCAAAAGGTATAACAGAGTGTGTCATTGGGGTGTTTCTCACTCTGTTTTTATAATTCATCTCAAACAAACAAAACTGCAGCTCTCTATAGAACCGACAGTAGGGGTTGGGAGAGGAAGCCTTACTCATTGTCAAAATCATAGTCTATAATTTAATCCCACTAAAATGCTAAAATGCAGTGAATGCTTCTTCTTCTAATGGCTGAAAATGCAATATTCATAGTATAGTAAAATTTTGCCCAGTCAAATTTTGCCACAGATGACGATGACTCTGAATGATCAGAAGCTCAGAGTATTGAAATAAATTGAATACCTGGTTGAAATATTATTAAAATATTCTTGTCACTTGTGTTGGAAAATTGCTCCGAACATTCCAACAAGTTTTGTGGGCTCAAATGACAAAATACATGGTTCCTCATTTCTGATCTGGGGCCCCTATTGAGGATGACATTGTTTGTCAGTGCCTTCTTTTCTGATCTACCAACTCTATGGTGATGTTTGGTTGGTTCCAAACAGAAAAGATGGCCCGACCATAAGCAGCAACTCTGGGCTTCAAACTAGCTTCAATGCAAACTCATGGGTGACGTCACACCTCACTACATCCACCTTTACATATAGTCTATGGTTGTTGAAATCTGTGTGACCAACCCAGGTGCCAGATTGTGAGTTGTAGATGGTCCTGTTATGACCAAATTGACTGAGAAATTGTCAAATGTAACTGCAGCATGCACCTTAAATGAAACAAATTGACAGTGATGGCTTGAATCTGGTTGAATCTGTCCCTCTGGGATGGCTTTCATAACATGATGCTGCAGAATGACCGACTGCCCTTCAGCTAGTTTCAAAGGTAGCAGCACCAAATGTCATCTGCCTTAGACACACCGCTCTGATGTGAACATCCAGAGTCATTGTAAAATTTGTAAAAAACTGCTTCACCACAACGGTTTGATTTTTGAGACAGAATCAACAAACACAAAACTCAAAAGTGCTGTGACCTTTTGCAACAAAATGTCAAGAAAAATTGCACAGACACACCAACACACATACATAAACCTCTTAACAGTGTTAAAGGTCATCTCATATTGGCTTCAAAGTTTTATTCATAAGAATCTAAATGACAACAACAAGAACATAATTCAACACCGTCTGTTAGTAACCATTATCAATATGGACAACATTAATTGGACACAGAGAATAAAGGGGATTAAGTAAGACATCCAACAACTGCAAATGCATTGGACAAAAATAGTGAATGATAATGGGTAAAGCTGATTCTCCCTCACTATTTCCATGTACAGCTTAGGCTACACCAGGAAAGCATTACGATTCCTTACATTTCCCTGGAGAACAGAAATTCACACATTTTTAAGCTCATTCATAAAGGGCAGATGAACTTGAATTGAAGACAAATGAAGGGCACTTTATGGAGTTTTGGGGATTGAATTGGGAATGGGATTCACGCCAAACCACTCTTCCCCCACTTCATCGCCCACTGCAAATTCAAAGGACTAATGTCAAACTGCACTTCACGGCACTGGGTTTGTTGGGGCAGAGAGAGATAAATTAGAAATGAGATTGAGGCATCAGGCTGGAGGGATGTGCTGATTGGGCTCTTCATTTAGGGAATGCATTACAAATGTCTGTTCACTGGCTGGGGAAAATTTCTCACTGATGGAATGTGTGGACTTTAAATCCTGATGGAAATTGGCCTCAATTGAGAAACAGTTACATCAGATTAGATCACTCAGATGTTGCAGCTAAACTGAGTGCATTGATGATTAAGGATTTTTTTTCTTTTTTACCATGCAGATATCAAATAACAGGAAAAGTATACTTTACAGTTGAAGAAAACATTTGTTTAGCGAGCACTGTTTTCACATCGTTGAGCTTCTGATTACACGTACATTGTGATGGATGCACAGATGTAGGCCTCCCACACCTCACACCTAACTGCATACACCAATGCAGTCATACCCATCCTGGTGCTGCCTAAAGTAGAAAAGTGGATCTAAACACTGTGACAGTCTCTGTGATGTAAAGGACTATTGTATTATGAACTTATAGAGAGCCCTTGAAGGCCATTATGGTCTGTCCATGCCTTTTGTACAAAGGGACATTGTGACATTAAAGCAGGGAGTTCTGCTCAGCTTGAGAGGTGGTTATATTTACACCATTAACTTTTGGAATAAATTGTGTTAGCAGGAGTGGTAGCATGCAGCATTTTCAAAGAAACCCATACATTTTTGGAAGAAAAAGCGACGATTTTACTTCATTTGAAGAGTCATATCTCATTTTAATCCATTACTTTTATTTTTTTTATTGACAATTTGTTTGTGTGATGCCAAGTGGCAGCTACCATGGCTTGAGGCTGAAACCAATGTGGAAGTACCTTAAGTACCAAAAAATCCCTGGCTCCAATTGACTTCCATTCAAAAAGCATCAACTTCAAGTCATTATGGTCTCAACTGCTAAATTTGGACGCTCTAATAAGTGTGCTGGTGGTAATTTTGGAAATTATTGCTCTGTTAATAAGATTTGAAGACTTATAGTAGGTTTTGATGTGTGCTGTGTGGGCATTGATTGACAGCTGACTTGCACTAAGTTGAACTATTGTCACAATATTTCGGTAAGTTTAATGTTGATTAGGATACCTGTCCTGTTAGTACAATTTAGCTAAAGTAGCTAACGTTGTGTGCACCGACTTGGTGTTCCCAGTAAGCTAGCCTCTGGAGTGTTTTCTGAGCGTGAAAGGTATCAAACCACAGAAAAATATGATGCTGACCATAAGCAGCAACTCTGGGCTTCAAACAGGCTCCAATGCAAACTATTCGGTGACGTTATGCCTCGCTATGTCCATCTTTATATACAGTCTATGGGGTCTGCATGTGATGTAACTTCCCCCATGATTGGCACATATGCAACCATCAGTACGGGGTTGCCATTGACCATTCAGAGGGTCAAAACATGGAAAAGTAATGAAATTGTAAAAAGCTGTTGTACAAGTATCTGTACAAACTTCTTCAGAGAAAATTTAGAAATATGCTTTTACAGACTCCCGAAGACTGAAAAGAAAACAAGGAAAGAGACGAAACGTGTTACCATGTTTCTGACGGCCTTTACTTTTCCAAGATATTTGTTATCCTCCTGGTGTTGCAGCACTTCCGATTCATAGTTTGTTTGACCACTCAGTGGTAGTGTTGGGGGAGATACCATGTAAAAAAAACTATACTATATAATATATATAATATAATATATAATACTATATAAAAGCTGAAACTACAGTGGGAGATTAAGAACCATCACATCCCTGGCATCACTTTTTTTTCTTTCTCTGCGAAAATCAGTTTCAAACAACATGAGCAGCTCATGTTGTCACAGGACAACAAGCTCCAACTCTGAGTGCTGGTTTGAGGTCAGACCATCAGAGCATTGCACTGACAGAGCTGACAGAGAGCAGGGAAGTCTGTCCATTTGGATTAAGTTTATGGTCACGGCTTGACTACTGTATGCATATAATCATACCTCAAAATGTTCAGATACTCCTAAAACGTGCTTGTTTATGTTTTTACACAACCTATAGCTGCCATAAATAACTGGCTCTATGTCACAAATTATTCAATAAGTAGTCTTTTCACTCAACGCTTTCTACTCACATATGAACACTACATATAACAAGTTATCATTTTATAATATTGTAATACCACCAATCTATTGTGGACTCACTCAGAAATGCAGGGATGAGAGCCAAAGTTGTGGAAGTAATCGGCTCTACATCAAGCAATCCCTTGTTGTCAGCTCTAACACATGAAATCCAATTACTCCAGGACCTGAAGGTCATGCCCAGGTGCATTTTGAAACACTGATTGATTATCTAAAGGCTCTGACCGCAGTATGTGAATTGTGCATACTATTATGTAAGTGTTGTAGAAACTATATAACACTGAAGAGGAAAAGGCTGGTGAGAAGGCCAACAAAGATGAGAGCTCTTAACAAATCTGTTGGGCCATTTCATCAAGATGAGGATGAGAACTTCTCCTTCTTATTCATTTTGTAGTATTCAGAGAGCAGATGGGAGGCAACTTGAGTGTGACTGAAGATGAATCCCACAACTGAGGCAGTGTGACAACGCTTTTGGAAAGAATCACACGCTCATTCCCAAAAATCTCAGCATGTTATAATTATGCTAATGACTCAGTGGCTGGCAGCAGATCCGGCAACTGGATTAATTGTGGTCACTGCAATATTGGAAGATGTGTGTGTCTAAGGCAGAGAGAGAGAGAGGTTTGAGTATACATAACTACAAAATGTGCCAACATCATGTTCATTTGTTAATGTTAATTTAGAAAATAATCCTTTAAAGCCCTCTGATATTCGAATAACAACATTTTTATAATATCATTTTGCATCCAGCATGTTGAAGCAGCTTTGAAAGAGCTGCCCTGCAACATTTGTTATTTCATGACAAGAAAATAAATTGGTGATTAACAGATTGTCACAAGATGTAATCAGAATTTGCTGAAGAACAAGGAGCTGGCGTGTCCTGGAGAGCTAATCACAGCAAGATTTTGTTCCTGTATTGAGCAATTTTCTTCTTTGAGTGAATAGCTGCAGCATTGTTTACAATGAGTGTGAACTGATACTGTCTTTTTTTGATGTCTGGGTCTTCCATGATATTGTGTTTGGAGAAATGTCACATGGATTCTATCAAGATGGTCAATCTCCCTGAAGAGTGATATTCAAAAATGTTAAAACATACTCATCTTACTGCTCACTTACAATACATATTTGATTTTATGAACTTCTATGGGCACAAATTTTGAATTTGTCACATTTTAAGTTATGCAATGACAAAAAAATAACATTGTAAGACACTGATCGTAAAATAAATATTACATTTGTATCTCTTTACATTAGTTGGACAACATTAAAGAGCTCTCTAACCTGAACACAGGCACATGTGTATGATTTTAGGGCTTCTACTAGCTACCCTACGTCAGTGTGATCTGCAGCAGATCAGAAGCTGTTTGAGGACTACTGTCTGTTTTTGTATTTGTTGTTTGAACATCCTCTGTGCTCTGAGTGATTGGATGGAGTAAAGAGAGAGACAGAGAGAGAGAGAGAGAGAGAGAGAGAGAGAGAGAGAGAGAGTGCTGGAAAAACTCAGCTCAGGTCATCCTCACACAAGAATAAGTTGAAAATAAAACTCTTTCTGTGGATGCTAAGTTTATGCTCTTGCCCATCTTTAGAACTTTAATGAGTTTGCACTCTGGTTCCAAATAAAGTATAAGCCTACAGGTAGGGTTGGGCGATTAATCAGGGTTTATTTTCAATTTCAATGTTTTTGACTTCTGACGATTATGAGAACAAGATAATCAAGATAAAATGATTATTGTGCCACATTCTGTTTCACAATGATGCTCTCGTTTTGTCTTGTGTACCGCTTCATTCACAAAGCATGGAAGTACTCTAGTATTGATTTAGGACCAGTTTAGGATAAGGAGACAACATTTCTCTTCATTTGCCATGAAACAATCAGAAAATAACGTTTTATTTCTCACATTCACTGACTTTGTTCTCACCACCGCTGCTCCCTCCCTTCATTCACTCTCTAGCTCACTTGACCACAGCTGCTTCTCTTTATTATTTATTTTATTTATTTATCTCATTTTTTACTTTCATTTTTTATTTGTTTTTCAGTTGAATTATTAGTTTGATGACATTGTGAAGTAGTGTGGGATCATGGGAATTGTTGTCTTTATTGTTAAACAACCAGCTTCTCCAGGTTAAGATTACTCCAGTGTTCATCATTCAGGAAGTTTTTACCGGGAGCCAAATTAGGTTCTCTAGAACAAACAGACCCGGTGATGAAAACAGGAGCTGAATTATCCGTAGAGGTCTCCTCGCCAAAACAAATGTACGCAGGGATTAAAACCGGTAAAAACACTGAATAAAGCATTTTCACATAAAAAATCAGGGGCTGTTAGCCAAGCTGCTGCTAACGTTTGCTCAGCTTGTTTCTCTGATATCTTTAGATCCAGATGTTTGATGTGGTTAAAAACAACCAAGATCTAAACAGTTTATCATAAAAATATGTAAAAATGAATAAAAGTCAATTTATGACAGTTTCTTGCGGACAACCACAACCACAGCCGATGTATTATTTTGTGCGCATATACTCTTTGGTAGAGGGATATGACGCCATTGACAGGCAACCAAATGAAATGGACCGTTACATTGATTAAATTACGGATTTCTCTGCGTTTGAAAATTGTTGGGATTTGGGATAATGTAAGTAAACAACTCAACAAAATATATAATATAGGTCTAGTTGTTTTGAGACATTTTAATGCGGAATAGTTACATATTATAGCTTTAAATAATCGTGATCTCACTATCGACCAAAATAATCATGATTATGATTTTTGCCATAATTGAGTAGCCCTTTCGGCAGCGATGCAGTGTCAGTGCTAGACAAAGATCAACTGGTCTTTCTCTTAATTTTTTTTATTAAACCTTGAGTAACCCACACAAGATTCATACAAATACTGTAAAATATTTAACTTACACACTACCAGTATTCATTATTTTTTATACTCTTACTACTTACTACTTTACTAACTATTCTGGCTGTTGAATCTCACACATCCTTCCTTAGTGTATAATGGCCAACTTTAAAGTGACATAGTTTAAAAACTCTACCTTAGAAACAAGCTCAGAGAACATTTTGAAACAGTTATTTTTGGGAAGATCAGTTTCTCTTTCTCTTGCACTTCCTCCTGGTGTTTCAGTGGGATCACCAGCAGTTTCTCTAGAAAGGATTTCATAAAATATAATTGCTTGACCCTTATGTCAAGTTTGCCCTTGATATCTTTTTTCTCTGTTGACCCAGTTCTCATTCAGCAGTTGTATTTCAAGTAGCTTTTTAACTTTCCGACAACCAAAGGCCAGATAATAATGGCAGAAAATTGGTGACTTAAGACCTAATTTATGTTTTGAGCTGGCCAGTCTTATGGTCAAAACCACTGCTGCCCCATTACTTTTTGTATATTTGCACATCTGCTAAACATCTTTGTCTAAATAGTGAGTGACAACATTCTTTAATTTAAAATAATTTTTATATTCTCTTCTGATATTACTGCTTTTAATTTCTATATTTAATAATTTTATTTTATCTTTTGTATACAGTACATTTATGGCTATGCTGATGCACTGGGAATGATGTTGAGTTTTGACCAATTTAATTAATTCTCTGAGAGTGCAAAAAATTCATCTCTGAGTTTTATTAGGATAGGGTGCAAAATCTGTCAAATACATGGTTGCAAAATCTAAAAAACTGATTAAAAACTCACAGAGCCTGCTGTTAACACACTATTTATTTGCCACTTGCCAAACTTTTTAATTCTTTTGCCGCAGCTTTGATTTTGAGTGCCTCTGGAGAAAACTGATTGTTGATAGAGACGTTGGTTCCTTTAGTTTCTCGGAATTAAAAGGTACCAGTCAGTTAGCTGACCCTATCAATTAGTGACTTAATTAGTCTTGGAACACCAGTCCCTAGTCTCATGTACTCACTCTCAGTCTAATCAATATTCCCTCTTCAACTGTTTTTATTATTTACATGTTGGGTTGTTGGAATATAATAAAAAACAGAGCCTTGTGGAGTAAAGATAAATTACATATGGATCAGTTGTTTACTTAACATATTCTGCAAACACTCAACCAGTCAATGTCCTATTAAACCCTGTGAGATTGGATTGATCACTGTGTGTAACCCTCTATTTTTTATTCTGAGAAGACTGGACATTAAATGTAAGACATTACATAAATCTTGCAGTGTGCTGCCCTCAGCCGCACCTGTTATAAGCCACAGAATCCGTATATGTTTCAGCCGCGGACAGTCGAGTGGCAGACGGTATAAATGGAGACTGCTGGTAAAATGCTGGCTGACTGTGAACGCAGCACGCTAGCTCTGCAGGACCTGGCTAAAGAGAGAGCTGCACTGCCGCCAACTAATATCTGCACACATACACACACACACATGCAAACTAAGCATGCTGTACATATGTGAAACACACACACATGCACACACAGGGGACAGAGGAGCAGGCACTCAAGGCAGTCAACACCTGTCTTTCTCTCTGAGGCAGCAGCTAAAGCACAGGTTTAAAAAGTCGAGGGCAGAGAAAGTGAAATAAAGCCTTATTTTGCGTCACCAGCCATACCTACACACACACACACACACACACACACACACACACACACACACACACACACAAACAGACAGATGAGCAGAGCCTACGGCTCCATTGACAGATGGATAGATGGAGCAGGGAGGGAGAAAGAGAAGAATGGAAATAGTGACTATAGGTACTAAATTACCACATGACATTTCTTCAGACTGCTTTTAAGTGTCAGTAACAATTTATCTCTGCTGCGTCCGTGTAAGAATATGAAGTGTAAAGAGATTATTTGGTACCTACCTGAAATTATGTGATTGAAGATGGTGAAATGAAATTGATGGTAATGAAAGCCCACCTCTTTCCATTTTTAACTGTGAGATAACGTGTCTATGTCTGTGTGTGTGTGTGTGTGTGTGTGTGTGTGTGTGTGTGTATGTGGGCAGCATATAATGCATTTAGGCAAAGTGTATTATCATCTTAGACTCAGGAGCTTGTGTGTGTTTTTGTGACCATTGACTGCATATAATGATGGATGACGCGTCTCCACTTCCCACCACTATGCAAAAGTGAAGCCAAAGGGATTTATGACCTATACTGCAGCCACCACAAAGCGATTGAGATGTTTTAGCCTCACTTTTGGGGAGCTGTCATGATGTCCATATTTATATACAGTCAATGGAGTGGATGTGTTGTGTGTAGTTTTGTGTGCTATTTGTTTTATGGATTTACTCAAACTGCTGCCAACATTTAATAAAGATATGATCCAGTCTATCTTTGATTTATTAAATTAGCCCACAAACAGTGAATTTTCCAGCATGGGTGTTCTGGCTAAATGAACCACTGGTCTCTCACATTTGTGAAAATAGCAGGTTCCAGATGAAGGCTCATGTAGAAGAGACATGCCAAGAATCTATAACTGGTCCTTCCTTTCCTGCTAGAAATAATGCAGGAGTCAATATGACATATTACAAAATTGTACAAGCCAAAGAAAAAAATCCCAGTATTCCTTTTAACTATAAGGAATCCGCCACAGTGCAAACAGTAGCAGATTTACCACTCTAAATTCTTAGTTATCTTTGAAACAATGGGTTGTTGATTTGAGACAGAAGTAACAAAAGCAGTTTTCTCATTGCTAGCCAATGATAACATGGGTTTTGTTGCCTGAAATGACAACTGTCAACAAAGCTAGCAGTTTTTATCAGATGTAGGTGGCTAGCATAAGGTAACGCTAATGCCATAACTCTGTGAGATGGTTGGAAACTCCGTCTCCAGTTGACTTTTTAATGTTTCGAGCTGATTCGTTTTAAAACAAGAACCCTTTAAAAGGGTCTACAATATACACTTTTGGATGAGTTGATCCATGTAGAGGACATGGAAATGAAGAAACAGCAGTGTTTGTTTATTGCAGGGTAGAGCTAGTTAGCACTTGTATCATCAGGAAGTACTATAGTATTCTAAATTACTAAATTCTAAATTCTATTATAAATAAAAATATGATTGATTCGTTCTAACATACCCATTGGATGGTTTGGATGTCTACTGTAGAAAAACATATTTGGACAAGCAAACAGTGGTTAGATTTATGCTTTAATATTTTCAAATCATATGCCTCAAATTTAAAGAGAAAAGCAAACATTTAGAAGAAGAAAAAGAAGAAAGGATAAAGATAACTGCTGAGTTTGGTAAATGTAACACTAACTAACACAAGTTTGGCTGGTGTAGCTAGAGTGTACATTTCCATAAACCAAGTAAATGCAAGACAGAGTCGCTATCGTTATTCTCATTCCCCACAAAATAATGCAGTTATAATGTAGTAATGACAGGCCTCTTGCCTTAAATAACCTTGGCTGCTATAGGTAGTAAGATAATTAGCCAGGCATGCTAACATTTGCAGCTTATGTTAGAACAAATAAAAATATGCTTTAATAATTTTCTTACACTTTTGCTCTTGGGTTTTGGTTTTGTAAAGGTTAAAAAACCACCACCCTCCAAACTCATGAGACACCAGATATCGCTCCTATTAGAGCCCCATTCACATCACTTCGGCACGTTGATAAATCTTAAAATTGGCAGTCATGCTGTGCCTAGTTACAGTTGCTAAGCTATGATTGGACAATATCATTTGGGGGAAGGGTTTAGCAGACGATCAATTCATTGCTAAAACATTTTCCATTATTTGCTGGTAGAGGCAGAAGCTGACTGCAAATCAATGTCCAGTATCATGCGGACAGCTGCTGTAGCAAGCACATGTCTGTATGGCAGATACAGAGGCTGTGGGCCTGTGCTGAGCTTATGTAACCCTGTCAGCGATGAGCAGTGCAGCAACAGGTTACAGCTGCCAGCCGAGCTCTGTAACCAACCAAGATGAATTCATGTCAGTGAAGCTGCAGGGAGCAATATGGCCATTCTGCCTCTTAGCAAGGTTGCTGAATGCCAATGTGTGTAGTGGTAAGTGAGCCCGAGGTCAACAAGTGCCCACATCAAGCTAACCACTGTGTGTGAGTGGAGTGTTTTACTGGTAACATAATCATTTCCCGTGTGACGTGACTATAAAATAAAAAGCAGCACCATAGAGAGATGTGTGGCGTTTTCGTTTTATTTTTAGTTGTATTACAGGGTGTGAATACAATCACATCACTGAGCCATGACAACAAAGATGCAATACGACACCTCAAATTTTCAATTACGCTGGCAGGTAGCAACCATTAAGCTGCCATTACTGTTATTAAACTCTCTACTATCTTTATTGCAGGATGCAACTCAGGAGACACTTTCCAAGCCACAGTGGGAGACATAGATATATATACATGTAACTGAATAAGTCACATCCAATTACAGCCCGTTGAGACCCATAGCATTACCAATGATGCTATTACTGCTGTCTGGAATATGGCCGACTGTACTGCCAACAACCTGGCTATGGCAGTAATTCTCAATTTAACATCCTGTTTATTGGTTTATAGCAGCTGCTGACGGCAAAAAGTCGAACTTCATTCCCTCCCTGCCACTGTGATATTGTTAGCCTTAAACATAGCGTCAGCCAGCCCTTTGTGAGTTACAGGCCAGCAGCCTGCCCATGTGAAAAGAGACAAAACAGCACAGAGGAAACTGGGCTGGGGGAATAAAACCCTAACTGAAACAAATGATGTGCTTGCAGCACCTGACCAGACGGCCCAGATTCATGTGAAGCAAAAGATGGATGAGTGTTGGGGAGGGATGCTTGCATGAGATGAGGGAATTGGATTTTACAGAGGCAAACAAGATGGATGGATGCAGACGAAGCCAGCCTATCTCCACGGCTAGCGGCCCTGCTGTGGGATACTTCGGAGAGGTCGGTGAAAGGAGCGCCAGCACGTCACATTTAACAGACAACAAGGAGGGAGGACAGGCGTGTTGGAAAGTAGGACAAGAACAGGCTGGCCTACTGTAAAAGCCCATGGGATGTTCATAGACAAAGAAAGACCACTCAAGCTGACAGCAGAGTGCTGCATTTACTGAGCCTCAACAATAGCCTGTTAAGACAGCTAGACAGCAAGAAGTAACGTGTGTGATTACAAGCTTTTATTAAAGTTGCTTGTTTACGTGCTATTTATATTAGCTTGCAGCAATGGATTAGTCACCGCCACATATTACAGGTTTGAGGTAAAATTAAGTATTATTTACTTTTTCTCCTTTTCACAAAAGCAATGTTTGAAAGTGGCCTGCCAGTCACACGTTGTTAATGGCTACAGAGGCCTCAGAGACCACTGGGCAACACGCAAGGTCAGTCTTAAAATACCTAAAATCGAACACTGCACATATTCATGGCCATTACAGAAACCTGACGTGTAACACGCTGACATGCAATTAGTTTAACAGCCTCAAGGTTATTACAACTCGAAATCCCCCGAGACAAGTGATGTCAGAAGTGGGTTTTTATGCTCATTTGACCCGGAAAGGACGGCATAGTTGCAAAGTACTCACTTCATTGGGTTTAAACGGTCACTTTTCTTCAACCCTCATAATTTAATAAACAAAGCAATCCAATTATATTTATCTTCCCATTTTCACAGAGATAATGCCAAAAGAATAAGCAGCTTCAGTAAAACACTTTAAGTGAAGAAATAGGGACAGAAGAGCATGGAGAGGAATCTAGGCTAAGTACAGAATGGTCTCAATATGCTTTTCTTCAGAATAATACTCCCTAAATGGTCCATGCGTGCCCTGCTGTCTGCTGTGTTTTTTTCCTCCCAATAAAGATTTGCGTGAAACGGACATCTGGATAGTCTTCAAGCACTGGCACAAACATCTGCTACAGCACAGCAGCAACAAGATTGTGTGTGTACAACTGTGCAGGTGTTCCTCCAAGAATACACACGCAGATCACTTCATGCTGGAAATTGACATAATCACTCTATTTGTGTTGGTTGTTTTGCTGGAAGGGACGAACAGATGATCAGTAGTTGCCATTACCGAGGACAACTGGATTCATCGGTTGCCATCTGTACAGAAGCTAAATGTTGAATTAATCTGAAAAATAAATTCTAATACTGGGAAATGTTGTTTTAAGGTTTATCGATACCGGAAATAGAGATGAGTTGGTTGGAACAGCAAAATTATTGGAAATAAGGTAATCTAGGTACCAAATTAATAAAATGTGTATTTTTGTGGAATTGCTGAGTGGATTTCTCTAATGCAGTAATTGTGCAGCTTTGATTGCACTTTGCTGTTCAGTAATCACTACAGGTGGAGTCTCACGGTATTAAAACAGAAGTGTGCAGCATACAAATGCCCATATGTCCCTGTGCTTTGAGTCTTATAACTGATGTAACTCAGAACGCTTTCAATTGATTCGCTTTGCCTCTGGTATATGTGAAGCATTAAATGTCACATGTGGCTGTACAACTCCTTCTTGTTTCATCACTATTATGTCAGAGACCAGCTATCCATGTAAGATGTTATATGAAGATAAATTCATTCTGAAAGGGGTTTCGTGAAATGGACTACTGATAGCTCCTTGATAGTGACACACTAATGCTTGTTTCACGTAGTGTGTTAAATAATGATTAACCATACTGTATGTTTGATGATGTTTAAAGTTTAATACGTCACTGAACCTCGGAGTGGCTTTTGCCTGCTGTTCTGGTGTTTACAACAAAAGTGGGGAACACACTCGGTTTCCTTTGCAGCCCAGTATGAGAAGTCCCAGGCTTCACTTGAAGATTGCCTGTTAAAACATTTATAATACCATAATGATTCACATACTCTAATATTATATAATCTTATTGCTACTTACTGCAGGTCTTTAATACGGGAATGAGAATGTCAGAATATCAAATGAACAAGTGCAAAACTTTTATAAGCATTTTTCTGCATATTTTAGATACAAAAATCTGAAATCAATAAAGGTGGTATGCTGGTGCTTGGTTCACATTTGAGTTTACTGTAGCAGCTATAATTTCTGCAAACCACCAGACGTCACTGTGAATTTCTTTTTCAGTGCTGTAAAGCTCCTGATCTTTTTTTTCAGGGCACACAGTAAGAGAGTCCCAAATCTTCACAAGGCTTTTTAAATCTATCATTATAGGATTCACTATCCACAGAATGCACAATGAGGTTATTATAATGAAGACAAGAATCTGCCTTTGAAATGCTGCCTGCTACCTCTTTTGGGTTTATGAGGAATCAAGGGCTCTATGTCTTTTGATCACAGTTAAAACAATGTTCTCTGTTTCTGTCCCTAATGTGGGAATGGTTCAACGGCAAGGTAAAAAGTGCCAAAACACACCAGCCTGTGTGGATAACAAATCCACAGATGACATGTACTACTCATCAATCAAGAATTATGGCACTTTACTGCACAGTGCATTTTCAGCTAATCACATCTGGGCCAATATGAAGATTATGACATCAAACTGTAATATTGGAATCAGGTCAACTAGTACTGTATGATACCTTTGTTCTGTGGAGTTTCAGGAAATGAGAGCTGGTCGGGATTGATCGTCTTAGCTGAGAATGTGGAGCACTATGATTCATTTCTCTGTTTTACCAGGCATTGTTCTCTAAATCCTTGTGAGGATAAACCACAATTACACACAAAAAAGTCATGGATTTTTGTTTCAGGTGATTTACATATAAGAGGTTTTGTTCCACTTGACAACTATGTGTGTAATTGATTGACAGCAAAATATAGTCGGGTGTCCTGATAGGGTCCTAATATTGGGTATCTGCAGACACCGAGTCTGACACATACAGTATATCTAAATAGTAACAGAGGATATGGCATGTTAATTTAATAAGCATCTGGCACACTGAAATAACAGACGTAACCTATTTGATCCAAATACTGGAAATCCTTGTTCAAAACTGATCACCTGATCATCTTATATTATTGATATGTTATGAATAAAAGTTTAACTGGGGAATGTTACTCCTGGTATTGACGTGATGCGATCAGTTAGAATGTTAAGTTTATTTTTGTACTGTCATCAAGGTACTCATGAAATTGACGTTAATTAGCAACAGCTGATATGATCTGCTGCTGGCCATGTTTGTCATTTTGACCAGTGAAAGCAGACAATGCGGGCTGAAACAAAGAAACTACTTTGTATATTGTTTTTAGCTAATAAGAGCGATAGGAGAGATAACAGATTTATTAGCATTGGAGTTTAGCAAATTATTTGGTGCTGCCAATTCATTTTTCACATTCACACACTCACATATGCAGCGACATGCTGAAATTGTAAAGCATGGCTGCCGTACAGGAGAGCAGCTCTGCAGCAGGCTGAAGTGAACAAAACAGTAAAGAAAGGATCGGATTTATTTTAGCTGATACAAATCCATTAAAATATGCCTGGATTAGCTATGGAACTGATCCTGAGGATTGGCTTGACATCTCTAAAATGTACTGTAGAGGTATATTACAATTTAGAGTAATATACCTATATTCCCACATCACCTTGACTTGTATATTTTATTTGGGAATTCGGCTGTTCTCATACAGAAAATGTATTGATCGATTGATTTTTCCAAAGCGGCAACATCCTCCTGAACGTTTTGTTCCTGTCCTCTCTACCACAATACATTTTGACTGCAACTGAAAACTGAAAGATTTGTTTCCATGGTTTGGAAGGTCTTTTTTGTCAAAGGCTTTGTTGTTTCTCACTACTTGCAGAGTTCAACAACTGCTGAGCTTTATCTAGTTTAGTTTGAAAGACTAATATCTGTACGGTTGTGATTCGTCCAGGCAAAGGCTTGTGGCACTGCTCACTTAGCACAGATAACCTCCAATGTCAAGCATATTATCATTTCACATAATCAGCCAAGCAAATGTTGATTTCTTCTGGAGACTGTTTTATCATTGTTTCTCTTGAAAAAGTCTTAGCTGAATCATAAAGTGCCCCAGATTTCCACATCTATGTCATGGTCCCAAGGGAACCCTCAAAACAGCAATGACGCGCTGCAGTGACACTAGCCGCATTAGTATTCCTAGTCATCACTTCCAACACACTCCATCCTGATGCACACACTGGTGCGGAGGGGAGATCCAAACAAAAACATCGACAACAAGATACAAGCTGATGCTGTTTGATCATTAGGGTACACTGGAGGTCTATATTCTGCTCCCTTCTGTTGAAGGAAACAAAACTGCACTGCAGAGGGAGGTGCTCTTGTGCCCTTCAGAGTCGCTTTAAAAAATGTGGCCAATTTCTCCCCCACAAGACAGAAGTGTGAGGTAGAGGACAAAGTATAAGTCAGATTCTCACAGTATAGACAGTTCACCCACTGAGTGAGGACTAAAGGAACAAAATAACTGGGCCACAGCGGTGAATTGTAAAGGGAAAAACTTCTTCCTCCCAAAAGAGCCCATAGGACATATTTGTTGAACTACAAAGAATTACACTTAAAAATCAACTCGAGAGTGCAACACTTCACTGAGAAGTGGAATTAAACACTCTTTTGTGAGCAGTTTACAGCCACTGCAAAATGTAAGAGTGAATCCTAATAGCAGCTCTCAAGGTTAGACTGGAGTAACCAATGGAATACAAAGACTGTAACCATCGATCACAATACAACATTGTCCTCAATGAAGGCTGCAAACTCTCAAGTCTCATTTGTGTCTATGTTGTACAGTATGTATGGGCAATATAGATATATAGTATATTGTGATATAGGAAACCCTCTTATATTCAATTAAGAAAGTATTTATAGATAAGACAACTAGCTTGCAATGTGTTTTTGTAAAATGGGTATTGTCATAAAGCAGCACCTCTCAACAAAGGATCCCTTACAACATGCAATGTCTCCTACTTAAATGTGTGAACTTCAAATTTCTTATAATTTAAGAATGATAACAGCTGTGTTACTGTTTGTAACACATTAATAAATTTATGATTTATTGACTATTCTTGATCTATTCTGAAGTCACTGGCTTAAGGGTGTGATTTTTCAGATTTTTCCAGCACTCCAGTAACAGCAACTAGTCGAAAGTGTGTACACACTGACACACATAGCAGAAACCACACATAAAGTAGAACAACTCAAGCTGAGACCTCATTCTGTTCGGCTGAGGCTCTATCTTTGTACCAACAAGACAATGCTGTACATTTTGTGCTAAATTGTAAATGGGGACAAATGAGAAAATCAGACAGATGAGCCAACTAATCAACACAATGATGGTGTCATATTGCTACACTTATAAGACTGTGCATTCAAATTAAACTGAGAAAGATATAATGAGGTAGTTTAATGTTTTTCGCATAGAGAGAAAGGTTGTCAAACAAGAAGGGCTGTCTGGCAAATGAGGTAAAAACAAAGGATTCAACAAATAAGGTATATAACATCAAAGTGACTGAGGTTTTATTATCTTGATATCATTTTTTAACTCTCCATCATACATTGGCCTGCAAATCTACACACATATGCTACAGCAGATATTGAATTTATGAAGCCATGACCTCAAACAAAATTGGTCAAAGTACAGGATCAAAACAATGGATTAGCATTTTGTACTCAACACTTAGAGGAAACGTTGAGGCAACTTGAGTCAGTTTCCTTATTCATATATGTTTCCTTCTCTGGGACAAAAGTGGATTCCTGTTCCAGTGATTTAAATAAATAGAACTGCTCCTGCTTGAGGCTCTCCTTTAATTTTCCACTTCATATCCCGAGTCCGACCGTGTAAATATGACAAACAACCAAGCCAACCTGTCACAGAGAAATCAAGTGTCACCTGCAGAGAGGAAGGATCAGGACAACTGGTGCTTTCACTTGCATGCTGTCATTTACAGGTGGGGACACTCGCTTAATGACGAGAGCAGCCATTTAGAGAGTCAGCTGATCTGGAGGATGTGAACAGGTGATTCACTGACAGTCAGATGTGTTAACGGCTGTGTTCTCCAGCTGGAGTTGTGGTTGATTTAGCTGATTCAAGGAGAAATCAAGATGGGGATGAGTTGGCGTATATATCTGAACTCGGTGGCTGATTAATAACATTCTATGTGCACCACCTGGGAGTTTGGCTGAGCTGGAAGATTCACAGTTGAGGAATACGCAATTAGCATGGACGGAAGAGGCATTTAGATCAGTAGGAGAATACACAACATGAACACTGCTCTACTTTTACGTGACTTTAGCAGGAAAAAACTTGGATGTAGGCCATTTTCAGCTGAACCATCCTAAAGAGAGCACTGTGCCAGCCCACTATAGCCTTTGCTGTGGTCCAGGCTTTGTGTCAGAATGAAGCATCTTGAAGTGTACTCCTCCACTAAACACGCAGCACTTCAGACTCTCTTGCTTGACAGGATTGCTTTCTTCCCGCCGCCTACCGAGATTTAACACATCACATTTAAAATGCTAAGTAGAATTGAATTTGTCAGCCATAACTACAGAAACTCTATTAGTCCTCTTTAATGTAAATCACAGAGGCGTTGGGAGATTCCTTTGAAGAGTGGGAACATGACTGTGTCACTGCCAGAGGCTTTAGAGGTACTCAGGCATTGGCGAATCCATGGAAATACAGCTTAGTCATCTCTGACTCGAAGCTGTGTGTTTGCTGGTGTGTGTGAGATCACCGAATTTCTCTGCCGTTCGCCTTTTCTCTCCTCACCATTTGCATTATCTCTCTCCCTCAGTGCGACTGTATGTCACCTTAACCTAATGAGATATCTTTCCTCCACCTTTTTCATCTCCTCCGTTCTCGTGGTCGTGCTGAAAAAAGGCTCTCTCCACTCTCTATGTTGTTCTCTGGTTCTTTCAATCTTTCCCTCCTCCTCCCTCTCCGCTGTCTTTCTCCCTGTGTGGCTGCTGAAAGCTCTTTAAAGATGCCCGGGGGCTTAACCACTTTGACGTTATTACATGAGTCTGTCTCACTCAAACCAATCCCAAGCCAATTGAGAAGCTTACGTCTTTGCCACAGCGGCTTTACTATGAAGAGGGAAGCTCCTAGTCCACTGACATGACCAAACACTGCTTCAACACACCTGGCTCAGTCATGCATTTCTGCTGTATTTCTTACTGTAGAACAGAGAGACATTAAAATGAAGCAGATATATAATATACATGTCTTGGGTACATTTATTTTCACTACATTTCTGCTGAAGAGCATCTATAGCTGAAGGGCGATCTTATGTAATTCTAGAGTTAAATATTCTAATTGTGCTGTACATTATATATGCTATTGTGAGCTTATGCAAAAGTTAAATGTTTTGCAGTTAAACAGCATGCTACAGTGTAGCATAGTTTGCAAAATTAAAATATCCGCAGCCAACATATTTCATGTTGCTCAGGAGGAGCACCTCTATCATTACAGCGGCCTTTGTGTGCCTTCTTTTGTATAGTAGCGACTGTATTCACATTGCTTATTACTGCACTGTTTGAATACATGAATTCAATTTTTTTTGATCAGCCATGATGCATTGCTACAACAGCCCTTTGGTGTTAACAATCTGAGTTATTTTAAAATTCTTTTTAATTAACCTTGAAAAGTGTTTGTCACATCTGCCTCAGCAACCTACCTTGGCATTCCCTCTACATCCCATTCTGTGTCTCCCTAACCTGTTGTCACTTCCTCAGTGGCTCTCTCCCTCTCTCTCCATGTGTGTCTGTGATTGTCTGAGTGAGAAGACGGTGTGCCGGAGTCAGAGCAGAGCCACACCAGCTGCACCTCATCTCAATAATCAAGACCTTTACTCAGCCCTGCCACTTCCGCTCTGCAAGATTGTAGAGTCTGCTATCATTTTGTTCTTGTTATCTGTTCTCCAGTATTCATCCTGTTCTCTGTTTCCCTTATAGTTCCGCCTTTTCTAACTCCGGTCCCTATTTCCCGACCCTTGTCTGGTCAGCCCTGCTGCTCTGCCCTGGAACCTTGCGTTACTCAGTCCCCTTGGATCCCACTCTGGACCTCAGCCCCTAACTGCCCCTGCCCCAGTTTCAGTTCCTGGCTCTCAGCTACCAGCTCCAGCTTTCCCTAGCCTGCAGCCCATCTTCCCCATGCTCTGCAATAAATATATTTTTTCCTTATTCCTGTCTCTTCATCTGTGTCTGCACCTGGGTTCATCTGTTCTGCAGCCCCATGTAACAGTTTTTCAACTTGAGTCACTTCAATCATACATGCCCCTGCCCGCAGACAAACATTGTTTGAATTTAAAGGCAACAGGAGACAGTCAATCATCATGATTCACATATTCTGTACTTCTGCCTGTATGGGTTATTTCAAGGTCAACAGTTTTAACAACGTGCAGTACTCTTGACTGATGGCTACATACAAACTGGTGACAAATCAAAGGAAAAAACACAATGAATACAGACACAAGGGACACAAGGGGTCACTGAATGGTTTGATGATTGTAAAAATGATGTGAATCATACTGTATGTTGGCCCTCACAGATGTCAATCCGACTGAGAAACCATGGGAGATTTTTAGAGCTGCAACGTTTAGTCGATTAATCGATTGGTCAATTGAATTGTTTTTTTAAGGACAAATGCCAAACATTAGCTGGTTTCAGCTTCTCAAATGTGAGGATTTGAAGTTCATCTGTGCCATACATGATACTAAACTGAATTTCTTTGGGTTTTTGACTGTTGATCGGACAAAACAAGACATTTGAGGAATTTACCTTGACTTCTAAGAAATTATAACGGGCATTTTTCACTATTTTCTGACATTTTATGTACAAAATGAATGATTAATCAGTTAATCAAAGAAATAATTGGCAGATTAATCAATGATGAAAATAATTAGCTGCAGCCCTAGAGATTTTAGATCGACAGCACTCTCCACCACCATCATCAAAACATCAAATGAAGGCATGTATTATGTAAGAATGATGATTCCTTCAGTTGCCACTTGCAGTGGTGCAACACTTTACTGAGACACTTCATGTTGCCTTTTCCTTTAATTCTTCATCCATCCAAGTTGCTACAGTGGGAGCTGATGTATAGTTGCATTGGTCAGAACAGTAGACATTATCAGGTGGACTGACTTATCCTTAGTCAAACCTTATAAAAATGTAATTTCTTTACAACCGAACACCAAAAATCCATGCAGTAATACTGTATCATCAACTTGTATTGCATGTCAGCTCATCGCTGCTCTGCTGCACCAGTCCCAAATGCACATTGCCCTATTCATTATTTCAGTGCCTCTATCCCTTTTATGGATTTTGATATTAAGTGAATCAACTCAACTATCACTCAAAAAGTACACAGCAGCCCTCATTCACGACAGAAATTTTGGGACCATAAACTTTGGGGGAAAAAAACCCTTTCATTTTCCTGGAAGTGTCCATATTTATCAAAGTACGCTGGGTTCAGTTTACCTGTCAGCTTTTGATTTTGCCTTTTGTTCAGCGGCCTTATGCACTGGAATGAAATGCTTTTTGGAGGCGAAGGCAGACGCACAGCAGGAAATGAATGGCAGCAGTGGAGAAGGATAAAAGAAGGGCTGATAAATCATCACGAACTGTGTTGCATAAACATAGATGATGATGACATACCAAGAAAGAGATGTCTAAAGTGGTGGGAGGTGTTTTTGTATATGCTAACAGCAAAGTACAGCACATCAAGAACAATTAGATAACCTCAACAATCTATTCTATAGTCTTTTTCTTCCTTTCATTCTTTTTTTTTTTATCTTTGAGGAAGAATTAGAAAAGCATTCTTTAAAGCTCCTGCTCAACCTTGACGTTGTTGACGAAGTTTTTTAAAAGCCAAGCCTGACTCATGTTTCCCCGACTGCTGGTCCTCCTCTCACATTTAATACGACTGTGTGGCTGTGACACAGAATGTGATAGCACCACTTCCTGTGCCAAGTACACAGTGTGTCTCTGGGGGGGAAATGACTGTAGGATGCAGGAAACTGTTTCATCCTGGCACCCAAGCTGATAATAATAATAATAATAATAATAATAATAATAATAATAATACACAGTACAATAACACACAAGATAAAGAAAATAGTAATAAGAGTTAAGATGAAAAGATAGTTTTTTAGGCTTTTTTTAAAAAAAGAGTCTAGGGTCTGTGCTGCCCTCAGATGGTTAGGAAGGCTGTTCCACAAGCTCAATTCCCCACGGTGCAGAGCTTAGTACTGGGGGCCCAGAGGAGCAAGCTGCTGGTAGGGAAGCGCATGTCAGTTGTGAATTTGTATGTTAGTAGGACTTTGCAGTCAATCCTGAAGGGAGCCAGTGCAATGAAAACAAAATTGGTGTTATATGTTTGTGTTTTCGCACTCTCATCAGGATCCTGGCAGTGATGTTCTGAATATACTGGAGCTTCTGGATGCTCCTGCCAGAGATCCCTGTGAAGAGTACATGGTAGTAGTCCAGTCTTGAGGAGATAAAGGCATGACAGGGTTAAAGAGGGGAGGAGATTAGAGATGTTTTTGAGATGGAAGAAAGAGGTTTTGCATAGATGTCTTGTATGGCCATCAAAAGTCAGCTGACAGTCAAACCTAACACCCAGATTAGTGACTGAGGAGGAAGGGGGGATGTCCTGGCTGTCAAAGGTGAGATGAGGTATGAGGGATGACTGAATGTGGTGTGGAGTGCCAATAAAGAGAACTTCAATTTTGCTGCTGCTTAACTGGAGGAAATTTGTGCTCATCCAGGCCTTTATCTCTCAGGTGCTGAGGCGTGACATGGCTGCAGAAGGCTTTGGGGCAGTTTTGATGTACAGCTGGGTATCATCAACATAGCAATGAAAAGACATCCCATGTCTGCTGTTGATACGTCCAAGGGGGAGTATGTAGAGGGTAAACAGGATGGGGCCGAGAACCTATCCTTGTGGAACACCACAGGTGATAGGGAGTGATTGAGACCTGCATCCTCCCAGTGAGACATACTGAAACTGAAACCACCTAAGTGCAGAGTCTGACAGTCCAATGGTGGTGTGGAGGTGCTCTACGAGGATAGTGTGATCCACAGGTCAAGGAGAATCATGAGAGTAAGGGACCCTGCATCAGCTGCCATCAGCAGGTTATCCTCAGAATTGTGCACTGAAAACCTGACTGAAATTTTTCAAACAGGTGGTCCTCAAGCTCAGAAGGAACCACCATTTCCAACACCTTGGACAGGAAAGGGAGGTCTGAAGCTCCAGGGTGGGCTTCTTGTGGAGGGGGTGGATGACTGCGACCTTGAGGGCAGATGGAAGACTACTGGTTTGAAGGGACAGGTTGACAGTTTGGGTGATCAGGGGGCTGAGAATGGGGATGTATGATTTGAGCAGAGCTGTGGGAATGGAGTCCAGGGCACAAGTACAAGGTTTCATCTTCTCCCTGAGGATTTCCTCAATGTGGTTCTGCCTGATGCTAGTAAAATGGAAAAGAGATGGCGAGCTCCCAGACAGAGCGTCGATGACAGGAGGAGGAAGAGAGGAAGAGCTGGACCTCAGACAGCGGATGTTGTTGACTTTGGCTCTGAAAAAGTCAATGAAGCTCTTACATCGCTCTTCTGTAGCCGTAACTGGGGAAGATGATTGTGGCTTCAGGAGATTATTTATGGTGGAAAAAAGATGCTTAGGGTTGCCAGGATTGTTGTTAATTAGGTTGGAGTAGAACTGTGACCGAACATCTTTAAGGGAAAGTCCTTTGATGTTCATAGAAGGCCAGTTTATGGACAGCGAGTCCAGAGTGTCTGAAGCATCAATCCAGGACACGTCTAGCTGTTTTAATTTTCCGCAGGTCATGGGTGAACCGGGGAGCAACGCATAAATAATTGACCTCACGCATCTTAACAGGGTCATGAAGATCAAAGACACTGCTCAGAGATGTATTGCAGAATGCTACTAGTTCATCCACTGATGCAAAAGCTGGGCAAGTGATGTGCTGGAGATCCATAGTCATGATAGCTGGGTCAATGCTTTTCCAGTTCCAGTCCGAAAAAGCATTTAACGCTTAGGTTTAGTAAGGGGTGACAGGAATGTCAAATCCATTGAGACCACCTGGTGGTCTGACACAACCAGATCATAGACCTTTAGATTATTGATCCGGGTGGTGTCAGTGATGACCAGGTTAAGTGCATGCCCCCCTGGTGTGTGAGGTCCATGTTCATCGTTAATAGGTGTCGCTGAATGAAATCCAAAGATTAACAGTAGTTCAAAACAATGTCTCACTGAGCTCTCATCCCTAAATAACTTTGACAGTTGACTCAAAATAGCATTGAGTGTGTTTGCAGGTGTCAGCTCTTCTCTTTGTTAACATGGTTATATTTGGACTTCACTGTAGTTGAGGATCATTGGATACAAAAAGTAGTTTTACAAATTTATGCCAAATGCAACCATTTTTAAAGCTGTCATTCACATCTTATTTTGTTATTTCTCATCAGTATTCAAATTAATGCAAACATGTGGTGCTCAATCTAAACAGACACATAACCACACCTTCTCTGCACCAAAAGACTATTCAATTATTAAAATGTATTGTGTTTTCTTTCTTGGAATTGAGGTTTGAGGAGAGTTACAAGGACTGCTTTGTCAACAAGCTTCATACTTGTATGCTAATTTAGAGTCTTATGATCTGGGAGAGCCAAAATCAGGTCAAGCTGTGAAGACTGAGTCTTATTTGTCAACATAGGCCTTCCAAACTTCATCCTTTATATTTATTAAAGCCTCCCACTAAAGCCACCTACAAAGAATAATAATATTTTAAAAAATAATACAAGTCTTTCACAAAGCAATCGATAGTTTGCTAAGCCATGCGCCCTTAGTTACTGTTGCTAAGCAGGACTTACACTTTTGCTCTTGTATTTTTTGTTTCAGAGAGGGTAAAAAGCCCACCACTCTCCAAACTCTTTATGTACAGAGACTTGACAGGTGTACAGTGCCTAGTTATGGTTGCTAAGCTACGATTGGACAGTCGATCTTTGGAAGATGGTTTTAGCAAACAGTCAATTGTGCTTAATCAAAAAGTATTAAATTAATTAAAGGAGACAGTGCTGGCCTGAAATATTGATCTAAACATCTTTATCTCCTCTTTGATTTTACTCCTGTTCATTAGCATTTTAATTTAGATATCGGGTTGCAAAGACTGCTGTGATAGTGATGCGTATTCATATACCAAAACCTAGAAACCCAAATACAGAGAACACATTCACTGGCATTTCATGATGAAATATAGCCTTTAAGATGGGTGTGTAATATACTTTAAGCCACCATGGTTCAAATGGCAACATTCACTTGGAGGCCAAGTATCCACAATGTTGAGAGGAAGAGAAAGAGCATTGATTTGTGAGAGGCTGAGCAAGACAGAGTGAATGTGTGTGCAAGTATGCGTGTGTTTGTGTGGATGCTATTTTTTGCTGTTCTTGTCCTCAGGGTTGGACACCTGCCTGAGGCCTATATGGTGCATTCAACAGCAGAAGATATGTGTGTCACAAGCTATTACTGCTGTTTGCTAACCCACTGTACAGTAGATGCTTTTACTTCAAAAGTGGGGCTTCGTGATACGTGCAGGATCTGTTTCCTAAGATTTAGCTGTTTGTATTTGTGTTGTTATTTACTTTCCTGTGTGTGAGAGGAAGAGAAACAGATGTGGGCGTCTTCACAGAAGTGCGCGACAGCCCCCTCCCGCCGCACGCCCCGGGCTCCAGTCCTGTTTTTTCGCTAGGCCAGATGGGATGCTCATCTTACACACAATCCGGACTCACACACAGAAGCAGACGCGCACACACACACACACATCTAAACACCAGATGTGCTCCTCCACTCCCTTGCAACAGGCCACTGGAGGTCATGGTCAACTGTGGCTCAGAGAGAAAAAAAGCAGAAAACAAACAAACAAAAAAATGGCACACTCATTCACACGCAACATAACCTCTACCATCACCCCATCATTCACCATGTCATTACCATTTCTATCAATCCAACCATCTATCCCAGATTTGCAGACAGCAGGTGGTTTAAAATCCTAAGCCAGACAACGTCACGCGTCACAGTTCCGGAAAAGGCTCAAGCACGCCATGGTATTGGGTCCACAACAACTACTGTAGTTTACAGAGGGCACATGATGGCACATGATGCTACAACAGAGGTTAATCCCAGATCGAGGGAAGAGTTACACAAGGCTGGACAACAGAAGAAGAATGCGGGAGAGAGACAAAAAGAGAGAGGTGATGAAACAAGCTGAGATTGATGAGTAGACTCTACAGGCTAGAGGTGGAAAGAGAACCAAGTGAGAGATTGAGAGTATAAAACTGGGATGTGACCCAATGACCTTAAGTTTTGTTCTACTGGCAGCATGATCAGATGTTTGTGTGTCTGTGTGACAGAAAGAGAAAGAGAGCAGCTCTTAGTCGGATGATCTGGACCGGAGTGTTTTAATAAAGCTTTGCACATAGCTTGACATGTTGACATCCTGTAGTGATGTGTTGATGATGCCAAAGCTCCAGTTGTGGCTAGTTGACGTGGCCTTAATCTCATCGCCCCCCCCCCCCCCCCCCCCCCCCCCCCCCCCCCCCTCCCCCAAGGGTCTATTTACCATCAACACGTTACCCTTATTGCAAACCACAGCCTCAGAGCAGAAACAGAACCTCGAGCAAATGTGGTTGTTGATTATATTTGCAGAAGAGATCCACCTCTGTGTATTCAGCGGTAATGTTTTTCAATCTGGTGCAAAGTAAAGCATTAGCACGCAGTTTGATTAGTTAGTGGTACGAGGGCGTCCTCCTTCGTTAAAAGAAGCTTTGCAGAAGTGACATGTTGATAATGCTAAAGTTAGCATTGCAAGGCAGCTGTGGGGGCTTAATCTAAATCCTTTCTTCCTTCTGGAAGATTAATTGTGCATGGCATCTTAAAAAGATTGCTTTGTTCAGTTAGTCATATTCTCAGACCAGGAGCTTCTTCCGGAGGAATAATGAGAGGAAAATATTGTTATAGGCATTGTCTGATGCAGGTGGGATAGCATAAGACATAGTGAAGATATTAACATGTAATATTAGTTGTATTAAAACTGTTGCAGTTGTAATGGGTTTATAAGCTGCTTCTGGCTCAATGTCTGACCAAATTTACAGAATAAAATATAATTTTTTATAGCAGTCTGAAATATTCTGTTGTTTCTGGTTTCCTCTTGTTTGCATTTAATGGTAACATACTTCACAAACAGATGGCTCTTTAATTAAGAAATCTTTCAAGTAATAAAAATAAACTGACATAGAAATGGATGGTGTTTTGTGTAAACCCATATTTTCTACTACTGAAAGTATGACCGGTCTTGCATTTAACTGCCTCCTGTTCAATGTGATCCCTGTTTAAGTAATGCTGGTGTTAGCAAGCAACATGCAGCAGCAGTAGGATGAAGAGGAAAAAAGGCCCATCAGGCACCTCACTGAAGATATGATTTATTTATACACCAAGTGATTTTCATATTCATGAGAAGTAAAAGTTCATCGAAGGCTAAAAATAGACACATAAAAACAATATAAGTCACTACTAACAACCACAGATTTCTTCCTCCTTTTCTTTCCCCCCTTTTTCCATCATTATTATTATTATTAGACATTACGGTTAATATGTTAATATTTACAATAGATCAAATGACCACAGTATGTGTAATGTGAGAGGGGTCACTCTGCAGCTGCTATATGGAGTGTTTTAGCGTCTTTCAGCTCATTGTTTTGGTTTACAGCCTTATAGGGTTTTAGTTCACTCTCATCAACCATCAAAGAATCAATGCTAATGTCATTCTGCGTCTGCTGGATGTGTAATTAGGCAGATGTTTTCAAACACATTCGACATAATGATTTTTTTTTTACAGTGATAATATGTTAACGTTGTGTTTACACAGCTGAGTCATGGAAGAATGATGACACAAAAATTGACAAAATACAAAAACCTTGTGAATAAAATGTGTCATAATGTGACAAAATGGAAATGCTAGTGGCATAATCATCATGCTTCAAATCTCCTGCCCATCATGCACCAGAGAAGTATCAAACATGGCATGTCAAAAATCATGTCCAGCTGTTTAGACCTCACGAACACAATCCTGTTGACAGCAGCAGGCTGAGGCAGGTACTGTAGTTTCAGGGGGTGAGAGGATTTGACACATTAACACACTAATGCCAGGGAGCTACGCAGAATGACCACATGTTGTTGTTGGTCACCACGCAGCTTCACCGGGGCACTGGGCGTTTAATTATTTGCACATTTAGACTACAGCTGTTTAGGGAGGGTGAATACAAACTGGCAACCTTTCAGTTTTGAGCCTTCCTCCTTAACCTTCTTTATAACCTTCAGGCTACAGCCTTTGCATATGACTTTTAACTGCTATATCTTGATCTCACTTTCTCCTGGGAGTGCTAATAAGCACCACACCTGCTAACATCTGGAGCCTGCCACTTCACAGTGCTAATCACTGCTAAGGCCCTATATTTTATTCTTTGGGACAAAAGCATTAATATACTGCACTATATTCTCCACCTCTCAATTACCAACACAGAACAAAGCCCATTACCTGCACAGTCCCTGTCTCCTCATTAAAAAGAAGAAAAGCCTGTAAAAACCTGCCTCCCTGAAGGTGAACAGCCTGCTGTTACAGTTTTTCAGGGAACGGCTCTCCTGCAGAGCTGTAAAGCTCTGTCATTGTAAAGATGACACTGAGGTTTCAGTAATATGGCATAAAGCATAAAAGAACATGAAATGATATGCATAGATCCACATCTGTTGTTGAATTTCATATTTTCAATTAATTTCATCCTTCTCATGTCCTTGACTACAGTAATGTTGCAATTTTAAGCAAAGATGCAGCACAGTCCAATGTATCTCTGTATGTCATGCATGGCAACTGGAACGCAAGGAAATTAGCATATTGATGCACTGGAAATACCAAGGAAAAGTCTTCATAGCCTTGAGGCCACAGTAGTCTTTCTCATCATTATTGTCTTCTACCAACCTAATAATAATGCTCAAGTTTATGAACTTGTGGACTATATAGCACATGCTTGAGAAGAGAAAAATAATTTCACACATGTCCTCATAGAATATCCCTCATTAACTAAAAACTGGGCCATTGGAATACAATGATGAGAACAAAGTGATGTGAAGTAAGACATTTTAACAACTCAAGGGGATAGTTCAGTGTCCCTAAGCAGTGAAAAATACATTACAATATGAATAAAAATTATAATAAAACGATATAAAAAATAATTCATGAACTCTGTTTGAGCTAAATTTGAAATGGGGCAATTCTCCATAAATAAAAAAAAACATTGTCATCCAACCATTGTTAAGACACCATGATTGTTCCATTTTAGTGCAAGTTGACAGATATTATGGTGCTTGCCACATATAATGGGCTAAGTCTTTCAAAGGTGACATTTCTCTATCATACTCTATCTGATTTGGTAAAAAGGGTACATGTACTTACTTCTATGCTGAGCTCAGAATGTAGCGGTGGATACATTCATGATCTGTTCTGAGCTCTGAGCACACTAAACATATACTGTACATTTCTTAGCATTTGAAGTATCCGCCACTACATGTCAGTATAAGATCAGTAAACATGAACCCAGAGACAGTTTTGACCCAGCTTTTTATCCTCTTTTAGTTTGTTGTTTTGTTTTTACATTTAGTGCACCACCCATATAACCTATTTTTGGCAAATACTCCTTGAGTACTACTGACTGTATCTACCTATCTGGCACTGGCTCTGTGTCTGCAAACTTGTGTAGGAACTCCTCTGCCCTCAAGTGACAAAAAACCATGTAGAAATGCTGAACATATGCATAGATAAGGTATTGTGATATTGTGCTAATTTTCTGCCTCTGGGCCACATCTTTGTTAGATTGTAAACAGGAAACTCTGGCATGTTCTTGTCAGTCCCAAATGATCCGTAAGCACAGTTTACTTTCTGCTGGCTCATGTTACCCGTTTTGCTGCTAAGACATGTGAAATAGAAATACATTCTTATCAAGCGACAAGGAAGTGAACCAATAGCCAAAACAAACTTATCTTAGTAATAGGTCTTCACAAGAGGATACCAAAGAAACTGTGTCTGTGATGTGTCTCAGTTTGGTTTTTCCATATGGTCCAATTACTGCTTTAATTGAGGCCAGCCTTGTTAATTAGCACGTAAGATAAATTGGCTTGCTGGAAAAAGAAAATGCAAGTCGAGGGTGAGAAGAGGTTAAGAGATGTGTGGGAGAAAATTAAAGAACAGAATGTGTCTGGAGGGGTAGAAACTATAATTGGGCAAGTAAACACAAAAAAAGCAGTTAAATGTTAACATCATGCATGAATCATCACATTGCTGTGTTGTGTGTAGTTTACCTGGGTGCCGGGCTTAGCTGAAGGGTGTGTGTTATGTCTTTAATGAGAAGTGCCTGTGCTGGGTTTTAAATTCACATCTTTATGTTCCCACAGGAGAGATTGTGCTGTGAGTGTGATGTAGTAAAAGTTTTGAGAATTTAGGCTTTATTGCAGAGAATAAGAGCAGAGAGGATGATGTGCAACATAAGCAGACAACTTGGTTATACAGCAGTGGTTCCCAACATGGGGTCATGAGATGATGAGCAGAATAGGAAAGAAATGTTACAAACTTTATTTTTTTCTGGATTTCCTTTAGTCCTTATTTGAACTTGTCATAACTGGTAATGATGAGTCGCAAGAAGACATTGCTTCATCTTGAGGGACCACAAGTCAAACAGAGTATAAGCCTGAACTTGTAAAACTTCACACTTACACATTCATTCACACCAGGCGGTAGTACATTCAACTGTGGAGCAGTTTGTTTCCTCAAATGAGAACAATTTAAATCAACCTCAATTCACATTCAAATAATGCAGCTGCAGTCTTTATTACGACTGACTCCCGGTGTCTCAATCAGTGTGTCTATCATGACACCATATTTTCAGTGTCAAAAATAAAACAGCAAGATGAAGTTCAGTCAGGCAATCATTCTGTCAAACACTCTCGTACTGAGTGATGCTTACTCAATATTGTGTTACATAAAGCTTTGCAACTGGCAGTGTGTGATAGAAAATGTTGCTGTCAAATACGAGTAACTTGAACCATCACAGCGGTTTTTGTAAAACAGGCCTGGACTGTCTTGTGCTACTAGAACAGTTCTGTCACAGCTTGTACTTGCGTCATGGTGTTAAAGAATACTGCACTGTTTTTACATCTTATTGTATCACTGACGCAGCCAATCCAGAGCATCTGACAATGTCAGCACAGTGACGAGTGGGCTTAAATAAGTACAGCGGTTCTCCCGTCGCAAGACATGGAGGCTTTTTTTTCAGTATAGTTGATTGGATAGTTGATGAAGTTTCTTCTAAACATTAATGAGCTATGATTACATTTACATCATGACTTTATTGGTATTTAATGCAAATAATTCAAACATTATATTCATAGGCAACAGATTTACATTTGATTGGGTTTTTGACACCAATTTTAATACTCTTTCAATTATTATATAAACTGTTAAGGTAAAGTTTCTGTATTTGCCATTTTTGTCCCATTTGCCCCTTCAGTACTTTTGCCTGGAAGTGTCTTTGATACCATTTCTTTCATTCTATTTGACATAAGCTCTTGTAAAAGGCCTAAGGCCTGTTGTTTTTTGGTACAACTCTTCTAGTTTTCTCCTAAATTTATCACAGGAGGATATCACAGTGTAGTGCATTCTGGAGAAAAAGTTTCATGAGAGAAAAATCCATGATGTTGTAGACTCAGTATCAAATGATATCAGTTTAATCAACTATACTGATCACATACTTCTACACTGTCCACATCGCAAACCACATCTGATCTCAAACCAATCAGCTTTTTCAGTGGGATTCCACCTGACAGCATGCTAATCTGACAACAGTTTATCCTGCCAGCTGGGTGGTTTCAATGTATTTGTGACTGAAAGATAAAAGGGGTCAAATTTTATGCATTAATGTCTACATGTCAGTCTAGCTTCACATAAAAGTGATTTGACTTTTTTCTCTCATCATGTATCTTTTTTTTTTTAAGCTATGTTGTTTTTTTCCCACAGCTCCCCTTGATTGGCCGGGTGAGCTGTCATTGTTGATGAAAGAACAGACAAAAAGCTTGTTCAGCTGCTCATGATCAGCGTTGAACTTATCTCCTCCCAACAATCCCTATCAAAATGAGCAGCTTATATCTGTCTGAGGTTCACTCTATTAATCTTGTCAAATGGATTCAGAGAGCAAAGATACTGCAGACAGACACGCGGCTGAGGACAGAGGACCAGATGGCCTTGCAGATTGGAGGGAAAAATACAGAGCAGTCACTTGATATACGGAGAAGAAACAGGGGGAGTATTTATTGCACTGAGTAAAAGAGGGGAGGGGGGTGAGAAAGGAAGGGTGCAGAAAAGGAAGGGAGAAGTATTTGCAGGATTGAGGCGCCATGAAGAGAGATTCACAGAGGGGAAGCAGTCAGTGAAAATGACAGGATATGGCTCCTGCTGTCACTGGCTCTTAGATGTTAAGTCGTAGTGCTTTCCTCTACAACTTGCTGTCATTACATGCTGCAAAACCTCAGCTCCCTGTTGAATTATGCATGGCGCGGGGGGGTAAGTCAGGTATCAAGACAACAGCAGAAACACATGTATGTGAAAAACAGTTTCTTCCAGAGAGCACTGCTGTTACCACTGAATACAGTTTTCAGCACAGTGCTGAGGTCATCTTTCAGCTAAATGCGTATGAGAAGGTAGTTTAATGGTTGATGTGACATGAGATAATGTCTTAAGCTCCGAGCTTAAGTTTCAATGTCACATAACGTCTTCAGTCTTCCATGACTGCACAGCTCAATATTTCTAAAAATAACAGGTAGAGCAGCCATATTGTGGGAATATTCATAAAAGTCACCAAGTGGGGAAGATAAGACAGAGCTTATAAATAAATTACTTGAGTGGAAAAAAGGACCTTCACACAAGAACTTGACACTGACTAGGCAGTGCTAATATATTGATTACAAAGTCCTATTTTTTTTATGACAATATGCAGTAAAATGTTTCATCTATATCCTCTGAACCTGTGGAGTAATTCACCTACTGCTGCATTTCTGAAAATTGATGATATATAAAAGAGTTGCCAAAAAATCTTAGCCTCCATGTAGACATCTAGACATTTAAGGCCTTCTTCAAATTGCCTTTCTGCTGCAGTAACTGTTAAAATATGTTTTCTCTCTTCAAATATTATCTGCAATGAGATCATACAGGAGAAATTAAAGCATCTGTCTCTGTCACATTAATTAGGTTACATCATGTAATACTGATACTGAAGACCTACAGTAATTGGTAGTGAGGATATTAAAATAGAATCCACGTGTTAATAATAGCCACATTTACCCCAACATTCATTTTGTCTGAGAAACATTTTCAACCGAATCAGACGTTTCTAATAAAAGAAAGAAAGAGGGTCAGAGCAGAATTACATTTTCTCTGTTCACTGGCTGACTTACTGTACGGAAGCAGAAAATAGTCCTTTGCGTTGTTAAATGTATTTCTATTTTTGTTCCAATCTCTTTGTAGACAAAACCATCGATATATATGTGTGTGCAACACATCCTCATGAAAAACCCTGACCGTATAGGTCTAAAATTCAGGCCAGCAACTGGGCCAGCAAAAATGACCTATAGTTGCATTACAAATCACTGTAAAAATAAAAGGGGAAGTTTTATGGTGTGACAACGCTGTGGTTAAGGTCTGGTTAGGTTTAGGCACAAAAACCATTTGGTTACGGTTAGGGACAGATCATGTTTTGGGTTAAAATGATCATTTGGTTTATACTTCCTTGAAGTTACGCTACCTTTGTAGTCATGGCAACAGTAAACACTAGGACGTTATGTTTTTATACCCAACCCACCTCCTCCTAACAAGGCAAAAATCTTCTTGTCAAGTCACCTTATATTGACGTCATCTGAACTGCGTCACTTCCCTGAGTCATAATTACTACGGCTGCTAGATGACATAAATGTAATTATAGGTTGTTTTTGCCAGCCTGAATTTTAGACCTATGCTGTTGTTTTTCTTGTGAGGACAGGCTGGTGTGTGAGATGTGGGAGCTCCGGTGGTTCTTGAGTGTAAACACTTACTTACACAGAGACACAACAGTCCCCGGTGAAAGACGGGGTAATCTGGGATTGGCAGTGGAGTCATTTCTGCAGCTGTCCTCAATCAAGTTACACAGAGAGAGACAAACACTTCGACTTGGATTTTTCTAGCAGAGAGATGTTCCTCCTGAGACATTTGAAAAGTGGAAACAGAGTGACAGACTAGAGGTATCAGGTACTTTAAGTAAATGCATCAAGATAGTTGTCATGATGTTAGACCATACTGCATAAATAAGGGGTAAAAAAGAGGAGGGATGACCTGCAATAATCATCCCTGGCTGAAAATCTATACATAATTCTACAAATCAAACCTGAAAACACTCAGTTCCCTAATTCAAAGAAGTACAGTAGACATTTATACAGACTGATAGAGTATACTGATATTTTGGTTGGAGTAAAGAGGAGTTAAAGCGCAATTTTGTATTTTGTTTTAGTCAATTTTGTCACTTATTTTTACTAGTTTAATCATGCTTACTTGTGTTTAGTTGTGGAAAAAAGTTTAGTCCCATCCATTACAGTGAGGTATGGTCAACTCTGGCTGTAATTTGCCTGGTGAACAGTTTAAAGAACAATTATATTTAGAGAGAGAGAGATTTCACAGGAAGTTCAGAAAATGCGCTTACCTCCTTACATTTTTTATGAGGTGTATGTATGTATTATGTTATGGGATGTGTGCAATATGGCAATATGTATGTGTTATGTTACGGGTTATGTGCAATATTGTCATGTTATGTAATTGTGTAGATTAATCAAAACTGATGTCCATTGGTGTTCTTTAGTCTTATAGCTTTGCACATAAAATGCGGTCAGGCAGTCAATCAACTGTTATTTGAGGTTACCAGCCTCTACTTTTTTGTCCAATTGTAGTTGTGGAAATATTTGTTAAAAATTTTTTGCATCTCACATAAAGTCAGTTTGTACCTCGTGTCTTGAATCAAGTACCAAAATGGCTAAAAAGTTGTAAAAAACAGCTTGTTAGGAACTGATAAAAAAAAGTTAGCCAACTATTCGAGTCATGTCCAATAACCAATAACTCAGTATCAGATGCGGTTTAAGTAGGAATGTGAAGATGTTGGGACAGCAGGGGCTGATTTTGAGAGTAAAGCTTCCTTCAACTGTCTGATGGAAGGATAGGTAGAGAGAGGGGGACAGAAATGAAAAGGCAGGAGCTTTAAAAGCTTTGGGAGGGATTTGTATCCAATAAGCCATGCAGAGGATTAAACCATGTTAATGCAATGCCACACACACACACACAAACACACACACGCACACACACACACACACACACACACACAAAGAGGCCAAAAATAGCCAGGCTGTTTCAATGCTACCTTGGTAAAACTGACTTGAAGTTTGCACAGCTATCCTTGCATTGCATTGACTTCCATTCATTGTGGATGACCTAACCAAAAGTCTAACTTGAACCTAAACCTTAACCAATTCATACCTAACCCTAACATTAACCTGACTTCAATTCACACCTTACCCCTAACCCCGAGCAGGACCTCAGAAATTACATTTTTTTCCTCATTAGGACCAAGCTTTGGTCCCCAAGAGGACCACTGGTCCCAACGAGGTTGGTGTTTATACTGGAAATGTCCCCAAGAGGTAACAAAAATGCACACACACACACACACACACACACACACACACATACACACACAGATAGAGGGAGAGAGTGATTGTGGCATGTGAGCAGAATGACAGAAATAAGCCTGTTTATGATGTTAATATGGGAACCAACACTGCCTCAAAAAGCACAAGTTTTAGATACTTTAGCTGCTGCATTCAGTCAGTAAAACGGTCAGATCTCCCACAGCAAATGTAGCAGCGTACCCATAGGTAAAGGTCAGTGGCCTCAATTACTAAAACTAATCTAATGAACTAATATTATAACTAACTAATATTTTCTTACTACGGTTGATTTATTGTTTTATTTATTATTGATATTAATATTTTTAATCTCATACTAGGAGTGTTTTATTCAGTTTTTATATTTTATTTTAACTGTCTAATTTTAATGCTTAAATGCAGTACTTAAATGCTTTAACCATGTAAAGCACTTTGCAACTTTGTTTTGAAGAGTGCTGTATAAATAAAATGTATCATTAGAAAATTATGTCCAAGTGGAAGTCCCACAAATGAGGCAAGAGAGAACAACCCATAGAGTCGCCTTTCAGTATCTAATGACTCAGTGTTCGAGGATATGATCCAGTAATTATTGTTATTTAATATACATTTCTTGCAGTTATGCTAGCGCTTTTGTTCTTTTAGCTACAGTAAATTTAGCATTCCACTAACAAGTGAAGAAGCTCCTCGCATGAGCACTGCGACTTCATAAAAGCCGATCAAATGCGTCTATGCAAATTAATATAACAAAGTGTTCCCATGAGAGAGAAAATCCCCTGCAGAGCTGCAGTCTTGGCTCTGGCCTGCTGCATACAGCTGCAAGACACGTGATTTCTTCAACCTAAACTACAGTGTAATCAAGGTCAGTTTAGTACAAAAGGAGAGATCTAGTAGAAAAGCTCACAGTGTGTTCAAGTATTCATGCCCACAGAGTAAAAAGAAAAGGAAAGGCATGAAAATAAGGCCCATTGTGTGTTAGTTAGTTAGTTAGTGTGATTTCTTTTAACAGGTGAGTGTACATAATGCTACATAATAAACATTTACATTTACTATCTTCTTCATCCTTATACAATCAGGCACTGAAAATAATGGACAAAAAGCCTGTCTGGTGGCATCACTGTCACATACTGAAGAAATACAATCTATTTCATTTTGAGAGCTCATTTTTGTTTTCTCTAATTAGTTTTCAAATGCATCAACAGTTTATCCCTGAGCCTCTTTCTTATCCAAAGAAAAGACAGTACCAGCGCAACTAGGCGCATGGTGAATGGCAACTGTAAAATACCAAATTGTAGATCTAAATTTGGATAATCAGCCTTCTCCACATAGGGCTGTCAACTCTGGAGCACATTACCAACTGAAATCAAATTAATTCCAGATATAAAATCTTTTACAATAAAGGTTCAGTGCTGGTTAAAAGCAAACCTGAGCTGTATCCATTTTTAGCTAATTGTACTGTATTATTCTTCTTTTTTTCTTTATCTTTCAAGCTGTACATCACAATCGATGTATTCAGTATTTGTATTTATTATACTTCCATATCTGTAGTGTACTGTGTTTCATGATGATGAAAACTGTATATTTTAATTACATTGTATATGTAAAGCCCAACAAGGGACAAGAGTTGAAAACTGGCAGTAGCTATAAACTCTCTGTGCAGCAGATCAGTTTCATGCTCTGTATTGGAACTATAAATAAAAATAATAATATTTGTTCTTATAAAATAAGTCAGTTAATTGATTTGTTGATTGATTAAACACTGAAGTCATTCCTCGAGCAAAAAAAACACTCACTGGTTGCAGCTTCGCAAATATGACCATTTGTTGTTTCATATGATTGATAATTGAATTAGACCCAAAACAATTAATTGATTAGAAAATTAACCAGTAACTATTTTAATATTCACAAGTCTAATTCTAAGGCAAAAATACCAAAACAAAACTGGTCTCAACTTCTAAAACTTGAGGATTTGCTGTTTTTCTCCTTTTTAATATCTTTGTAAACTTAATATCTTTGGATTTGTAATGTCGGTTGGACATAACAAGAACTTTTCTAGACGTCACTTCAAGTTCTGGGAACTTATGATGGGCATTTGTCACTGTTTTCTCACATTTAATTAACTAAACGATTAATTGATTAAGCAAGAAAATAGTCGGTAGATGAATCAATGATAAAAGTAATTGTTAATTGCACCATAAATTGAATATCTTTGGATTTTTGACTGTTGGTCAGAAAAAACATTCCGTGAATGAAGAACATCAGGATATTTTGTTCATCATTCATTTTACAGAGAATATTACTGATCACAGAGAGCGCACACAGCTTTACTTTACCAGTTAAGTAGCAGCTGACTCGTTTAGATTGTCGAACAGTTACTGGAATGAACAACAATCTCAACAAATTGCTTTGCCGTGTTCTGAAGATGAATTAGAGCAGTCTCCCTCGATATATGAAAGAAAAACATAATATCATCAACAATTCATTACAGATAAATTGCAATCCCGCAGCTCTCAAGAGAGAGAACATTGATTGTGGACTGAATGAAGGCTGCTGGATCATAGCTTCAGGGACAGTATGTCTCTCTGGCATTTGGTGATGAATACTCTTCAAGCTATGACAAAATTAAACAAATGTACTTCAATACTATATTGTCAGAAAAGTGGATGCTCTCAGTAGTCACTACTGTGTACAGGTATTTCTCCGCAGAAGAAAGAGGAGAAGATAAAACGTGCATGTTGACAGTAAACTCACCGTGGTTTTAAAGCGCAAATATTTGATGCGCTTACTGTACAATAGCTTCTCCTGCAGGATAAACACCCCTTCAGCTCTGCCCTCGCTACCTTATGTACTAAAATGCTTAACATACACAAGCTAGATAAATACATACACTTTATCTAAGACAGACAGAAACAGCATAATGTATGCATTTATGACAATAATCATTTGCATTTCAAATGAAATGTTTTATGCATGTGCACTGCAGATACTTAACATTGAACAGTGAATTCAAATATGTTGCCTATAGTTCACTGTCACCACCTAAACTCAAAACATGTTATTTTTAGTATCTAATTAACACTAAAATGAAATATGATGTATCATGGTGCTCTGTCATGAGTGTTTACAACGCACTTACATACAAACATTACTAATTGCAATTAACAGCGCTGCCTAGAACATCTGGGTGATCAATTAAGTGAACCCATGAGGGTACGACAGGGTGATCAGGGAGGCACTTAAAGTGTCTTAATATGTAAATGAACAATGGTTGTGTCATTTAAATTACTGCGACAAAATACATTTGTAAATTGAGTTGAGGCATATTTTACGCTGAAGTCAAATGAACCAAACATGATATCTGTTGTTTGTGTCCTTTGATATTATGAGAAGACAACTGATGATGTTTTTGGTAAAGGTTAAAATGTGCAGAGAGATCATTAAAAAATTGTAAAAGACTGTCAATTATTGCGCTGTTCAAAAGAAATCTGTGCAGGTTTTATTGTTTGGAATTTATGCTCAAAGTTACAGCGTTCGGTAGTGAGTAAGTAATAGTAATAGTAACAGTAATAGTAAGGAAATAAGTAAATGGATATTCAGTCAACAAGGTGAAAAAGTGATTCTCTGTTTCATTAGAGGTTTTCACTTTGTGGTGTTTGTCCGTGTGTGATCTCTACCTGCAGTGTGGTTTTATTTGGGTTATATTGATCCAATCAGTATTTGCGGAGGTCAATATTTGTTAAAAAATGTATTTGAGATTTTTGTTTGTTTGTTTGTTTCCCAGACTATAAAAAAATGTAAGCTTTTGGACTCTTCACCTTTGTGAGGTTTCCAGTACGTCCTGATGAATGGATCACTGTTTTGTAGTTTGTTGTGCGTCGAGCAGCTCAGTGGAGCAAAAAATCACTAATGCAACAGCAGCAGAAAGGATATTGATTATTTTTTTGAGTAAAAAAACCAAGGAGGTATTCTCAATGTCACTGGAAATCTGACAACAAGCTACACAGCCATAACTCCTCTCAACACTATTTCTTGTTCTCCTTATGCACTTTCTGAAAAATTACACTGAAATTCAGTTTGACTCTTGCCTCATGCAGAATGCATCTCAAAAAAATCATTCTGAGAGCCTGTTCCTCTCAAACACAACTTGCTCTTCTTCTCTGTTCCAAAACAGACGCAGCAGTTTGCTCCTATGGATAGTATCACAGAAGAGATTTGTGCTCAGAATGAAATTAATCCACTGTGAAATCATCAGTCCAGTGTTGCACCTCAGGGAAGCCCACAGAGGACACTCATGATGCTGAGCATTGAGGCTATGTTCCATGAGTGCTTACTGCTCTGCAGGCAACATTGTGCATGCGTCTGCATGACAAAACATGCCCTTTCATCCAAGCAACAACACAACTCTGCTACACTTACTGTACTCATGTTACATTCAAACTATTTAACATCAAATACACTGACATTTCTATTCTGATCAGTTTTTAGCCTCAGCAAACAAAAGCCCTCAGAGATTTATTAGCCCGAACAAAGGACAACAAGTTCTGCCTCCCACAGCTTCATTTTTTTCTTTTTCTTGTTTGACAGCCTCGTTCAGTCTAAATGTCTTGAGGATCCATCGTAGTTCAATCTACAGTACAAGGTCAAGGCATGCTGTCTTTCTGTAGCCTATGAGCTAATTCTCCTGGTGGTTCAGGCGTTTCACGATATCCAGCATCAACATCAAGCAGGCCACTGTCTCATTAGCACTGGCTCTCTTGGCCCGTTCGCAATACCAACAGGGAAGAAGATGCAAACAAATGCATTAAATGAAGACAGAATATCACTGCACTAGGGGCTGGAGAAAAACAGAAGTCCAGATGTACTGGATAAGGTTTACCTTATTGGATGGACTGAAGAGTTTGTTGTTGAGGTCTAAGAAGAGCAGGCTCAGAGAGGAAGAAATCCTGTAAAAGAAAGACAGCTGATCAGCGTCAATAAAGCGACAAACCGTACACATTTTCTGTGTATAACAATGTAAGTCTGACATTACAAAAAGTTAAATTGCTTAAACTTTCAATTCCCAAAAAAGCTGTGTTCACCTTGTTATTTTCAGATGACTTTTTATTGGCTAGTGCATTGTGTTTCATTGTCTTCAGAACTTCCTATTGTCTTGACAAATGAAATAAATGCTTTTATCTAACTTTTTCTTTATTTGGAAAATCAATTACCTTTTACAGATAGGCAAAGTGGCACATCTTTATAGATAAAACATTTCAATTAAAAACCATAGATTAGATTAGGAAAATGCTTCCTGAGGCAGTAAAACTCCAGGAAACCATATCATGAATCGGCAGAAACCTTTTTCCACCCACATAATATGGCTTTTGGATTCTTCACTAACAGTAGGAAAGTATGACTTAACTACAGTAGCAAACAGGAAGCCCCCTGAGTGTCTTTTTTTTAAGTATGTTGTGTACCTATGATGCTAAGAGATTTAAGTGCAGCACAAACAAACATTCACTGAGAGAATCTAACATCTCCTACAACAAATGCTTGTACAAGTTCAACGTGTAAGTCGGCACAACACAGACTCTTATTTTAGGATGGTGTGGCAGTCTATCATCAAGTATTATGAGCTACGTCAACTGCAGCCTGGTGGGACGCAAACACTTGACTATTTCTGGAGACAAACACCTTTGTGACGTGAGCAGAAATATCAGACAGATTTTTTCCTGAGGACAGCCTTGGATCAGTTGGACCTGCAACACCGTAAAGGGCATCTTCTGTCATTTAAAAGCTATTCTTATTGTTTTATAGTTATATTCTGATCTGATTACACCTGGATACATTAACTGTCTCATTGAAGGTTGCTGAAAACAGCTGCAGGTTCTTCAACAACTAGATTCAGAATTTTACTGGCTATGTAATCAAAACTCTGTGAGTGAGTGCATGTTTGACACAATCCAGCCACAATACACAGTGAGCAACTAGAGGAAAATGTCACTGCAACCATTGGTGATGCTTTATTAGCATTTCAGAGCTATGTAAGTGAACATGATCTCAAAAAAACTGTCATGAAATGTCAACATTTGTATTAAAATGAGTGCCTTGTCACACAATAAGCGAAGATGCTGCCTTTTAGTTAGATACACACAAATGTAAGTTATATTAACAAAAGTTGACTCATGCAATCTAGTGAAACAAAGCAATCTTTACCATCAATAATAATATAAAAAGGTATTTTGTCAATTTAAAGTCAGGTCAACTTATATTTTTTGTTAACATCTTCAGAACAATTTCCAAACTTAATGAGTTCAAGATTTGTGAGATGAAACTACAGTGTGAGTTCAATAAATGTCCCTCTGAACTTATTAGCACTTCCCAGCATACACTGTATTTGGATTAAATCTCTCTAGTTGGAACAGTTAAATGATGCAGACTTTAAATGTACTGTACCTCCAATGAGTCACAACACTGTCACTGATAGAAACTGTGCTACTCCTAATTAACCTCGGAGCCTCCTAAGTTATAAAAAAATCAACAGAAGCAGCATCAGAGTTGTCTTGTATTTGACCATAACTGATCATTTTATAGGAAAGTCTAATGATCATGTGATATTTGACAAACTGGCCCCGAAGCTTTTTTGCTACTGGAACAATATGATATAATAAAATTCATATAATAAAGCTGAACTTAAATTAAACTGAACTGTATATTTTAAACAACAACTTTCAATGCATACTGTACTATTCTAGTTCCCTATCAATTACTTGTGTTTAACTCAGTTTAAAAGATGTGACAGTAAGTCATAAAAATCCAATCAAGGAAGTCAGTTGTCTTTTCTCTGATATTTAAATAAGAAGATGATGAAGATTTCATATTGCAGCATTGTGAAGGAGTTTTCATTTGAGAGAAAAAAAAAACTATTGCTGCCTAGTTGCCGGTAGTTCTTCTTAGCATCCTCCACATGGTTCATTAATGATGCTATCTGGATGGTTATCGGATGTGCACCACAGAGCCTTGACTGATCAGGGGCCTTAACTGACCTTCACCTGACCTCTGCTTGATTAGAGAAGCTGGAGCTCCCTGCGGGTTTTCAAGGCTCTGATGCAGGCTAAATGCCTGACCTCATACACTCCTAACATCATTTTGGGCTTTGCAACTGGGTTCATCTTTCATTAGCCGGAGGTCAGCCATGTGGTCTACCTGGCCAAAGTAAGTTCAGTGTGGCAGTATTTTCATACAATTGAATGATTTAGTCACATTATAACTGTATGTATGTGTCTTTGTGTATATCTGCATATGTGTGCGTGTGATTCAGATGTCCTCGATCAATACTATTACATCTCCCTCTTTTATATGAAAAAGGCTCCAAGAATCAAATGGAAGAAGCTGTCCGCTGGGACACGATGAGGAGCCTGAAGCATAATTGGCAGCTTGCAGCCATAATCAAATGTGTCTGTGGTATTCATGAGACTGAAGCAATAATGAGGCCTTTTTTCCCAGAGTGATATTACAAACAGCAGAAACAAGATCAAGATGAACATTTTCAGGCGCCAAAATTTTCTCAGCATCAGTTCTGACACACCCTGTAGCACAGACTTATGGGGGTTTTCCATACACATATGCTGGCTTGGCTTGACTCGGTTTGACTCGGCGCGTCAGCCCAGCACGTCAGGGATTTGCATCTCCATAACAACAGGGCCACCTGCTTGAAGGTTTGTCTTTGACTGATGACTTGCTTGTCTTGAGTCAATGACTGATTTAAAAGCAGCTCCCTCCTTAGCACTGTTTACTCAAGCCCCCAGGAAGTGCGCCAAGCTGTGACTAGTGGTCAAAAGAGTAGCTGTAAAATGGTGGGTACATTTTTCTGAGTGTCACAACCCCCAGGAAATGACCTGTTTCACTATCAGAATTTGATTAATTTGGAATTTAGTACTTAGTAAACATGCATCATAGCTAGTCTGAAGTTTTAACTTAAGAATATTTGAGAGAAAGACTTTGCAAATTATTTACAGAGTAAGATAATCAACATGTTTGTTAGGCCTTGAGGATGTATACAGTAAGCTTTGATGGGAAATTGAACCAAAATTTGTGAATTTAAACCAAAACTGTTTGTTTACCCCACAAGCTACCTTTAAGCCTAAATTAATATGACTCATTGTAAGTACCACTGCATATGCTTAGATCAATAACTCTGCTAATACTGTATTGATCCTTGAAAGTGCACATTGAAGTGGTTTTTCTTTTCTGATATTTGGTTCCAAACCTCTGATGCTTTTCACCAGTGTTTGAATGACAACTGGGGGGTTTAGCTTCCATTAAACAGACCTTAGCTTCCCTGGAAGCGACAAAATTTCGAGTTTGGGGGGGATCTGGAAAAACCGATTAGCATTTCTAACACTGCAATGAATAAGAATATGATGCAAGAAATACATTAAATCTAATTAAAATCCTGTCATTTTACATGTGTCTGGTCAGAGTGGCTGTCTTTCTCTTCTTCTAATGCATGTAACATGATTGATCTGGACTTGTGCAGGGTATTTTGTATGTATCATGGGTCATGGGCTGCTTTCATCCTGTATTGTTTTTGAACACCTATGCATCATAAGTATGTGTGGATTTGGTGTCACATCAGCAATTCTCAATGACTGTGAGCGGTCCATGCAGTTGTTGGCTACTGGACCGAACCTCCTGTTAACACATTTAGTTCAGCTGCCCCTAGCTCATCATTTCTGCAGTGCATTAAAGCTGAGTATCCCCTCTGTCTATCAGCATTCAGTGAAGATTTTACTGCCCTTCCTGATCATATACCTGTGTGAAGCAGTTTCTCCTCCCTCCATGTCAGCCACAAAAACAAGATTTCAGAATAAAATGGATGTAGGAAACGCCCTCCCATAGCGATTTCTCAACGCATTGACTAATAGCTGTAAAAACAGGCTTAATTTCCCACTAAGTGGTGAGTTTAATCTTTTTATTTTTCTTTGTAATAACTGGTATTAGAAACGTTGATCGCCTAATGAAGTCCCTCACCCTCCCCACTTGAAGCTGTCAATGGTTCTGACAGGTATGCACTTACACTACACCAGACGTAAAAAAAAAAAAAATCTAAGGATCTCTACTGACTGAGCAGTGATTAGTGACTAGTGTAGATCCTCACAGGAGAGTTTAACCACAGGCCTAGTTTGCCCATGTATGAGCTTAACCTTCATTGTGGCTCATGCTGTTTTGGCTTCTCAGGGCATGACTTGCGCTAACAGTAAGTGCTAACCGGGAGGCCTGAAAGCAGCAGGGACTCTATTGAGGCAACACTAGCCTGGTGCATTAGCCTAGCTCTCCTGTGACACACTTTCTGCTGTCTGAGGCAGCCACTCTGAGCCAGATCTAACCATTTCACTACAGGCCACACAGCTCTCTCTGCTGCTCATCAGCCGTTCGTCTCTGTCATCTCTGACACGCATCCATTCATCGCTCCTTTCTCTTTTTGTTAGCCCTCCAACATCTTTGTTTTGCCACTCAGTCTAATTGCTTTCTCATAAACCCTGTGCACCCATCTTTTTTCATCTGTCTGATTCCCTCTCTCTCTCTTTATCTTTTTGCAAACACTCACAATTGATAACTCACAATCCTGCCTTGATCTGACTGACCAATCCTGCTTTGTAAATCAGCAAAAACATCCTTCCCTGCTTAATCCTGTTCTTTTTTTTCACACTCATATTGCAAAAGGCGAACAGTGACTACTCCACTGTGCGATCATTGCGGTGACATCTATTTACAGATTAAAACCTCTGTCCTTCTCTCTTGCTCTCCTATAAAATATGCACAAATGTGGCCACTTGTATCAGATATCTGCACACACTGTTCATGCATTTGCATTTCCCAGCAGAGCCGTTCATAAATGTAGTCAGACTCAGGCAGTGCACCAAGGGAGTAGTGGCCCCATAATCCACTTAGGATGTGGAGGATTTACCCACTGTCCCTTTCCTCTCCTATCAGTGACAGGAGTGTAACCTCAGTAAGGGTGCTCGAAAGTATCCAATCGCTGAGAGCCAGAATGGTGGGTCATGGCTAGGTGAGGCCTCTGATAAAACAATGCAGGCACCTGATGTGATACATGAGGACAGTCACCCTCCAAAGTGTTTTGGAAAGCACTGAGGGAGAAGTCTTTGTGTCAGAGTGTGATTAAATTAGATGGTTGAGAGGGCAAGGACTGGTTCAATATTCACACCATGGATATTTTATCAACTACTCGTATTGACAACTATTTAACAACATTACATTATTTTCACACACACTTAAGATACTTCAAAATACTTGGGATGCAGTATAACAGGATATTCTATACTCACACTAGATGACAACCAGTTTCATGTCAGGAAAACAACAACACTCATTTTCTCTGGAGGACCTGAACCTACAGGTCAGAGGTCACTCAGTGCTCCCTCATCTTTCTTTCTTTCTGTGGCAAGAGTACATAATTGGTCGTTCCTATCATGGTAAAATATCTTGCTGGTCATTGTTACAGTGTAACTGAAGCTGACTCCAGAGAGAAAAGCACAAGAGACTCACTTTAGTTTAGCTTTGCTAACTGTGCTACTTTCCTGCTCTACTTCATGCTCCACTTCTTGTCCCCTATAAGTTAGCTTGCTCTGGCATATTTAACTTCTTTAACTAGTCCATCTATGATGACTAATGTCCATACTGTAAAATGCTTAAACCAGATTTCAGATGGTTAGAACAAATGGGGACGATTAATTGATTTAAATATATAATGTATTGCAGATGCATGCAGTAGAGGATACTACATCATACCTTGACATTTTGTATTTTTAGCCACACTATAGCGGCATAGCTCTTGGGATGACAATGCCGGTCTGTTGTTTGGTGAGTCTGCCTACCATGTTGGTCCACACTGAAATATCTCAACTACTGGATGGCTTGGCACAAAATTTTGTATAGACATTCATGGTTCTCAGATAAATCCTAATGACTTTGACTTTGACCTTTGACTTTTCTTCTAGCGACACCATTAGGTTCACATTTGTGGTTTTGAGTGAGATGTCTTCACAACTTTTAGAGGAATTGCCAAAAGTTGGTAATAATAATATATAAAAAGTCTCTTTTGCCAGGTAATAAACATTGTCAGAGTCTGATTACCAATAATGACACACTGCCATTATTTATGGTTATGCGTTCCGATTAGTCTACCTATGTCGTCTTTTGCCCTCAATATCTTAGTGTATTTTGACATGTTTATTGAAAAACTAATGATGTTTTATGGCGTGACAATGCTGTGGTGAGGTCTGGTTAGGGTTAGGCACAAAAAACACTTGGTTAGGGTTAGATAATGGTTTTGGTTAAAATGATCACTTGCATGTCAAGGGAGAGTATGTATTTTTGGAGCAATGGGCCTTCGGAGCAGTGGGCTTTTGTTTTCAGTATAACGGGCCTTTGGACTATGGGCTTTCGGTCAAATGGAACATTTTCGGAACTACTGGAGTTTCGGAATAATGGGCCATCAGAGCAATGGTATGGCACCAAAACTAATGCCATTACCATAAGCCTCAGCTGTGCTTTGCATTTAGCGCTAATTAGGAAATGTTAGTGTGCTAACATGCTTAACTAAGATGGTAAACATGGTAAACATTATACTCGCTAAACATCAGCATGCTAGCATGCTGGCCTAGCATTTAGCTCAAAGCCTCACAGAGCTGCTAGCATGGCTGTAGACTCTCAGTCTTGTTTTTGAATATATTGCCACGGCATCACAGATTTGTAGCTGTACAGATAAATAATGGTCTACTGAAAACATTAAATATACATTTTGAATTGCATGCTGTGCGTGTATGGAATACAAATGCTTAATATGTCAATAATACAAAATTACATTAAATACAGAAGTGTTTAGCAAGAGGTCAACTATGTACAATGTACTAAAGGCTTCAATTTTGGATTTATGTGCAACCCTTTAGGAAATTACAATCTCTTTCATTACAGCCATTTATTTATGGGCTCATAGGTCAGTTAAAAATTAAGTTTACATTCTAATCAATGTAAACATCTCATTGGCTAGTGAACGCTAACTCACTATGATGACTGCTTTGGCATTACACTCATAAATAACCTCAACATATCGACTATCACTGTGGGTGCAGCGTCTCTCCTCTGATTGCCCCCGGGAACCTCCTTGCCATGGTAACGACCCCTAATGACCACCATTGTGGCAACAGCTGTAGTCGTAGCAACAGTTGGCCAGTGCAGCTCTTTTACACTGAGACAAAAGGACGAGAGGGTGAGGAGGAAGAGAGGGCAGGAGGCTCTGTCATCAGCAGGCAGGCAGGATCCTCCTCTCAATCCATCCATCCATCTTTTAATCTATCCATTCATCATTTTTTCTGTGAATCCATGGGTCTGCCTGTCTCCTGCCCGCTAATATTTTTCCCCTCTGTATTGTCATCTGTCTCTTTGTGTTATTGGTTCTTTTTCAATAGATAATTAACTGCTTAATGTTCTCCTCAAGCAAATGGATTTTCAGAGCCATAAATACACAGATCGTTACCATCATCACAATCATTTTCCTCTTTCTCTTGCTCCGTCTTTTCCAAGATTTACTCTCCAGTTCATCATGCAATACTAATATGTGTACATTTACAATTCTGACAAATCCAGTGGCCATCCGTCCAAAAACAAAGCATGCTTGCAGAAAAATGGTTCTCACCAACTCCTCCCTTCTACCAACTCATTCTTCACTCACCCACCCTGGTGCTCCTTCCGTTCTCTCTTCCCCTTTTATAATGCACACTATCATTTTCTTCTCATATCCATTTACCCCTCTCAATGTTTCTACCTCTCCATCCCTCACACTGTCATTTGCTCTCCCATATTATAGCCATTCTCTCTCACCTATCTGTCTCCAGCGCTAACATTCTCCATCCCACTCTGTCTCTCCATCGGCGCCTCCCCCCAGGCTCCGAGCAGCCTGTGTACCCCCCCAAGTGAGAGCACTGAGAGAGCCTGAAATATTGATGTCCCTAGGCGAAGGCCACCTCCAGCACACTCTGTAGGGGGTGCGGGCCAGTACTGCAGTCAGGTAAAGTCGGAGTGGGCAAACTTTAGCAAGGCGGACAGCTATGCCATGGCAGATGGAGGGAAGCAAATGAGGAGAAATGATGGAGTATGTACGTGTGTGAAGACTGTGTGTGAAAATCATGTTATCCCAGCTGCCAGCTGGCTTCTTCACATGCATCTGGTGATTTGCTTCAAGGTAATCTGGAGCTTCATCCAAAGTAGTGCGTGTCTGGTGGACTTGTGAGCTGGACTTGCTTCATACAGCGTTTACTGCACATGTTGTTCTCGACACAAGCCTGATCCGTTTGTTTGTTTATGCACCCCTCCCCCATCTTTTTCCTCTTGTTCTTCTTCTCTGTTGCTTTCCATCCTCTTCTCCCATCTCTCTTGACATCTCTCTCCCCCCCGACATCCAAACCATTTATTTTCTTTCCCTCTCATTTTCTGCTCTTTAGCCACACTCCTTCCTCTTTGTCTTGAAATGTTAACATTTTGCTGTATTTCCTAAAGATCACCTTCCTCATTCTTCTCTGAGTGACTTTTTCTCTCTTTGGTGAAGGTGACCTTGTCAAAGAGACCCATAAGAATCGCCATGGAGACAGCATCCAGCTAGGTGATGCTTATGGTGAGAGAGGGGGAAGGGGGGACAAAGCAAAAAAAAAAGGTTAAAGATGAGAGAGTGATGGTGTGAAGGCAGCTTTTTTCTCCTTTTGCTCCTGATTCATGGTCCCATCACCCTGGTTTAGATTACTATAATATTGCCTCCCTCTGTATTTCTCTCTTTGTCTGTTTTTTTCTTGAACCTAGGGCAAAGATAAAAAAGCTGTCTTCTAAAAAAAATCTTATTTTGTGTTTAAAAAAGGACACAAATTTAATCAATGTGAAGCAATGTGTCACACCTTTATTTTCCAAACCCTTTCTTATTTAAAAGAATCTGTCTAATTTGCACAATGAAATACAGTCCCTCCTAATCTACAGGAAGTGCTGACTTGCTTAAAGTGTGAATCTGTTCTCCCTACAATTTAAATGAAACTTTCTTGCTCACTGACAGCATAGGAACAATGCAGCACTATTATAAAATCTGTCCCACAGCAGTCAACTCAGCTGAATATGCTAAAAAACAGCGATAGGGTAAAATATATAAATCTATTGTACCGTTAGTATTAGATGTGATTAAAAGAAAACTAGCAACAAGTTAATACAGTCTCTCTAATTTACATGTGGTTAACCTTGTCAGGTTCCACGTCTTCTTGAATCTCATTTATGAGGAACGTTGGATTTCAACCTTCTTCAGCGTGGGGAGATACTGTTGCAGAATTGATCAAAAAGTGAAGCTGAAAGTGCAGATGCAGACATTGCTTTGGTGTGAGCTATTTCTCTGAGATAACATTTGCTGCTCCCGTGTCTTGGCACACTCAGTAATATCATGGATTTCCCAACCAATTATATTGACAGGTCACAGAAGGTCTTAGCTGAATGTTCTTTGTTTAACATGTCAATATTTTAAGACATTTATTGGTTTTCCATATGGAGATGATTGATTTGACTCAGTTGGAATAGACCTGACCCAAAATGTACAATGTACAGTGATGGTGTGATTTTACACAAAAGAGAACAACAGATTCTGGATGATTTTGACATTTTAACATTTTTCAGTTGTTCATTTTTATGGTATCCATATATCCCAAATACAAATGGTTAAGGAAAGGTTACATTTAGAGAGCCAAAACCCTTACGTCTATCTCCCTATACTTGAATGTCACACTACTTGTATGAATGTTGGCACTAGACATAAATTGTTCTGTAGAATCGTCTTATGAACGCTGTTCCTGTAGGACACTAGGCTGGTAATTTATCACCTTCTTATCTTTAACTGCACAGATCTAAAACACAATAAGTCAAAGAAGTTTTAAACTAGCACTGGATTTGATCACATCATCCATAAGTCAAAGGGAGAAAGCAATCATTCGTTTTCATGCTGTATTCTCAATGTGACAACACTGTCCTGTACAGTATGTGTCTGTCAAAAAGGAAGTTGAGAGATATATAGAAATGATGGCTGAAACTTTCAGTATCATGAAACCTTTTGGATTAGCACAAAAAGAAAACATAGTTTCTTCTCTAGCAGATTTTCTGGCCCACAGTTGTTGTGAAGATGCAATCAGGCCTGCAATGCGTCACTCACACAGCCGTAGGCAGATCACAGCTGCCTGTCAAAATTAGGGCCATCCTACTTTCTCCAGGCACCGAAATGTAAATGTAGATGTGTAACATTTCAGCATAAATCCAGTGGTTGTTATTTGTAACATTTTCCCACTGAATTAGAGAGGAATAAAGACAGGCTTTGATTTTTCTACATGAATTTTTTTCTCAGAGCTCTGCAGTGCAGTGAGCCTCAGTGTCTTCTATGTCATACACTGAAAAGCATACATCTTGAGGTTGCACAAATCACTGCAGTATATAATTTACTATGGATGGGACCACAGTTATTCAAGACCACAATAGACTTGAAAAGACCAACTTCCTCTATTTTATTCATATAGTGGTGGTTGGAAAACAAAAAGTACACTAACTATCTGTGATAACACTTTATTGCACATCATGTCACTATTTACAGTCTGGTAATACTAAATGATAGCTAATCAAAGAAGAAAACGAGAACAGATCTAAAAGCAAAATAAAACTTAATTCATTTTAATAGACTACTTGATTTAAGAGCTGCTGTGGCCACTTCCTCCTTCTACTGACTCCCTCAGGTGCAGAAAAACTTATATGCAAGCTGCTGTGTTTCAGTTCAGAGGTTTCAGCAAAGAACAGCATTTGCCTCACAGTAGATCAGTTCAATACATTTTAAAACAAACCAAAATCCAACTATGCAAAGTGTCCGATTTTAAAGCAGTATTAATGGGGGTTTTTTGGAAGATGTGGGTGATAATTAACTGTGGGTTTGTCACTACAAATGACCCCTTCACATTACATGCAGTCATTTGATCTATTGTTAATATAAAAAATATTGATAAGTGCAGCTTTAAATCATAAAATTCACAGTTAAATACATCATTTTCTACTGGATTTTATTGTTTACCAATATGAATGTGCTGTGAAAAATATAAAACTGTCATCTCATCTTGGATAGGTTGGCTGGCAGCAGGGTGATTTTACCTGTCAATAATAACCATAATAACAATATTTTTGTGTGCATATAGTGAAAGTGTAAACACATTTACATTCCCAAAAATGTCTTGCCTGTGCCAATGCTGAGTGAGAGCAGTGTGGCTGAAACTAATTGTTTTCTAACAGCTAACTGTGGAGGACTAGAAGAATGGGAGCAACTTTGTATCTCTGCCATAGACTGTAAAAAATAATGGATGTAGCCACCGTGACGTCACCCATTGCTTTGTGGACTCCTGTTTTGAAGCCTCATGTTTGCATTTTGACTGTTGACGTCTTGGATTTTTGGAGCCAGAGGTGACCATATTTGGATGAGAGGGTGGAGCTGACCCAAACGCTAGCTGCTAGCTTGGTTAGCACGGTGCATTTACAGTCTATGGTTAACTGTGATAATGCTAATGCTAATGCTAATTTTCGCCACCAAAAAACACACTCAAAACCATTAAAACAAAATGTACTTACCGGAAAAAACTGAACATCCAACTCCTTAGAGGGTCTTTTAGTACAACCAAACACTGAACAAGACTTTTCTAGGTGATCAAAATGTTGCAATTAACTTCCATGAACTGAAAACACATTGAAATAGCAACAGCTACAGCTACACCAATACTCTGTGAATCTGGGGTAACGGCATGTTTATGTTATCTAACCAACATTGTTGCCATGGTAGCGACTTGCCTGTGATGGCACCCACCTGTCACTCAAAGTGGCCATGCTTTTAATTATGCATAACTGTAACCCTTCATAAAATTTAAACAGATGAGTTATATAAAAATTCACCCCCTGTACAGTTGTCATAAATGGGGTAATTAGCTACAGAGACCAAAAATGTTTTTTGTACCAGGCTTTAAACATGTTTATTTCTGGTATAAAGTTGGGCATTTTAACATGGGGTCTATGGGGATTTACTCGCTTTTGGAGCCAGCCTCAAGTGGCCATTGAGGAACTGCAGTTTTTGGCACTACCGCATTTTTCACCCACGGAGGTTGCCACTTGATCTCTGCCCCATCATTGACAAAGAGCATTCAAGGGCACTTGACAGAGTAAGAGTAAGGATGAGGGACACAGAGAGTGAAAAAGGCAGAAAGGAAGCAGTAAGAGGGGACAGTAAGGGGGAGAGAGAGACATGAACACGGCAATTTGCAGCACTTGCTGCCTTTTGGCCAGAGAAATCATCCTCTTCACTTCAAACAGATGCTAAAATGTTCCTGAAACAAGCATAACATATCAGCAGGCTGATAATCAATATACAACTACACTCACACACAACACATATGTAAACACACACTGACCTTCACAGCAGTGAAATCTCCTTACAATCTACTGTGGGTATTACAGTAAAACCCTAACAACTTATAATTAAATTCCTAATAAGTCTGATTAAAATTCAGAACAGCAAAGTTTGACTGTGTTCAGTTTTTGACCCCTGAACATTGAGTGTGCTGTAAGGATTTGCTTACCATGAAGGTGGCTTTAACAGAGGAATATGAGGCTGAAAACAAATATAAGTAATTATAAAATAATTATCAACACAGATAAGTAAGACTGTTAATTACTGACATAATATAGCCAGAAACTACTGATAGCAAGCCAGTCCTTTCATATTTGTGCTCCCAAAAATGCACAAATCCACAAGAAAGTTGCAAAACCATCTAACAAAGTGTTTTGACAGAAGGCACATCAATATTTTGCCAGGATTACTGTGGAGGTGTAAACTATGCAAACAAAGAGCAAACTGAATTAGCACATAACTGGGCCTGGGGCGCACAAAATTGTAATTACATGGAATTAGCTCCACAGACTCTTGCTGTTAGAAAAAGTTGAGCTCAGGATATTAGGAACTCTATGTGTACCTGCAAACTCTTCAGCATGCAACGTCTCATCTCAGCAATCCACCTCAGCCTCCTGTCATTTTATATTTCTGCTGTGGTGATGTGGTGAGATTACATCCGACAAGAAAATAAAACCTCATGATGCTACGGGAGCTGCAAAAATGGACAGAAATACTTGAAATGATCATAGTCACTGGCAAGCACATTGCTAGCAAATTTTAAAAATCCATATCTAAATGATCAAATAGTAATGTGATGTGATTTCATGAACTTATTTTCAAAACAAATCTAAACAAATCTCCAAACACAACAGTGTATGAGTCATTTAGAAAACCAAAAAACATGATGACCTGAATATGAACCTCAGCTCACATCCTCATTACTCACAAATAATATTATTCCGGGTGAAAAGCCACGTCACTGCCTGTTTGCCACCAGAATATCCTGAGAATCCTCAGCATCATTTAACCTCAAATACTGAAGCTCAACAAACACTTCTGTTCAGAGAACCATCAGATTTACACAAACTTACATAAACACATGATATGTCATATGATACGTCACATATAATATGAGCTGAATGAAGTTGACTCACTGGCTTATAGCGCAGCCCTGCTGCAGTGGCAGCGGCGTATTCTAATGAGCTGAATGAATCTCAGTCTCAGTGTGACCTCTCGATGACCTCTGTGCTCAGATGAGGTTCTGGTTAGCCTGAATATCATTTTGGCCAGCAAGGGCTACAGCTGGCATGCAGCATTAGCACACTTATGAGTAGACAAAAGAGGCTGAATGAGGTCGGGCTTATCAGGCAAATGGATTTTCGGAATTTGCAGAGTACATTAAAAGCATCTGAAAAAAGCCACCTAGATTATTTTTAGCAACTTCAAAAATTTGATATGGTTGACATTTCAAATGATGCCGTGCAAGATAGAGAGAAATGGATTTAAAATAAAGCACTTTACAAAACAGTAACAGAACAACAATCACACACTTTATCTGTCACACACATGTCCTGACCTGCTGCAAAGCACTTTGCACATTCACGGCGACCAAGGCTGAGATGCTTTTGTCACTGAGAAAAACAGTCGACACTCAACTCTCACAGGCATTTTCGAAAGGGCAGCGGATTTACAGATCAGATATTCTGGGACTGCCGTGCTTGAGTTGGATTAGACCTTGTGAAAAAACAGTTTGATTCCTCTGAAATATTACAAAAGAGCCACACGTGGCGTAACCTGAATAAAATGTGAAATAATGCAACAGTATAATCATGTTAATTATTCACCAGAAAGTGTGTCGATGTCAGTGTATGTTACATTTTTGCCATCTATCTCCAGCACAGATTTCTACCTCAAGTGTGTAGTGTCAGTGCTGCAACTGAAGTCAGCTATTATCTCACAGCGTGGGCAACCCCTGAAGGATTAGCCGCCAATCCTTCTCAAGTCTGCCCTAATGGTAAAAACCATGACACAATCTCTTGCGGGGATACTGTTGGTGCAGCACAAACATTTATAATGATACCAACAGGCACTGTCAGGACCCCATCACTAACAGCTATCAACAGCCTAACTCTACCAGCTAGCTCTACCCTAGGGTTCAAATGTCAAACTGTCACAGCAATTTGCTAATCCCGTTGCAGATGTCGCGCTGAGACATTGAGAGCTTCCTCTTCTGTTGTTATGTGGAGTTTGCTTTTAAGTGTGTTACTTTTCTCCTCGAGAAATGACTCTGTCTTTAATCATTTTTAAATCAGAAAAAGTGTCTGCACTGTAACAGATCAACTAGACAAGAACAAAAAAGGGACTAAAAAGCAGGGGAGCCTCAATCAGTGCTTTTCTTTCCTTGCATATTTAACATAAATGTCTCCAGGTATGGCAGCGTATGCCAGTTGAGACTGTTCTGCGCTGTTCATACAAACTAGTGCATGAAATCCTGCAGAAGAAAAACAGGTTGCAGTGTCATGACTCACATCAGTGCTAACAGTATATATACTCTATTAAGCGACTGTCACTGCCACCATAATGCTGCTATTGTCATTTTCAAATGCTAGCACAATAAACTGAAAAAACTTCATGAGAGCAGGTGAATCAAACTTTCATTTTAGGACTTATCTTTAGAAAAGAAGAGCTGACATGCATCTAGCCTATGTAAGAATTAGCAGTTTGTTCATGAAACACATCAATGTTTTGGCTTTGCTATGAGTCAACAGTGACGAAATCTGGTTTTGTTAAACAATACAACTCCCACATGTTCAGCGCATCGCCGATGGCTGAGCAGAGCTAGAGCTGGCGTAGAGACAAAATCTGATGGTTCCTTGTGTTGTCAGGACATGGCCCAGGTCATTATATAGGTCAAAAACAAGGACTGTGGCAGCTGCAGGAGGAGAGGGGGAAAACAGGGAAGGGAGCATGAGAAGTGAGGGGTGAGGGGGCAGAGAAAGAGAGAGGGTAGGGGAGTGGAGAAGAGAGAGCGCAGAGGGAACAAAAGGAGGAATAAAGCAATAGCATTAAAAGAGACAGAGGCTGACCTCAGAGCACCCTGGCATTAGCTTGCTCAGAACAGAGCATGGATTTAAACAAATCAAAGCTTTCCACTTCAAAATAATCTATGTTTGATAGCTTCCTATCAGCCAAAGTGGGACAGACTGACAAAAGCTCAACTGTCAGACACATATGTACATAATGTATATGTGAAGGCACATGCAAATCTCTTCTTATATCGCTCTCTCTCCCTCAAACATCCACACACACACACACATTAGACTCTAGAGCCTGTCTGTCACCAGAAGGGTACCAGTTCACCATCATGCTCTCACATCTTTTTATTTTCTCTGCTTAACTAAACCTGTCTTTCTGTCAGCAGGGCTGAAGATTCACTGAAGAACAGTTTCTTCTTCAAGTCAATTTTCACTGAGGTAACGTTGAGACAGCCTGGCTATTTTTGGCCTCTATGTGTGTGTGTGTGTGTGTGTGAATACGGTGACCACGTGTGACAATTTCCACCGTCAAGACAACCTAGACAGCCATCTGCTGCATGCCACACTGCCACCTCCACATCTTTCCCTCTGTTAAGGAGCAATTCATTACTTCTCTTCATCCATTGCTTGTCTTCTATCATCTTCAAACACGACTTGTCTCCTCTCCTCTCTCCTGTCCTCTCGTCTCCTCTCCTCTCATCTTCCCTCCTCTCCTCATCGGAGCACCAGTCCCATTTCCACTGACAGCAGTACTTGCAATTAGGTCAGCAGTTGGCCTATTTAAAGCATGAGGAACTCAGTGCCTAGATTTGCTCTGTCACTTAGGAACATCAAAGCCCTCAATAAATCACACATAGGCGACATGTATGAGGCACTTTAGACATAAAAGCATCAAGTCAGGAGGTGTGTCACCTTATACTTTCTCTTGTACTTTAGAGAAGGTCGAGTGAGGTTTTGCATCAAATATGCATGGCTCATGAGGTCAGCTAACAGGCCTGGATAGGGCAGAATATGCTGCCGTTGTGAAGGTCAACCTTTTCTTACAGCATCTTTGACACACAGAGTGGGTATCCAGATGGCTCAGCGGACTAAGTCGCATGTATTTACTTGCAATGTCATGGATCATGAAGTCTGCTTATGACCTTGGTCACATGACATGACCTGTGAGATGTTAAATAAGTCACTAGATTGATTGGAGCGAAAAGCCAATCGTCCTAATAGAAATTATTCCCACCAGTGTCATTAATCTTAAAACATTAACACTTCTTCAAGCTCAACAAAATTCAGTTTATGTCCACAAACAGCTGCATGCTAATGTCTATTCACTGCTGATGAGAGAGGATGCATTGATTCATTTAACCATATAAACAAGTTCTTGTCTTTACTGAGTCGCTCATCAAAAATAATTTCCAGTATACTTTATTAAGCTCTTATATTGACCATCCATCAGCTTAATGATATCATTAAAATTAGCTTAAAATTTCAGTGCACCACATTGTAAATGCATGGCTCAGTAGTTGAAACACTCACTTTGGGGACTTAATGTGATGAACTTATTGGTCATTACCCTGCTGGTGGGCACTTATAGTAATGCGCCACTTGAAGCAGTCATGCCACAAGATTATATTTTATTCCTACATTGTGCAATAAAATTCTTTACAGTATTAGAACCTTTTATATTGCGTCCATTAACTTGAGGCAGAGCAGCTTCTGCAGCCTGAGACTGCAGGTCAAGATTACATGAGAATCACTGCTGGAAAATTCACTTCAGGATAAGCACTTGTCACTGCAGGAGGGGGACACATGTATGAAACAGCCTTAAGGTGACAATGACCATCCTGTTACAGTCAGTGCTATCTTGTAACAGTGCTCCACTGAGCAAGCACAGGTGCTTCAAATTATCAGGGCAAAAATGTTTCTCTTTTCTACCTGCTATCTGCTAATTAATTTTCAACATTTCTTTTCTTATTTATTCTGTTCTTTTTTATTCATTTCAATTCTCACAATGCACAGTAACAGTTCTCATGGGCTTCTTGATCTCCACAAAACCACTGAGTATGACCTCTGTTGCATGACGGGTAGGTCTCTTGGGGCCTTACAGAGCAGGATATATACTGTATCTCCCTCTGGTGATGTGCCACTGTGCATCACTGACACATGAACCTGATCAGTCCAACATAGGCTGACTGTATTCATCCATGAACCAAAACATTGAAGGTTTGTTTGTGGCTTCCTGAAGGTTTTTAGCTAAGCTACAGTAGCAGTGTGGTTTTAGAGACTGCACTGTCGATCGGTCCACCACTTTGGTCAAGACTGAAAATCTCAACAGCTACTGGATGAGTTGCCATGAAATGTTGTATATATATGCATAATCCCCAGAGGATGAGTCCTACTGACTTTGGTGATCCCCTTCCTTTTTCTCTGGGGCCACCATGAGTTGAGTGAAATATCTTGGGAACTACTGGATAGGTTGCCATGAAATTTGGTACAGATATCTGTGTTACCCTAAGTATGAATTGCAATAATTTTAGTAATAATATGACCCTTCAATACTTTGTTTTATCTTAGTTTTGTTGAGAGGAAAGAGATCCAAAAAAAACCAAACACATCAGTGAAATATAAAATTGACACGAAAATACAAATAACACACACATACACAAGCATACAAGACCTCCAGGGCAAGGAGCTCAGTCAATGTGAGCTGTTATTCACACTAAGTGCTGTGGTGGAATCAGTGTTGCTCTCCTTCTGAAAATCAATTGATTTACCACGCTTGCGATTTAGCATCATTCCCCCAACCGATCTCTTAATCTCTCTTTGTTAGCCTGCCACAGTCAGCGAACAATGTTAGGCGCCATTGATGAGACACGAGGCATGACTGTTGGCTAGACGGAGAAAGACCACCAGTCATGCAGCAGTACGCTAACAAGCACACAAACTGTCTTACATTACATTATTCCTGTCACATTTTAATGCATGACATGCATTCAGCTTGGTGGCAGTGATGAGTGAAATGCAGAATGATTCAGCGTAAGCACACAGGCATCTATAAAGATTACAATCCATTGCCCCGAAAGCCATTTGTCTGTTTTCTGTCATTGTATAAACAAATGCTTTTGTTCATGATTTCATTATAATCTGCTCTGTAATGGCATTAACTTATATGGGCCACAATCCAGGCTGGTTGTATACAGCTGGTGCGCCTGCAAAGCCCACACATACAGTGAACACAGAGTAAAATCAGGTCATGGGGACTAAATGTGGAGGTTACATGATTCATATCATAGCAACAAAGAATACACTGACATGACAATAATATGGGGAATGTCTCACATTCACATCTACTGTAGAAAGAATGAATGCAGTTTTATCAGGGTGATTCATTCAATTTAAATGGACCTCTATATCACAATGATCAGTGAAGCCTGTTTAAAATTACTGCTGCCAGGGTGCATTGTTACTGTTGCCACAAGACATGAAGCCCGGATCATATAGCACTTAAAAGGTTAATGATATGCTCAGCAGTAATACTCTCCTCTCCAACATACATAATATGCTATTTAGTGTGTAGCGCATTGCACGACAGCACATTTAATGGCATGTGTTTCTCAAAAGCGAGGGCAACAAGTCAATGACATGAAGAGAAATGTATAGCCTATTATTTATCTCTGTGTGCAATATATTGTCTTATATTTGCTTATTTTAGCTCATTTTTACACGTTGTATTGTTTATATAATAATTTTGTATAAATGTGATGTAACAATGAAGAAACCAAAGAGGGAAAATATCACAGTTAGAGGTCAGCATGGAGAAAAGTGGCATGACAAGCACGTACATGTAGGCACTAAGATCACTAAGTGGGATCTTTTGTGAACCTGTATTTTTCTGTCATACTGGTAGAGGGGCTACAGTAGGTCAAGGCTGTTGCATTCTGGTAAATGAGGAAAAAATAATATATTTTATCCCTGCTTTTATATGAATTATTCAGAAAACAACAATGTGATTGTGGGACTGTGTGTGTACTATGTGCTACAAGAGTCTCACAGATCATCAGCCAGTTGCAATAGTCTGTACAGAGTTTGCCTTTTGATACTACAGGCCTTATTTTAATTACCTGCTTCTGTGATTCATTGATAAAAGCAGAATCATTTCCAGAACAAGAGCATCAGATGTCAACATAAACTCTTATAAAGTCGTTGTCAAACCAAATGCCACCAGTTTTTGTAATGCCATGGAGAAAATGAAAATGAGAAGAAACCACCAGGTAATCGACATGATTTTCTAAATCGTTGTCAGTTAGACTTTTAAGAGTTGTGGTCAAGTGCTCACTAATGCTGTTATGTTATATAAATAATTTCCTCTCCTGCCACAGTGCAGAAAGCAACAGGATTTTAACCAACACATACTGTAACTCTAACTCTAACTCTAACTCTAGCATCACTTCACCGATTATCCATTTTTAGAATTCACTGTAAAGTTTGGCTGGCCTCGCTGACAACACCATCCATTATCTACCAGTCTGGCCTCTTACCCTGTTGTGAACTTTAAACCAATTCTGGTCAAGGTCTGCAACATAAAAAACATCATCTTAGTGACATAGGTTTCTTCAGATTATGTTTTTATGCAGTGCATTCATGTGTCTTATTACACTCTCTTAAGTCTTTGTTTTAACATTTTCTCATAAATTGATAACTTAAAACATCTATTAGGGCATGTCCTTTTTACTACTACATCACCCAAGTACGAAACTGCATCTGAGCTGTTTCATTTATACCATATAACAATCAACAATCTATATATTATATGTTATAATCACAGAAAAAAATGGCCAGTGGAGGCTGCAGTAATGTATCATAACAAATATGCCCAAACCAGAAAATACTGTATTGGAATATTTGATCCTTATTGCTCACATCTGTCATTGCTGCTGTAAAAAGCTGGTGTAATATGATAAGTGTTCTAGTGCCAGGAGGGCTTATTCCTTTCTTCACAACCTCTCAAACCCACTGACAAGTTGTCAATGACTCAGCCTAACAAGAGCAAGCGAGCAAGGTTAGCATGAATTAGCGCTCCAGTGCTAAGCTACTGTGACGCTGCAAAAAGGATGATATAATTAGCCTCACTCTCCTCAGATAAGCTAAGGTCGTCTCAGGCCATCCAATCAGGGCCCGCTTATGATTTGACTGGCATAGATAACCTTGTTAATCCTGTATGACTCGTTAAATACACAGCGATCCAAAACTAAGGTTACAAACTAAGAGTTGATCTTTTAATGGATGGTTGGATAGCTTGTATGGGTTATTGAGAAGGTTGGAGTCTATTAGATCTCTTCCATAAAAAGCAGTGATAGCAGTTTTTTTCCTTATACTAGTTATCATTTCATGTATGAAGAGCATTTCAAGAAGGCCACATCAGAAAGCTTAAAATAATATTAATGTCTTATGTGTCCTTTAAAAGTGGTAATGAGGGGTACGTTGAAGGCTTGTTAGAGAGAGGTACATGATTTTTTCTTTTATAACTGTGTATTTCAGGATAAATTTACTCCATTTCCAAAACTGAATAATAAAGGAGCATCATTTTGAGTAGAGCCTGACTGATACATTGATATCAGTTTATCACATAACATACAATATATTGACTAATAAGAAATTTCAGTACAGAAATGCCAGACATACAGTATGTTTGTGGTTATTTATAAACAGTGTCACCTGTTCGTTCACCAATGAGCTCAAACAAGTTGACTTTTCAACTGAAACCGCTGTTTCAACAGCTCATATCTTGGTCATAATTCTTTAAAAAACAAATTTGAGGGATCCTAATCAAAATGAATGTGTTTACGTAGCAAAAAAAACAACAAATAATGACTGATATAAAATCACACATTGACTACATTGACCATTGCTTCTTTTCCAGAGAAATCATGCAACTATCTTTGTTACATTCTGCCATTTTGTTTTCATCATCAACTAAAATACAATTCTATCAACAGACAAGAACATCGATATTAAATGATTCTGCAATATCTGCACATGGAAACTACCGTATAGGTCAAATTAGGGAAAGATTGTGGTTATGGCAAATAAAATATGGTTAAATTGGGGCTTTGGCACTCCATAACTTTAGCACTTAAAATTTGCATTGGATGTAAATTGTGAGGTTCAGAATCATCCAATATGGACATAATTCCTAGATATACAGACTAACAAAATAATACTTCAATGATATGCAAGGTGATTATTTTACGTTCAATCCTGTAAACAGGTACATGCACACCTGGACATGTACTGTACTACACACACACAGAATGCATGCATATGTTTGTATAAAAACACTACTTCAGAGATCAAGTTTAAGATAGGTTTAACACCTTTTTAGGGGGCATCAACTGTTAATCATATGGGAATTGTACCTCAGTGGGTGAGAAAGAAAAGTCAATATAAAGAGAAGAAAAGCAAACAAAGCCTTGATTGTCACTGACAGTGAACAATACATGTGGAGATGAGAACCTGACATGTTGTTGTCTATTGTGTTGAGAGACAAGCTCTCTTTGTCGTTACAGATCAAAGGCATGACCCTAGTATATAGATTTTTTAATACACCACATTAAGTATATTTTTGTGTCTCCTGAGCCTCAACACTCATCACTGCTCACTTGTTTTTCTGGAGCTGGCATCTGAACCTCGCAGTTTCCCTCTCTGTCTGTTTATCTCTACACTTCTCTCTCAATCTTATCTGTGATATTCTTTATGAGTCACCTGCAGCTCTGCACTGCTGAGAACTCCAGTAATTACTCTAAAACAACTCATATCGAAAGCCATGTCAGGTTTATTTTTATTTCAAACACAGGGCGTATCAAAGTGTGAAGAAGAATTCAAAAATCAAAATAAACTAAAAGAACAGAGAAAGATAAATTAGCATAAAAATAATAAATAATAACTAAACTGGTGTTAAAAAGTATTTACAGACTGTGTGAGTCTTAGCTCCTTGCTTGTTGCACACAGCTAAACAGACTGTACTGTAAATGCATAAAGTCTGAAATACACACACACACACACACACACACACACACACACACACACACACACACACACACACACACATTCACGAATTGATATCAATGTGATCATCTCCAGCTTTCATTAGGGAAACAATTGCTTTGGTTGGTTTGGTGAATGAGAAATTAGACAATAAATCACTTTCTGGAGTTGCAGAAGTTAATCAACCCCAAACAAATTCCAACAAAACATTTACACAGTCATGTGCAACAGCAAACAGCACAGTGCCAGTGCAATCAGTATCATGTCAGGCAATTAGTGAAGGAAAGCCAATGTCTCTCTGTATTCTTTTCCAAGTTGGGTCCTTCGGTCTTTTCAGTGCCATTAATTTGTGCCACACTGTGTTATTTCTCCAGCAGTGAATACTGTATTAGTTAATACACAATTAGTGACAGAAAATCAGCCCACTGTAACAATGCAATTATGCATCATGGCTTACCCCAGCATGCACTGTATGTCACTGCTAAGTAATAATCCGTGACATTTTCAGACAAACACATTCCTGTTGTGTTACTTGCTGATGCTGAAGGATACAGACTAATAATATATAACTAATATACAGAAGTAATGATTCAACCTCTAGTATATTGCTGTCTTCAGCTTAACACCAACGAACAGGTTCATCTTCCTCTGGTTTTTAGGAAATGATGAAGTTTCTGTCATTGGTGGAGCAGTGTTAGCCAGCAAAGCAACAGACATCAGTGTGCCACCAACAAACACAAACTTCATCAACAGAAAATACAAGGAAAGAGAAACAGGTGAAGTGTTCCAATGAAAATAAAAAGTATGAATAAGCATATGAAAAAGTAAAAAGAAAAGGAATTATCCTTTGCCTTCTACAGATCAAAGCACTCAAGCAGGATAAGGAGCTGAAGAGAGATACTGTACTGCTGACAGGCTCTGCTTAAGATCTGCTGTGTCTTTATTTTTATATTGCACCAGTGCATTAAAGGTGCAGTGTGTAGAATTTAGTGGCATCTAGCGGAAAGGACTTGGCAGAAATGGAATATAATATTCATAAGTATGTTTTAATTAGTGTATCATCACATGAAAATAAGAATTGTTGTGTTTCCGTTACCTTAGAATGAGCCCTTTATATCTACATAGTGAGCATGTCCTCTTCCATGGAGCCTGCCATGTTGCACCGCCATGTTTCTACAGTGGCCCAGAACAGACAAACCAAATACTATCTCTAGAGAGGGCCTTTCATGTATTTTGCGAATTTCGCATCCACCATAGGTTCTCCTACATGCTTGGAAGGGGAGGGGGAGGGCTAACTCTGATCTCTGCAGTTAATTATTCACTTCTTTGTCCATAAAAAACAATTTTGGTTGAGTAGCCTGTTGCTATTAGCTGAAATAAATATGCAGTAACACTGTGACTAAACAGTTACTCCATTACAGTATATATGTTTTAATATAGTGTACATGTATTATCACTATTTCGGGTAACACACACACACAAACACATGAGCAGCGTGAGAGAGACAGATGAAGAGAGAGAGAGTGTAGTTATTTCTTTGGGCACTGGAAAGCAACAAGAGAGCCATAAAAGTGTTTAAAAGCATTTTACCAATCAGTGGGGGAAGTTAAGGTCAATCCTAGATTAATTTGAGCACAGCCCAGAAATTTTATTTATTTATTTATTTATTTGCAGTATATGTGAGGGCCAGGGGGTGCGAGCATGTATGTGTGTGTGTGTTTTGCTTCTGTAAGTAAATGACTGAGATTTTACTACAGGTGTGCTAGAATGAATTTTGCTAATTGCATTTAAGTATAGTACAAAATTAAGCTGTGCAAAAATCACACTGAAATAATACAATATCCTATGAATTTTTTGTTTTTTTATCTCAGTCTATTACATCCTGCAATTACATCTCTTGGCCTCAACTTGAGACATTATTATGGGAGACTTCACTGTAATCTGCATGTAACATTTCTATGAGGGTATTCTTTAAATAAATAGATGGCAATATTAAAATTGACAACACACTGCCTTACTCTTTTAACAAGAAAAAGACAGCTGACCACTAATGGGTTACTGCAAGTGAGGAGAATGAGAGAAGAAACCCTAAAATTGTACACACTCATGGTAATTCATGAGCCTTTACCACACATCTTTTCTAATTTAGAGAGCTAAAATGTGTCTGAGAGCAGTTTTTACATTTAGATTTTGACTGCTGTGATAAGTTGTAAAAAATGAATCAAAATGTTTAAGACTGACAGTGTGTAATTTCTCAATCAGACAACTTCTCCACCTGCATTGCACAAGTAACACAGATGACATTATTATTCAGACTTCACAGACGGTATCTAAGTGAATCCATTCATCTCAACACCATGCGTGTGTGTGTGTGTGTGTGTGTGTGTGTGTGTGTGAAAGACAGCGAGATGATTACCGAGGCATTGTGAGTAGATTTAACAAGTAAATTGAACACAGAGGTGGGCCTCCTCTCCGTTTGTTCTTGTGTCCTCTAATTTCATTTTTTCACTCGGCTCTCTGGCGGGGGCCTTGCATCTCAATGAGTCTCTGTCCGGCTGGGAAGTGACCTCACTTCTAATACAGAAGAATTCTCTCATGCTATTCAGAAACTAGCAGCGGGTGGCAGTGGGTGTGGTGATGTTCTTTATAGGGGAATGAAGGGGTGTTGGTGTTCCCAAATAAGATACATCCTGCCACTACCTGACACACAAACACACACACACACACACACATACACTTACAGTGGCAAAGTATGCCATACACACAGATACAAAATGATATTGGCAGAGGATTTGTAGCGTGTTGTCAATCAGGATAATGACCAATATACTACATCACGAAACATTTCATGTCTATATTAAAATAAATGGTCAAATTAATTGGCTTGTAAACATTTTTGACTTAAAGGGATAGCTTGACATTTTGGAAAATTTACTTATTTCCTTTTTTGCCAACCAAGAGTAAGATGATAAGATTGATGCCACTCTCACATCTGTACACCAAGACTGGAGGCACCAGAAGCTCAAACCATAAAAGGGTTTATGCGTTGGATGGGAAGTCAACTCTCAGAACCACTAGGACTTACAAATCCAGGGTGACGTGACAACTGAAACCTATTTTTCAGTAGCATCGCTGACTGATCAGTGCTAATTCACAGTAGTCATGGAAAAAAGTAATGGAACGATTATATTATTCGTAAAGTACACTTAGGTCAAATGCTTTGACGTACAATGTGACCAAAAAGAGTAGTCAGCTTCTCCTTCTCCTGTATGATCACCTTCATACAGTATAAGTAACATTAGCATAATAAGGCTATAAAACAGTAGCCTCTGGCTGCTTCCAGCTGTCACGTGACCTTCACCTTAATAATTGTAGCGGTCCCTCAATTTTCTCTGCAGTTAGATTGTATTTCATCATCTGGAAGTCACAGCACCCAGTCAAAAAAAGTCTGGCACATATCTTCCTGTAAAACCACAACATTTTGTTTTGACACTTAGGTTTATGTACAGATTAAACAAATTAGATAGTTCATTAGTGAGATTTAGAGGTGCTGGTAGGCAATTGGCAGCTCTTTCCCTCTGTTTCCAGTCTTTAAGCTAAGCTAAGCTAACTGGTTTTTGGCAGTAGCTTCATATTTACCACACAGGCATGAGAGTGGTATCCATCTTCTCATCACTCTCTGCAAGAAAGCAAATAAGTGTATTTTCCAAAATGTAAAAGCATTCCTTTAATGAGCTTAATTTAATGCAAGCATTTATTTTGTATTCCAGGTATTATTTATTCTAATTGTTCCTACAATTAACCTCAAAAAATATCAACATTATTCTCAATACTGTGGCTCAAAGCAGCTGCATCAGTATGTCTACATGAATTAGGTTGTTTTGCACATTAATTTAGGGACTAAATGCTCTCTTAGATATCATTATCAGATTGCAATGATACACAAACAACACACATACAGAGCTTCTGTTAATGTTACTTAATACAGTGTCAGCTGAGGTAAACAGACCAAGATGAACACACATCTCGCACAGTAAATACACACTCCCACATCTGATCTGAAACCAAAAAAACTGAGCTGAATTCTCTCACACCAACGAGAACTGTTAGACTGCCAGAAATCTGCAATCAACCACAGCACTAAACAACCTTCAAGAAACCTCCAAAACCTCTAATCTGAATTACTGAAGGTATTAAACCTGAAACAGGCTTGTAAGTAACATCCAACTTTTCTAATTCTCTGCTGTGGGCCTGACATGGACCTTCTCTCTTGGCCAGGTTCCCGGGTGTATGCTCCGAACATTATGATTGAGCTGCTGACAGCTTGACCTCTCCTCATGGAGACACGTCTTTCCACTGCAGCCATTTTCTCACCATTATGTTTAGCAATGGGCCTATGCCTGCCAGAGACAGGGGGCTAGTTGCTGAGGCTATCATTCATAGCAGAGAGGAGGAAAGGATTAAGGCCATTGAGAAAGAGCAGGAGAGAGAGGGGTCTGCATTTTAATGCAGGCCTGTGTGTGGAACAGCCTTGTTATTAGGTGGCTCGGTGGAGAGGGAGGGAGATGCAGTGGGTTGGTGGGAGGCGAGGAGGTGGGGGGGTGGGGGGGATTAGGGCGAGGAAAAAAGGCAGATGCAGAAAAAAACAGAAGGAAAGATGAGCACAAGAAAGGCCGAAAAAGAAATAAAGAATGTAATCACAAAAAAAGAACACCATGTACGGTACAAAAGAGAACAACTCTCTATAAAACTGCAACTACTGTAAACGTTACATTGTTTCATGTTAATTTAATTGTTGTATTGATGACAAAGAAAGAAATAATTCTTCCAGTGTCACTGATTGTGTGCAAGGTTCTTGGCTTATCTGTTTTTTTTCACTCTCAAAATATTTCAAAGTTTAAAAGTGTTTATTGCCAAACTGCGACATCATCCATGATTGCAGGCTTTGCATACATAAATCTTTATGATCTTTTACTTGTTTTCCATTCCATCTACTTTTGGAAACATTGGCAACCTTAAATTTATCAGTCAACATTTCAAAAACACACAATTTGAAAACATAATTGCTTTCTAAATAAAAATAGCTACATGTACTGCACTCTACTTTTACCCCAACATTTAATGTATTTTTTAAATGTGTGATGATAACCTCCAATATAGTCAAAGCGGATGTGACAGACTAAATTAAAGGCAGTGGCAAATACTTTTTGTCCTTAATGGGTTAAGGTGATTTTTTTCTTGATTTTCTTTTAGACAGTTTCTGTGGTCTTCCAGATAAAGAAGTCTAAATTCACCAGTGACAAAAATACATTTCACTAGATGAGATTGGTTTAAAAAAAAAAGGAAGTCTCTTTTCAACATTTGGCTGAAGGAAATCATTTCACTCAGAGAAAAAAACAGTTCTTAGAGCACTTCAAAGGAATTCTGCCTTACAATCAGACACCATCCACAGCTCATACAAAAACACAGACACACACACAAAGAGGCACTTGATGTCACACACATAGACATGTATACATTCAAGCACACAACCCCACCATGGATCCATCATAACACACATTTCACACACCATTGACCTCCTTCAGTCAGGATTGCTTGCTCTCGCACTCTGTTAGGCTACAGCCAGTTAATCACCTCAAAGAAAACAGCTGAAAAAAGAAAAGATCTCCTGATGATCACTTCACTGACAAAGGCAACATAATTGCTGTTGCACACAGGAATTGAATCCAGGTGTCTACATAACTAACACTTGTTACAGCTCATTCTTCTGGGTATTTGGTCTGTTGATCGCTTTCAGCTATCTGATGGAGGGTGCTTGTTTACACAAATAGTGAAACCTCTTGACAGACACATTATTATGACACATTATTTTTTTTGTTTGCTGAGTTTGGATATATGCTTCCATAATTATTACAGTGTCAAGAAGGGATGTTAACAAATATCTTCTGCTCCAGTGGCTAACTGACTGACCACTACAGTATTCCCTAAGCAATAAAAACTATAATTAGCCTATCAAATAAAACATGAAAACACAAAACACATGATTTGGCATTGATCTGAAAAAACCTGAGTATCATTTTAATTTCTCCCAGGCTTACCTTTGTTGAACTTAGGTGGGTGTTTTGCATACCTTTATATGGTCATTAGCAAAGCTTTGGAAAAGTGCATAATTATCCTTGGGGTTCCACTGAGTTTAAGCTTTGCAGAATAGAAAATTTGGAGACCCAGAGTGTGAAGAATCTCCTTAGTGGATGTTTTTTTGAATGCGTGACATGCATTTCAAATAGGCAGCAGATAAGCATGACAAATATGTACACAAACTGTGTACACACTGTATCTTTGTTCCATGTCTGACCAGGATCCTCATACAATATTGCCTCAAGTGAGATCTTTATGTACTGCTTTGCATTAGTGCACAGTGTTTCTCAAACCAAATATTAATGCATCTAGAATTCAGCATTATTCAAGACAGTTGAAAATGTTTAGTGCCAATGCAGGACATTCTCATGTTCATAATGTACAGCAAAAACATAAGGGTGTGGTGGTTGAGATTGATGTATAATCTGTTTAGCTTTGGCACCAGAGGCCCAGGTCTCACACCAACAATACTGTTACAATGTTCTCCTAACTATAACTTTAGGTAGTTGCCTAAACTAAACCATATTTGCCACATACGAATATGGTATGAGTAGTAAATGGAGAAAAACTGACAGCGACCATACAAAAATACCACTAATAATCCAGTATATTGCAGAAAACACAAGTGTTTCCAACTGCCATAGTAGCAGGTCATGTTGTGAGCAGAATTACAACAGCCTTGTTGGTAAAGCTCCCCCTCTTGCCCGCCTGAACATGTGCCAACCCTAGTATCCCAGCGCAGCACAGCTAGCATGGCTATTAGCTGCAGGGCAGGTGAAAAGAGGGTTTGGCACCCATTCCTTAGCCTACCACCTCAAGGGACATGAGACGTAAGGTTTAATTAGAGTGGATAGTCTTGGGTTTTGGACGAGTAAAGGAGGCTTTAATTGATGTCAAAAGTGTCTTACTTCATGTCACATATACCAGCACTACACTGCTTTGATTTCGGGGGGAGGGGGGGGGGTTGGGAAAGAGTGGAAAGTTTGGGAGTGTGAGGTTGTGCACAACCTCTCTCCAAGTTCTTAGGTTTTAAGTAAAGATAGAATCAGCTAATTTGTGCTCATGACAGCTGAAATTGAATGTCTGAGGTTAAGAAGAGCAAGTGAGAAAAAGGTAAGCAAAACAAAGAGTTCTAGAGAAAGAAATGCAGCACTGACACTGATATGATCCTTTTCTAAAATCACACACCCTGTGGGTGTTATTGTTACCTTCTGTAATAAGAAGATGGGTGAGAATTGTGGCGTGACTTTATTCGAATGACAAACATTGTTTTCATTCAGTTCCATTATCCTTCCAGCAATCACAGCAGTTTCCTAAACAATATATTACTGATGGATGCTTTGGAGCCATTGCTTAGCATAATCCAGTTTACTGACAGTATTCTGGCTGATTATCATGCATCCAAACTAGCTTATTATAAGTAAAGATTGCTTGTTGTCTCACATCCATTTTTATATTGAAAAATTGCTTATTGGCAAACAGAGAGCAAAAAAAGGGTGATTGACATTTTCACTGTGTGAATTATTCAGTTTTCACATTGTTGGTTATACCTGCTGACTGCTATGGAAGGTAAATAAACAAATGTGATGTCTCTTTTTTTGCTCTGCGATCAAAACAGTGCACACTCTTCATCCAAAGCTACATGTAAAGGTCTTGTAAATATGTAGATGTGAAGCTGTGATCTATTTCTGAAAAAGCCTTATTGAGAACAAGCAGAAAAAGGACACAGAGATATGAAAGATTTGGTTTCTTCTGCAGAAACAGTTTCCAACAGGGAGAGAATGACGACATCTTATCTCTCTGGTGAGGGCGTTTAAATATAGACTTCTGCTACTTTATCTGGTTCTGCAGCTTCAGAGTCTGTTCACATACTTCCTTTTATGTTTTCATCCCCTGAACTTCAGCGTCAGTGCCAACAACTTTTTTGTAAACCTTTTCTGTACAACAACAACAACAACATTATAAGTCCTATTTACTGCAGCCATTAAGGCGTCAACTTAAATATGAATTATTACTGAGCCCACACACTTCAAAAAGACACAACACCCTGGCGAACTCTCTGCAGAAAAACAAGAAGGAAAAAAAAGATTTTTCCCATTTCCCCATATTGCCTTCATTCCTTCATTGGTGCAATATGGTGTAATCTAGCCCCACTGACTGAGCAGTGGAATACACACCTCCGACTCTGCAGATATTTAATACAGGGCTGCTCTATACATTATAAATGGCCCTCTGCAATATACCATCCTTCTACAATGAAGCCACTGCGCAAATAGAGAAAATAGAAATGACCTGCCCTTGAAATACCACTGGGGTTTGGAACTTCTATTCTGGTGCCATTTCTTTCCATCTATACAATATGTGACATGAAAATGCAGGCGTTCATAACTGACTTAAATAAACAGATGATCCTGTTCTTAGGTCAAAGAGGTCATCCTGTACAGTAGGCAGCTCTAGAAGGAGTGCCTGAGATGAGGAAAACAGACACAAACTATCAATTTGTGACACAAGATATATGTGAGAGGTTCGACTAGAGAAGTGCAAAGATCACAGATTTTATCAAGTAATATCCAACATGGCTGTGGGTTGGTATGCTTCTTTGTGTGTGTGTGTGTGTCTGCGTGTGTGTGCGTGTGTGTGTGTGTGTGTGTGAGAGACAAGCAGAGAGGGCAGAGTACTGCTGAGAGTGACGAGATGCGATGAGACACAGTTTGAGTGAGTGCATACTAGCAGGAGGGAGAGAGAGGTAGAGTGTGTGAAAGTGGATGAGAGAGCGAGAGAACAAGAGAGAGAAGATGGACATAAATGGCTACGAGTTAGCATAACCTACAAGTTTTTTTTTTCCTTTTTTTTTTGCAGTTAAGGCAAATTGAGGCCACTAACGCAGCAGTTAGGCTGCTTTTCAGGTCACTCAAAAAGCTGTGCTAAAAGGGTAGCTAGACCTAAATCCACTGTTAATTTAATGGAATGAAAGACACCGCAACCTACTAAAAAGGATCTGAGCATATTGTAGTACATCAAGCAATTACAACTCGTTTCATGTCATCTATACAGTAGAGCCACACTGGGGTTAATTTGATTAAACTGTTGGGAAAAACACTATTGATTTATCGTGATTAGATGATCCCTGGCTGCACACAGCTGGATCTAGATCAGTTAATTGTGTGGCTTCCTTTAAAGTGCCTTATCTTATTATTATTTATGACACTCGGATTACAGTTTGCCACCGTTTTTACTCTAAAAACATCTCCTCTACCCTCAATATTCTGAACTGGCCCACTCAGCTGTGAGTGGTCAGAGCTTTATAGGTGATTCATTTGGGTTTGTGGAGTAATTGACCTTGTAAATATGGGACTGGGAGTCTGAGCTAAATCATCATCTCTGGAAGCAAGCTAGATGTTATGATGCTCCAGCGGCCATACAGCAGCCATTTCTCATTTTTTAGCATTTGAAATCAGTATCATTAGTTGCAGAAAACTAATCTTTCACTAAATATGAGTTTTTCCACCTGCCATAAAACAGATGGCAGTTCTAGTTGTCACAATTCTTAGTGCGACCAACACAGTTAAGAAAACCCTTCTTGATCCATGGCTCTTCAGAGTGTCAGGGCTGGAGTGCTTTTAACTAATAAAATGATCTCTCTTGATGTTCAACATTGAAAAGGGGCAGTTATAACAAGTCTCCCCAGTTTCCTCAGTGCCACCTCATATTGTGCGGAGAACAAGCTGCTATTTCTCAAGTCTTGCACACATTACTTTGACAGCAATATGTGACATAGGCTATAACATTGAGTCAAATGTCAAATGCTACTGCCTGGAGGATCTCTTATTGTATCCTCTATTTACAGCTACCTTGTGAAAATGACTATATGTATTTATATGAATTAAAAAAATCATATAGGAAATTCCAGGAGGTGATAGATATGATGTCTAGTAATACCATATGAGCAAAAATAAACTGTATATGACATCACAGCACCAACACTGCATGTGTCTGTACTGTAGAAATGCAGTATTTTTTTTTACAGAAAAATCTTGTGGCACAAACAGCTCTCTAAGTCAGATTGTATTACTTCTTGTTGCTGAATGCTCTCCTTATGATTTACATGCATTGAGCTGCCCATGTAGTCCTTGATTAACACGAGAACACGTTTGTGTCACAGATGTCAGCTGGCCCGTTACCACCCAAGACTGCTCATCTCCATTACGCATTGCTTTACCTGTCAAAAATACAGATTGCTGAGAAACCCGCGGAGGAGAGGCATCATTTCAGACATATACATCACAACATCATACAGACAGATCTCTCACTGTTGTTTGTTTAACCACACGGACACCAGCGTCCTGTGAGAGTGCCTGTGAAATTTCCAGGAGATAGCCTGTAGCCTGTCTTCTGAACCCCGCAAAGGCGCAGTGTAAATAATGACTCCAAACCAGATTTCTACAGCGTTTGAATCATCATGAGTCACCTTCCCACCCACTCTGGACGAAATGTTCACTCCTGCCTGACATATTTTACTTAATATGTAAAACACAACTACATTCAGAGAGCGATATGTACAAACATCAACCGGCAAATCAACAGTTTTGGTCTCCGTGGAGCCGTTTTACCTTCGGTGTAGAGCGCCTCTTGAAAATAGGAGAAGATGACTTGGAGGATGTATCCGTGTTTTGTCCGTAACTTCCCGAACAGGGCATCTGTTTTTCAAGATGTGTAGATTGAAAAGAGGAGAAAGACCTCTCTGTGGTAAACAGCAGCGGCGGCGTTTTCCGTTGAAAGCCGGTATTTGTCCTTTAACGCCTTATTTGTCCGGTGAGTTTGTGTGTCTCCTGCGGGGGGAAAAGCAAGAACCCCGGTCCTCTGCGGTCTCCATTACCGAGCTCTATAATTCACCTCTGCGTTTAGAGGCGACAGACAGACACATAAACAGGTA